>NC_054551.1:18877805-19219055 GCF_017654505.1 Polyodon spathula | reverse complement strand
CAAATTCTTCACCTCGCATATTCCATGTAGAGCTGCCTAGAGCTGGTATATCCTAAAAATTGACAAATTTTTGAATTATATGCATGAAATATGCAAAACCTGAAGCAGTGCCAGCACACTGTAAATACCCAGCCCTAATATATTATTCAGGTCAGGCGGCTTTAGCTAATCATAAAGGCTACATACTGAACAAAACATAATAAACTGTTTAACATTTTGACATTCAAACGTCATTCTGCTAGTGTGTAAAAAGCAATAACATCATATTCATGAGTGCTGGTTTAGAAAATAATTCAACTGGCATGTTTGTTAATCAGAATTGTTAGAATCCTGTACCTTCAGGACTTTCTGCGCAGGTTCACTGGAGCCAATAGCGATCAGTCCTGGGCCAGCCATGCTACAAAAACTCTTCAGATGCAAATTGTCACAGACAGGGACTGTTGAGACAGCATAGTCCTGAAACCAAAACAAGATAAAATAAAGAAACTACAAAACATTTTCACTAAGCTGTTGTACTACAAAACAGACAGACTGAAGCATAGATGTTATACAAAAAAAGATAATACATTTTGTGTTTAGAAATTAAAAAAATGATTTATATCCATTTACTGTAACAACAAAGTGTCACTGCAATTTCTTTGCAAGCTTTTTTTAGTGCAGCAAGTGAATGCTGGAAGCTGTATTAAAAAATGTCAAAATCATGAGAAGAGCGCATGTGTAATAACTAAACAGAACATACTGTAATGTGCACTTCTTTCCAAATCACAATTACTACATACATTAGCTGGGCCTTCAATAATACATACATTGACAATACAAGGTTTTGGCAGCAGTATATGATGATTAATAATGCATATATCCATTTTTCCTCACTCAGACCCTTTATTGGCATCCCTGAATAAATAATCATCCCCTTAAATATGCTATATATTTTAATGAGCAAGACACGTCAAGTAGAATGGTGCACTGAAATGGTCTCATTTTTCTAGGCAAGATGTACAACTGAAAATGGAATATGCGTTGCCGGAAAACTTCACTCAGACTACTTTCTCACTAAATATCTTGGAATAGAAAACCGTCTCTTCTTTAAAAATATGCAAGAGATTTTAACTGAAAGTTCTCTCCCACAAGTGTTGTATCCCAAATAAGATCCACTTACTACCAATGAGGAATAATTGGGTATGACATTTTCTCTTAATTTTACCCTCGAAAATATGTTACTGGCTAAGGACTGTCAAGGACAATGTTGCATTGTCTTGGCAGAGTCACCACACAGGAAAATCCTTTTTTGGGTAAGATAAAGAACAAATGCCCCTCCCAGTCATTCAGCATTTTTAGTAAATTAATCTTATACTTAGGGTAACACTAAACTTGTGAGATGGATTGCTCATTAAAATCCTGAGTATATATTTAGAAATGAGGCAATTATCTATTCAGGGATAGGAAGATAATTAGTGAGCAAGTAGCCTGAGTTAAGTTATCTGGCAACAAACTCCCCAACCCCAGTTATCTTTTCTGGGATACCAAGATATTTAGCAAGTACAAGATTTCAGAGGTAAAATGGACAGTACAATCCTCACCCCTAGGCTTGCTGTGAATCATTTGTTGTTTCCATAATTTGTGCCAGTACTGTGCATTATGCACAAAAGATGTGGTGCCTGTATTGCAGGTTGGGTCATTGAAATGTTGTCACTGACCTTGAAAGTATCCGCAAGAATCTCTGCACCTCGCTGATTTGTCCTTTTCGACAAGCCCACAAAGAATTCTCTACCTACATTAAAATAAAAATAACTACCAGATGACCATGTATGAATTGGCAGAGAAAGTAATGGCTCAACAATTAAAATAGAAGAGATTCAGTTGCTATTATACTGTGAGTCAGACATCAGTAAACTAAACCTATGAGGAAACTTGTTAGTGCTTTAATTTAGCGTACCAGTTTGCAGTTCATTAAAGCAGTCAATACATCTTTATGACTAGAAGTTAATTATGTATGTGCAATAACAAGTTCCACATACTGTGCTATGAATTAATTATTTTAAAACACAACCTAACAATCAACTCGTATGCAGGTTTTTTTTAAAAACATTTTTAATTAAAAAAAAAAACAGCTCTGCACAGTAACCCAGATGACTAATACATCTGTGGAACAGTAAAACTTAGCACTGTCCCAGAGGAAAACCTTTCCTCACCACAGAGTAATGAAACATGTGGAGGTACCAAACATTGGGCAATGAGATTCTAGGACTACCAGCTCCCTATAAATTATAATAGAAATCTCTTTAGGCTGGCCTTTACAGCCATTCCAAAAACATAAAAAAAGAGCAGACAGACACCCTTAGGATAGCCAGGACCAATCACAGTGCAGTCAAGAGCTGATGCGAACATGAATTTGCTTTTTTTTTCTTTTTTAAATACAGCAGATTCTGGTTAATTTGAACCAGTTGGGACTGGACCCTGTTCTGTAATAAAAATTCCTGGTCATAGTTTAATGTTCTATGCCTCGTTTCCTCTGCTTTTCTGCAGGTATAGCCGGAATGGATGGTCTGGGCAAGGCTTAGCAGAGGTATAGCTGTGCGTCAAGGCAGTACAGTTTCATACCTCATCTCACCCAACATGGCTAAACTGCTGTAGGGAAGTACGTCAAAATCGACAGGTGTGTGCCAAAGAGGCAAACTGTTGAACACAGCCTTTCTCTTATTGCGTGACGAAACCTCATTAATAAAACTACTGACAGCTGTGCAAAGACTGAAAATAAAAACAGCCACAAATGTTTGTTCGTCTTTGTTCATCTTTGCGTATTTGCATATATTCCCGGCCAGCTGAGCTATACCTGAGAAAGGCGGTAGAAACAAGGTATGAGACAGCTGTGAAGGCTTTTACTCACCGATATGAGACTGACAGTGACGTTTGGTTTCTTCAGCTTCTATTGGCATGCATTTTATTATAATATTGTGGTTTGGATTATGGGTCATTATTACAGGTTTTGACTGCCAAGGGAGGAGTCTGTGTAGAAGGGAGTGTTAAAATACCCACAATCACTACCCCTATTCTATTTGAATAGATTGGATAGACAGAACATCTAATTCATGAAGGTTCTGTCCTCATTTAGGTGGCTGACGAACTGAAAGACTGGCATATAAAGAGGACACAGTTTTGAGTAGAATGATTTGAAATGTTCTGTAAAAAAAAAGAAGTGGCACGATTAAAAGCAGTACTCACCTGTGAACAGCACATCTCCGCCGTCCAGGGTGGCGGTATCATCAGCGATATCCACTATATTGAGGCCAAGGTTTTTCAGGGCTTTTCTCACTGCTTCAGTCTGTAACAACAAGACATTTCAAGATTGTGAAACACAGACAGATAACTACACCAAAGCAAAAAAAACGGGGGACCCTCATGCAGCCCTTCATCAGAGGTCATTAGAGATATTGAGTGACTTGCAGACTTTAATTAATATGACCTACAGTACAGCGGCTTCATATAAACACAATACCACCTGTCAGAAACTAGTCACATTAGAATTGATAGCAATGGATGTTGGCTGTACCTTGTTAGTATTTACATATGATCAAGGGAACAGAATTCAATATCTGACCTCATTAGGAAACAGGTCCAGTTCTAGGATAACACTTAACCAGTCAATATGCTAATCTTGCTAAGTAAGGCACAACTTTTGTATATGTTACAGTATATTATTTTATACGTTGGTATTGTAAATACAGTATAATTGTAAATCTTGAAAAACAACTCACTTCTAAATCTTTTGCAGTCATCTTTGTATTACTTTAGTATAAATACATGTTAATTTGGATTCATATGTTGTTTTTTTCTGACTTTATGTGAATGAAAAGACACATATTTGCCCATTTTCCTATTGGAAATAGTGATATTCTGAAATATCACTGTCCTGGTCACAAAAGCAAAGTTTGTGGGGAATAACAGCATTTTCTATACTTTTGAGGCATAAGCAATTAGGAAATAACACTTACTACCCAGGAACAAAAATTGTGTTACATAGTGTTACCTTTTGGCTCCATGGTAAGACCAGTGGAGGTTAAAGAAATACAAAACAACCAACAAATATAAAAGAAACTTCAAGTGTTGAAGACACATTTTCATGACAAAGCTCTCCATCCTTACCCCACTCAATCTCCCTCAATGCCTTTCAGAGCTCTGCAGAGGATATTATAAATCTACGTTTGGCTTTCCTGAAGCCTTAGGAAAATTAATTCAACATTAGGTAATGCAGTACTTTCACTGACACAAGATAAAACATTTCAGCTCATTCCGAGGATGACTCCCTGCTTTTCCCAAACAGACTGTTTGAACACCAGAGTCAGGGATCTAATGCATTTAAAAGAGACATTTAAAGAGAGGGTGAGTAAAGATACACATTTGAAGAGCTGCTGCTGGGATTTCTGTCACTCAGTTACTTGCAGACCTCTGTTTCTTTTCAACACAACGAGCAAGGCCATGAATTCATTCAGGTCATCCGCTGTTTTTGCCAAACAGAAATAATATGTTTTCACCCAGATAGAAAAGCCTCTACTCCTGTAAAGCTGTCTCTCCCGTGTTAATGAAATGGGAGAGATAAAAACTGCTGCTCTGGAAGGCTGAGATGGAAGACTACTGTGTCCTTGGCCCCAGTTCTGCTCTCTGGCACGATGACAGATAACAGCACCTGTGTGAAGAACTTCAGGCTTACCCTTCACATACTCTATCACAACAGCTTACAATAGAAACGTCTTCTTCATTAATGAAAGTGCTTTCCGTAACACTATCTACCTGGTACAATTCGAATGGAAATCGAATATTTAGGGGGAGGGAAGCGCTTTTGTTCCTAAAGCACAATCACAAGCGTCTCCTCAGTCAACGCAAACCAGTGCCCTGTCCCCACCATGCGGAATGCAGGGCCCTTTGCTTTCACAGGTTCCGTCTTCAGATTAATCTTCTGGATTAGCAACAGTTACATTATTATCACGGGATCTCCAATGACATCATGCAATGCAAATGGTCCATACCATCAAGGTTCAAGTTTTCTGACCCTTTAAAAACAATGACTGGTGTGATGGGAATAGCCATTGCAGTTTTCCACTGGAGGTAAACTGTCCCTGTCATATATTTACATAATCAATTTGCCAAAAAAGACATTGGGTTTAATGTATACATTTATCTGTTAAATCTGGTTATGAACTGTGAATCCAGAGACACGCACGGTTGTGCAGTTGGAAGTACTGTATGGAGTGCAATACTGCTCCAATCAGCAAGGCAATTTTTAAAGCACTTGAATGGCTAACAGGAAGCACCAATGTACACATATCTAGACTTACTACACAAAAAGCTGAAAAAGTAAATAGGCCATTGCTTCATTAAGTACAGCAGAACCTGTCATATCCTAACCTGTAAGATACAATACCCTCTATTAACCAATGGACCTCAGGCTAGTATGTGTCATTTAAGGCACTTTCACACCTGTTTCACTTACAAGAGATGTGAATTGTGGTTCACTTGCAAACAAACACATTTTATTATCCTTTCAAGAATATATACAGCTTCTTTGCTGGAAAAGGTAGTATTTTTTTTTTCTTTACACTGCAGTTAAAAAGTTGTCTGGGGGGGAAAAAGACCTACCAAGCCTGCTACTACCTCTACTGTGACTCATCCCTAGGAAATATTTTTTTGGTTGTCCAGAACAAGATTTTCAACACATATTTGATAAACTTGCTATACTTTATGTAAAATTGTTCCCTTGGATAAAGCTGATTAGGAAATTCTGATGAGACCCACATGTCTCATTGTGTGACCCTGAGCAAGTCACTTAACCTCCTTGTGCTCCATCTTTCGGGTGAGACGTTTTTGTAGTGACTCTGGAGCTGATGCATAGTTCACACACCCTAGTCTTGTATCTTGTAAAGCGCTTTGTGATGGTTGTCCAATATGAAAGGCGCTATATTATTATTATTATTATTATTATTATTATTATTATTATTATTATTATTATTATTATTATTATTATGTCAGGTGAACAGAGCCAGAACTTATCACTGTCAGGGCAAGATCCACAATCAACTGCAGGAATACAGGGTCAGGAGGACCCTTATGATCATTTACCAATCAGGCCGGGCTTAACTCTCACCTCCAGAAGCCAGTAGAATGGCAACATCTGCTGCTTATTAGGTGAGTCGGTTGAAAAGAGGTTATGGATTAGAAAAACTGAGGTTGCCCATTGATCTTTAGTCATCTTGAGTCAATATGTGAGTTGCAGCTGTGTGGAGCAATGGGGGTCAAATACATGAGTGAGGAATACTGAATCATCTAAATGGGCCCATGTCACTTTCATTTATTCTATTGAAATGGGAAATGGCAATACATCAGCGTAGGATATATTGTGTAGATATCTTTACTAAAAGGTTAAAAGCTGGTGTTAGACTTTAACGCTTCTAATGACATGGAAAATTGCAAACTAATCAGTTTGGAAACCAGCTTTTGAAAAGTCTACAGGTATAATAATAAGACCAGTCATGAAATACCGGCACAGACTTACACTGATAAAGACTACGACATGAAATGCAATTCTTGCACAAGCATGCTGAGAAAGAACCTTTCTGAATACTTTCTGCATACAATTACAAAATGATCAATTGTTACATTTTGGACTGAGAAACACACTCTATTTTGTCTGGACATGCACCATGGGCCAAGAATGCACCTGGATAAGCAAAGCATTCATTATCTCCGAGACACCCAATATCCCATAATACCTGCACTGGCTGCCAGATACTTGTCTTACACTGACCACACGCTGTGTGTCCCATCTTGAATCTGAAAAGCATTCAAAATTCATGAATCCTGTTGAAAGCCAGCCTCACATTTTGTTCATTCCTGAATAGATGGGAAAGCAAGCAGAACAGGCAATCTAACTAAGGCTTTTATATAACCCTGAATGAATAATATTGCATCAAATTGCTAAAAAAAAAAAAAACTCAGAGATAAAGCATCCAACCCAAGCCACACAGTCACATTCCACTGCCTCAACAAAGGGTTATCAGGTTTCACTTGCAGAGAGCACAATGTGGCTGCCACTCTGCTTTCTGTATGGAATTCAATGTAACTAAAGCTATCCCCTCCGTGCAGACATGATCCAAGTGAAACCATGCATTTAGTTTAGAGCAGAGCTGTCTCAATCATTTAATTACACTATTTTAGTATATAAAGTGGTTTAATGTTGCTATAGCTTGGAGGGGAACATACTTTCTGCATTCCTTTAAGAAATAAACTCAATTATAATAGCTGAGTCATGTAATACTACACCTGCCCCCTTTTAAAAAATCCTTAACTGCATCATAGTAACTCTTAAAGAACTTTGAAACATGTCTGAAATATCACAGTTAACTTGACTTCTGTGATCTTCTTGTTTTTTTTTGGAATCACTTTGTTTATCATGTCTGCTTCTTTACGTAGGTTACTTTTGACTTTTTACAGCCCAGAAGTCTGTACCGTCTTGTGGTTTCAGTAACATCTCTCAGTACTGCTGGTACACCAGTGTGTAACCATTGACCTGTCCTCCTGAACCAATCTGCCCCCACTGATGTATCTCCTTCTTCCATTCACTTGTGTTGCAGGCGTGGGTGCGTTCATGATGCACTCTGGTGTACCAGATGTACTTTGAAATTAGACATGTATAAGATCCATATTGAGGCCACAGATGTGCTTTACATTGTGAGTTTTAAATTGTCACCTGGAGGCGATGGCTGAAACAAAAAAAATCACATGCAAGCTGAATCCACACAAGAAGAATACCTGGTAAACTAAGCTCAGCCAAAGTTTACCTGGTAATGCTGCTTTACCACCCAATTACGTTCTCAAAGCTGAGCCCAAGTGAAATGGACTTTATCTACCTTTCACTTCTGCATAAACTGCAGGATCACCGCAAAACTGTATTACTTCGATATTATCCATTTAATGTGGTCATGCTTAAATACACTGCACGAAGTGGAAGTGTAACCCATCCTGAATAACATGTGCTGTTCAGGTGTTAAACTGTAGACCTATGTCACTGGGCTGAGTGACTGGGTTCAACTTGTCAAAAGGATGATAAAAACACCAGAATCAAAGTGCAAAAAATGTATTTAAAGGAAACAAAAGCAAAAAAATAAATAAAAAACACACACACTACAGAAAGAAATATGCCATGTCTCTCCAGCATTCACCTTCAAGGTTAGGGCTTAATTAAACCCTGAGCATTCTCAGGCCCTTATATATAGAATAAATTTCCCATAAGGCAACTCTCATTTAAAGATACAACTCTCAATTTCTTTTAAAAAGAACAACACACACAAACACAAAAATGCTTCATTATCATCCTCAAAAATTATTTTGGCCAAATTCACACAAAAAAGGTTAACCATACACATATACATATGTAATCCAATTTATATAAGACCACAAGACCACAACACTTTTAAGTGTCAGCTAATACCTTTAACGGTCAGCACTATCAGCCATCTTTATGAGATGTCTCTGGCAGCCATCTTTTATACACAGCTTACCAGTTACTACTAGCAACAAGGATTCTTTTACACACCGGTATGAACAACACAAACATTTTTTATGATATTTTCTCTTTGCTAATATTGTTCTCCAAGAACGGGGATATGGGGGAAAGGGTAAGCAAGAATTCATTTCTCATGCATATCACAAACACACACACACACACACACACAAAGGAAAGTAGGAAAGGTTAATGGAGTCAACAAAAATACCTTGGTACAAAAATAAATAAACAGGCCACCCAGTCACATCGTTCAATGCCTTTTACAGTGTTAGATTACAGTACTATCAAGATATATTCTTACAAAAAGTCATCTGGCAAGGGGAATCTGTACAGTACATTAATACCAAGAGTAGCACTATCTCTAAAAAACAAAAATCAGAACTACGAACATCTGTGAAAAAACAGATCCCAATGATCTCTATCCATATGATGTATGTATAAATGTACTGTAAGTGTACAGTAACAGCATGTTTTACACACAAGTGCCTTCCTTTATCTCCAGAGTCTGAAACTCGACAAAATACCTAAGTTTATCACAGCACGATAAACAGATAATTGTGAGTAGAAATCCAAGTAGGACAGACACTTAAAAACTAAAGTATGATGGACACTAAAAACCAAAGTATGACATACCCTCATACAGATGTTTCCACTATATTCTTATGGGCTGGGACACGTATCCTCCTTGGGGGATGATTAACTGTCATAAACCATCTATTGAACTGTTTGTTCATACAAATAGCTTTCTCTACAATCGATGAGAGGTTGCTACAGCAAACCCAACTTGTGACACTGTGCTAACCTACAATGATGACTTTCAATACTTCAGAGAAGCTACAGTAAAGATGTATTCTTAACAGCTGTGTGGATGCTAATGTTGTAACTGTGTTGTCTTTGATTTTAAAAAGGCAAGCTTCTTTTTGGTATAGGGTGCTACATCTCTTCACATCATGTGGGGTAAACTCCTATTTTATTGCTTATGGACAGTTTCATCCTAAACAGTCAAGCTGCTCCAAAAATGTAAACAGTCAATTAAGTGTCCATGCAAAGTTTCAGAAAATTCCATTCTAAACATATCCTTAAATTAGACTAACCAGAGGTCCTAACTCATGCAAAACGAGATGACCATGACCTAGATTCTGAAAAAACAAACAAATAAACAAACAAAAAAAAAAAACAGTTGGTTACCTGGATGAATGCTGAAGAATTTAGGAATGCCCACAGCAAGCTTAATCACAATTGAATGGGCAGTTCTCAAGATGAACAGATTGAAAGGTGCTTTCACTATATTCCCGGGGGTTAGCAAAATAACAAACAACAAATGTGCTCATATCAAATAACAACAACATTCTTACTCTCTCTCGGCTTAAATCTCCCAGAACCCTTTCCTGCTATAATTCAAGAGGAACCCCATGGGGACAGTGGTGCACTGCTGAACTGCAAAAACATCACAAGGAGCCCGACTACTGACAGCAATCCTCGCAATCCGTGCAGCCTTGCAGTGCCCATACTGTACCCCAGACCTGGGCTCAATTACAACTGCAATTGTGTAATTCATTGCATTGTGTAATGTCATTGTAACTAAACCTTGGCACACCTGCGTAATTGTAATTACTAGATAACTGATCAATTCCTGTTCAATTCCACACCTTTCCAAGCTTAATCATTCACAGTTCCACGTTGGGTTTTACATTGAGCGAACATTCTTCTCGTATTTTCAACCACTTTTAGTGAACCTGTTTGTTTGAAAAAAGTTCTTATGGTATGTTTCTGTATTTGTGATTACTGCTTTGTAGAATAGACAGAGTAAGCATGCTAATATTTGTAGCTAGTTATGCGACTTTTTCGTGCAATTGTAATTATAATTGTAATTACTGCAGAATAACTGTAACTCATTGTAATTGACAAAATAACACTGCAATTACAATTATAGCAAACAATGCTGCTGTAATTGTAATTATGACTGACCCCAGGTCTGCTGTACCCGTTTGTAAATGTTTTCTTGTACAGATGTTTGTTTCTATGACAGCTTGTTATTATTTGTGAACTAGTGGATGATGATGAAGTCAATTGTATATCTTAAATCAGGTTTTGCATTAAATCGCAACTTCCTCTGCCCCTAGTTAGCAGTTATTTCTCCCTTACACTCTTTCTTGATTTAACAGTCTGCTTTTCCCACTGTTGGCTTTTTGAACTAAAGCTCTATCCCTGCTACTTCAAACGGAATGAACGTCATTTTCTGCTGCCCAGTTTAATTACATGGCTCTTAACAGCCCTCCCCCAACAGGAAGAGAGTCACACATCTGGGCAGCAGTGGTGCTGATCCTGTGAACAACTTGTTGAACTGATCAGAGAATGTGGGTACAAACTGGTTTGGAGAAACGAAACACACACAATTGCAGATTGTAATGAAACAGTTTCTTTTAAAACACGATAAATAATTTTTGAGCTTTTGTGAGCGCACACTAGTGTGACTAGCTGTTTTAGACACCCTTCTAGTTTGTAACATCTTCATTTGTTCTATATGTTTTAAGTGGTTCTGTGGTTAATTCCTGCCCACGAAGGCCAATGTGATAACTCATTTTTCATGACCTAAAGTAAATTCCAAAGGTGGTACATTAACCTACTGCAACAAAAATATATTAAAGGGTATTTATAATGTTGCACAGATTTAGACCCATTATGGTAAGGCAACTGGCGAGTGGACTTACAGTTGCCCTGGTAGCCCTAAAGAAAATACATTATAGGAGATTGTGTGGTCCAGTGGCTAAAGAAACTGGCTTGTAACCAGCAGGTCTCCGGTTCAAATCCCAGCTCAGCCACTGACTCACTGTGTGACCTTGAGCAAGTCACTTAACCTCCTTAAGACGTTGTAAGTGACTCTGCAGTTGATGCAGAGTCCACACACCCTAGTCTTGTATCTTGTAAAGCACTTTGTGATGGTGATCCACTATGAAAGGAGCTATATAAAAAATAAAGATTGTTAAAAACATGATTTCATAAAGCATAAAACCTTATGTGAGCTACTTTAACTATAGTAATCACTTTACAAAATCAAAATACACATCTGGAAAGACCTTTGCTTCAACTATATGTACCTGGCAATATTTGAAAACCTAGTAAAGTGAAATTCCTGGCCAACTCTGTGGTGATGTCTGCACTTAAATACCAGAGAAGTTAGAGTGTGTGTGTTCAGAGGGCGATGTGTTGAAATCTAGATGGGAATGGGAGATAATTCCATGGAGGAGCAACCCAGGAAGAATGCAGATATGGTTTATACTGGTGCTCATGGGATTCATAAGGAAAACTTGTTTACCAGAATAAGCCTGCCAGCTGGGTTTCTCATTTTAAAAGGCAAAGAATATGCGCACAACTCTACCTACAACATTGGCTTCACTGTTCTGATGCTATACCACAAGAGATTGATCAATGTATCAACATTCTAAACATGAAGTTGTGTCTCCAGCTCAGACACAACATGCTGTTTTGACAGCTGCTGCAAAACAGAGACGATCTGTCCTGCCAACAAAAATCTCAGCAAAAATACAGAGCTTACCTTATAACTAGAGCTCTTCATTTTCATTTTTTATTTTCGATCATGTGATGTTTTTTTAAAGATAGTTTAGCCGCACACAAAGAACTGTTGTGTAAATCAGTTCTTTGTGTGCGGCTTATCTCATCAGTCCACCTGTTGGCAGTGTGTAGAAACAATGGGAAGGCAGAAATGGTGCCAGGGATTTCTAATTAAACTCCCAGGAAAACCCCAGAGCCATGAGGAACTGTGATGCATTTACAAAAACACGTGAAAGCCAGCAAGCCAGCATTCAGCTGCATACCAAGGGTATTGGAAGATTTAGGTAGTTAAAAATCAATTGTTCACGTTGAGTGCAGGATGCGCCCTATAGCCTGAAAGGTTACCGGTTCGAGTCCAGGCTATTCCACTGTCGCCTGGGGGAGTGGGACTTCAGTCGACCAGGGTGTCCTCGGCTCAACGCGCACCAGCGACCCCTGTAGACTGTCTATCAGGTTGAAAGTTCCCACAGTAAAGTCTGGAGCAACAATAATAATCATCATATTAACCCTTTGTGGTCCTGTGTCGGACCAGGTCCGACATTACAATTTTCCCTTTGTGGTCCGATATCATCAAAACGACAAGCACAGGTCTCTAGTCGTTTTTTCTCCGGAAAGCCAGGAAAACCTTGCAATGGCCGAGTGAGACTGATAGGAGCCGAAAAAAAGGGGCGTATCTGAGCAATACACATAGCCCCTGTACCACAGAGATAACATGGAGATGAACAAAGAAGATAGCTGCCTCCACATCCTGCGCTCAAAGAATATCACAGACATTTGCAGTGCTTTTTGAGATGTTATAGTAATAAAATAATGACTTGGATTGCATTCTTGAGGAGTTTGGTGATAAAACGAGTGATTAGGAGATGATTTATCAGTATGCACGACTATGAAGAGGTATGTGATAAATACAGCGAACAAGGGGTGGGGCTTGGCTGGAGATGCAGTATTGAGTGTCCTCTTGATATGCAGTGCCTTTTAAACCTGTTTTACTGTGAAAAAAATACTTTTAAAAACAGAGTGTGAAAAATAAACAGCACGTGTGAAAATAAATTGGACCTGACACACCTGACAGGCGCTGAATAAATGGACCGCTATGGGTTAATGATAATAATACTGGCAGCTCTTATCGTGTCACATTGTGCTCCATTAGTAATCCGCACATGGCTGCAGTCTTGGCTTGACTTTATAAACACTACCTCCAATATGCACTCCTCCTGGTGTAACCCAATTTTTAACTATGGAATGGAATTTTTTTAATGATTTTCATAGATTTGAAAAGTATCAAAATATTTACTGACTGGGGTAAGAGGGGCAAACGTCCCACTGGCACAGCACCACAAAATAGCTGGAGAGGTTCAATACTTATTTGAGTCCTTCTATTGTGAAAGTCCACTAGTGAAACAGAAACCAGGCGCGAGATGGCAGGGGGGGGAGTATTTTCTATATACTCTACACTGTTCCAAATAACAGAATGGGTATCAAGTCAGGCATCAGGTGGTGTAATATCCAACATGCTGGGGAAAAAGAGACCCCAGTTGTCCACCTACAGTACTGTACCTGCCTTATTGTCCACCCTCCATACATCACTATGGTGTTTGACAGAGTTAGGGTAACTCGCTACTTAAGTAACGTGTTACTGTAGTACTATTACTTTTGTTAATAAAAAGGTAATATAACAAGTTAGATTTTTAATGGGAGTAATAATATTACAGTTACTTTCCACAAATAAGAAACAAGTTCGGCTGTTACCTTTTCTCTGTTGTAAATTTTCTGGCTTTTTTTCTTTTTAACCCCGATGTGCCAGACTGCTCTAATGTTGACACAATCTCTTTTCCGGGATATCTCACAGGAATAATAAGCCATGGGGCAATCAAATCAGTCTTCCTGAGCCTTGTATTTGTATAAGGCTAGGCACTAGGAACAAAACAAATGTGTATCCCTACATGTCAATTCTGATGATACACTTCAAAAACGTCACACAGGAAACGCATTTACCACTGCACACTTTGAAGTTTAATAAGACAAGGTCAGGAGTCTTGTACTTGACTATGTGTACCCCTTTTATTTATTTGCTTGCTTGCTTGCTTACAGTGGAGGCCACATTGCACCACTCCATTATTTTTACGTTTTATTACCATATAGTATGTTTTTCTATAGGTCTTTTTTGTTTTTGTTTTGTTATTGTTGATTTGCTATTCATCGTTTCACTGAATTCTGACGTTTATATGACTTTCTCTTCATACTGCAAAATTATTAACATGCCCAACTCTGGTGTTTGAACCCCACAGACTATTACAGGCCTGGCTTCATTATGCATACTGGAATGAGTGTGCTGACAAGTGCCTGTAAACATGCTTTATAAAATGAATGACACTGACTGGTTTTGTGAAACCTCTGGCTGCCCTTATAATAAATACTTGTAGAATGTCATAAATTGCTTAATAAAAAAAATTAAAAACCATGTATTGTGACACGTATTGTATCATGAACTTAGTGTCTCACCCCTACTTATTAGGAGTGTTGTTTTGAGGAACTAAACAGCAACAACAGGTTCAAAGAAGGAAACCCTACCTTAAACACACTACATCAGTAATAAAATGCCTCCACTGCCGATTACAAAACACAAGCTTTCCTCACCCTCCTTGCGATGGCCTCCTGCCAACAGCCACTTTCCTCTACTGTGCACAAGTGTAAAACTAATACACATATCAGTGTCATTCTATTATAGGAAAAAGAAAATACTTGACTTGCATTTACTTAGACTATATTACCAGATACATAAAGAATGTGCCTCCATTCTACCACAAACTGTGCAGCCTCCATAAACATGCCAAGGGACCTCAGTGGTACATTAGCCAACAATACATTCAAACATAAAAAAGCCAAGGGGAGTATAGTGATTGCATGGAGAGTGGGTACTAAAAGCAAAATAAAGCAATATATGCAATGGGAAAAACCAAGAACAATTGTACCCCCACCACCCGGTTTACCACTTCACACCAACCTTGACCTCCTCATTTACCATTCCTAAATATAATTAGGACCTCTTGGGATGAACTTGAACCAACAGATCCAGGCAAGGCAACCACTTTTCAGCATACAAGTGTGGGGAAACAAAGAATAAAATGAGATGAAGCTGAAATATTTGACATACCTGTACCATGAGACCATCTTGAAATACTCTGACAGTATCTGAATGCACACTTCCTTGAGGAAGGTATGCTCGACACACTGTTGAGAAATGTTGGAAAGCTGCTTTCTCAGACCACACAGTATGTTGCTTTTCATAACACACACACAGAGTACAGTATGTCATTCCCCTGTCACACAGTTTCAGCAAAAAAAGGACACACTAGCAAATCCTGTGCTACACTGAGTTCTGGCAATAGCACACATGTGTTACACTAACTACTTGCTCAAAGCCATGCTGTTTGTTGTTTGTCTTTCTGGAGTGTACTGACTGAAGCAACGGAATGATGAAAATCCTTAACCTCTCCCCTGGCCCAGCGGCTCACAGCCAGATTCAGATGTCTTGCGAGGCCGGAGTTTCAGGGTTTGGTTCTCGCTCGGCTTGACAAATCCCTTAAGGGTCGGGTTTGTCAGTGGAGAAGGGGTATTAGGGGCCACACCTGAGCAAAAACCAGCACACACAAAACTGTCTTGACACATTAGTAAACTCCTTCAAGGTAATCTTGGCCTTTTCCTAAAATACTTCTATCAGCAGTGACATGATATATATAGTGTCTGATACTATTCCTCCTCGCCAAACCAAAACCAAAACCAACACCAGCACCAGCCTTTATTTAGCTAAAACAGTCACGGATGTCATTGTAGCAACTAGATTCCCTGGTTAACTCTTGTTTCAGCTGAATGCAGAATGTCATTTATGTTTTTAATGTTGTTTGGCTCCACCTATATGTGCGAACAGGCATTCTCCCACTTGAATCACATGAAAAACAATTTGCGCTGAAGGTTAACAGAAGAAAGCCTGAATGCTTGCATGAAGCTAAACTTGACCAGCTATGAACCGGACTTCAAAGAAATGAGCAAAACGATGCAGTAGCAGAACATAAGAACATAAGAAAGTTTACAAACGAGAGGAGGCCATTCGGCTCATCTTGCTCGTTTGGCTGTTAGTAGCTTATTGGTCCCAGAATCTCATCAAGCAGCTTCTTGAAGGATCCCCGGGTGTCAGTTTCAACAACATTACTTGCGAGTTGGTTCCAGACCCTCACGATTCTCTGTGTAAAAAAGTGCCTACTATTTTCTGTTCTGAATGCCCCTTTGTCTAATCTCCATTTGTGACCCCTGGTCCTTGTTTCTTTTTTCAGGTCGAAAAAGTCCCTTGCGTCGACACTGTCAATACCTTTTAGAATTTTGAATGCTTGAATTAGGTCGCCGCGTAGTCGTCTTTGTTCAAGACTGAATAGATTCAATTCTTTTAGCCTGTCTGCACATGACATGCCTTTTAAACCCAGAATAATTCTGGTCACTCTTCTTTGCACTCTTTCTAGAGCAGCAATATGCTTTTTGTAGCGAGGGGACCAGAACTGAACACAATATTCAAGATGAGGTCTTACTAATGCACTGTATAGTTTTAACATTACTTTCCTTGATTTAAATTCAACACTTTTCACAATGTATCCGAACATCTTGTTGGCCTTTTTTATAGCTTCCCCACATTGTCTAGATGAATTGTCTTCTTTAATTTCAGTATCTCCCATATGATATTTATAATGCACATTTTTATTTCCTGTGTGCAGTACCTTACACTTTTCTCTATTAAATGTCATTTGCCATGTGTCTGCCCAGTTCTGAATCTTGTCTAGATCATTTTGAATGACCTTTGCTGCTGCAACAGTGTTTGCCACCTCCTATTTTTGTGTCGTCTGCGAATTTAACAAGTTTGCTTACTATACCAGAATTTAAGTCATTTATGTAGATTAGTAGAAGTCACACTAAAGAAGTGCACTGTAAGTACAATAATCAATTTCAATTCATTTTTTTTTGCACTTTAAAGTAGATAAATTGTGTGTTTAGGATTGGCTCTTTGCAGAACACTTGCTCTAAATTTCCATTCTGAACGGCTCTCTTGCACAAAAAGCTTGCCAACCTCTGATCTAGGGTAAGGTTACACAGTGTCAAATTGGAAGTGTGAGGGAAAGAGTATTTTTTAAGGCCATAAGTAACTGAAGTAACTTCTTTTGTCAGGAAATTTAACATCTGCATGGGTAGCATATTCACTACCAGTTGTATAAGAGATGAGTCATGGTCTAGCATTTAGATTAGCCAACATCTGCCTGTGCTTTTGATATTTAAAACAAAACAGCTTAGGGAAATAGTTATGATTACAGGACATAAAAAACAGATCTAAAATTGATTAAACGAAAGCATGGCAGGAGACTACTCACGACACCTCAGCTTTAAAACACGCTGTGTTTCAAACTAAATAAACAAAGTTAATGATACAGCTTGATTGCAATATGCATGCAACTCAAAACTGATGCCTTAATTTGTCTAAATCTGACCCATTGTTTCACTACTTTTTCCTTGATTTAGAGTTGAAGCCCGTTACAGATAACTTGCTCTGATTGTTTAGTGCTGCTTAGTGTTTGTGGTTTTGAGAGATCAAATCTTAGCCCTTGTGAACCAAACTGTCCTGATTTTCCATTCTTGCGAATGGCAAATTCCATTTTTCAAAATGACCAATTCCGTTTTTACCAATTTATTAAGAATTAACAACATAATTTGAACATAAATAACATTTTTACATTAAAAATCTACTGAATTCATTTTTTTAAGTCCCTCAAATACTGTAGTTTTCAGGAAAAATCTAAAGCTAAAGATAAAGCTGCTTGCACGTGCTGCTCGTATACTCTGGACAGAGAGAGGTGCCTTAATTAGAAAAGGGCTCTTCAACTAGTTTTTTTTTTTTTTTTTTAATTTAAGGGGCCAGATTGGAAAAAAAGTTATAATAAATATTACATAACTTAATGTTCATATATTGAAGAAGACTTACACATTTTACCATATGAATAGTGCTTTAATAGTAGAAGAGTGTGAGAATTTAACAGAGTAACATTACAAATATTTTAAAATGTATGTGACATATTAATAGTACAACTGTTAAGAGATCAGCGCTTCTACTTTTGCGCTTCAAACTACTGTGTTCTCTGGATACGTATTTCCAAAAGCTCCTTGTTTGGTTTCAAAATGCCTTTCCATATTGTATTCCTTAAATATTGACACACGTTCAGTGCACAATAAACACATTGGCTTTGCACGCAGTACAGTAAAATAAATAATTATTTATTGGTCCACTAATTGTTGAATCTACAATTTTCACAATTTTCTGTTATAGCAACACAAGTAAAAAACAAAACAAACAAAAAAATCACTATGTATTATTGAGGAGTTAATGATGAATTTGAAATAAGTTAGAGAACTAAAGGTTTCACCTCAGCCACTGTGCCGTTTCCTTGTGTTGAGCGGGTGACGAAGTAACAGATTTGCGATAATAACTAAATAAATTAATACATAAACTCAATTTTTTTTTTTTTAAACAATCGTTTTTTTCAGGTACTTTTTCACATTTCTGTATATACAACTCCAAAATTATTCTACAGAATAGAACTCACAAAACAGCTAGTTGTTTTTTTAAACAACTCGACTCACACAGCACACAGGCAGCACCGCAACAGACACGGTCCATCGTGTAACGCCCACAAAGCCACCTGTTTTCTTGTTATCCAGTGATCCAAATAAACATTTTATACAAGCGTCATCGCTGGGCTTCTGGGTACTGCAGTTTTCAAAGCAATCTATTAGTTTTTATGGGAGAATAGCAGCGGGAAAAGACTGTTTGCGCTGTTTTTTTTTTTTTTTGTTTGTTTGTTTGTTTTTAAGGTGCGGTTGAAAGCAGAATTCCATTCCCAAAATGTCAATTCTGTTCCCAATGGTCTCTATTTTTGTCTCTCCAACACGGACAGGAGGCACTTTATAATAACTCTCCACGCTGCCCACCTGCCAGCCATGCTACCTGAGGATGCTGCACTGAGTAGTGACAGATCTATCCCTTTGTCTTTTATGTCTCTCATTGAGTGTCTTTTATGTTTGTCTACTCATTCTCCATGTTGGACCAGCAGCTAAGAGACGCCGTCTTGTCCAGCTATTCTCTTCTCAAACTGTCCAGCTTTATGTCTCTAATTCCTTGTTACACAAGCACCCCCATTCCTCAAATTAAATCCCTTATACTACACTATCCAAGCCCTCATAAGTGACCAGTGAAATATAGTGACATTTTCTTGATTGCTTTTAAATTAATGATGCATTTTGCCGGTTAAGGACCTCAAATTATGTATTTCAGGCCAACCTCATTAAAATTTAAAGAGCTTTGGTAATAGATGGTGGCTCTGTGAGCCTTGAGCTAATGGAAGCTGTGCTGTTATAATTTGACTATTATTTATCTTCCTGTGATGTAGATAGATTTGCTGTGCTTGCCTGAAATGTGAAGATCGACACCTGTTACTTTCAGTGCAACAAAAGAAAACATTTCTCTGAATCATTTGCTTTAATAACGGTGCGTACCATTCTATTGGCAAGTGAAATCTTGCATTCAGGCCTGGTCTCTCCTTCCAACAATGCGGGCTAATCTACCTACTCGTTATGCAACGAGTATCCTGATGTAAACAAACTAGCCTCCCCACCCCTTTGAAGTATCTTGTCTACCTCCATTTTCTGTACCAGAAAATAATCAGTCAAGAACTCTTAAATAACACCCACTTTAAAATGAACCCCTAAAGCAAAGGCAAGGGAGTTTCTATTGCATCTTCTGGAGCTATTTTGCAGATGTTGATACAATGCTATGTAATAATTTGGAAGAATAATCCAATCTAAAAATAAATCCACTCTTGGATAAATTCTTCTCAACAATGACAGATTTATTTTAGAAGAATGTAGATAGAAATCTCTAATGTTAAACACATGCCAAATATAGTTCAGCAGAACTCTACCTGTGACTCGATAATTCATCTTTCCCAATATTCCCAAAAAAACACATTCCCCCCCCCAAGTCATTTCCGAGTTACTTGCTGCTGAAGTGTTCACCTACTTAGCAGAGCTACATTTCCAAACCTGCCAGGGCCTCTCTACAGAAATAATGAAGCAGCTTCACTTCTAGACAAACTGTAATGGAAACGTACTCTTTCCAGACTCTTATGGGAATACCAAGCATCTCCGCTTGAATGGGTTCCAAAAACCACATTACTGTTAGTCTCTCTTCATACAGGAAAAAGGTTACCAAATTGCAGATAGACGAAAAAAAATATAGAAGAAGGGGGATCCCCAGTGGCACATCCACATGTTTCACATGGAGCACAGGATGCACCCTGGTCTGGGGGTCACCAGTTCAAGTCCAGGCTATTCCACAGGCAACCATGGACAACAGTCCTCAAGCAGCAGCACACAATTGGCCAAGCCAAATTGAGGAGGGCTTTGGTCAGCCAGGGTGTCCTCAGCCCACTAGCAACCCCTGTAGGCTGGCCAGGTGTCTGCAGGCTTGCCTGTAAGCTGCCCAGAACTGCATTATCCTCCAACACTGTAGCTCTGGAGGTGGCTGCATGGCAGACAGCAGAGTTTAAAAAAAAAAAAAAAAAAGCAAGCAGTCAGCTGACAGCACACTTTTGGAGGACAGCATGTGTTCATCTTCACCACTTCTGAGTCAGCACAGGGGTGCTAGCAGGTAGCTGTGCCCAAAATAATGCAATTGGGAGAAAAATGGGGTAAAAAAATCTATTGGTGACTTCTAAATTTAAAAAAAAAAATAATAATAATAATAGGATATGTGCCCATTCCTCAATGGGTTACTGCCTCCAACTCCTCCAGGGAAAGCCTGTTTTCCTCAACAGCCCAATGCCTTATTTCTACCCAAACACTTCATAATATTTTATACATCACTTTGTACTTTAGTCTTCATTTAACAGAACACATGCCCTTTGAACCAGTGCTGGATATGGATTTGATCAATTGAAATTTAAACAAAGTGTTTTGTTCCTGCTGTGCTCTTAATTATACTGATAGCTGGACTGAATTGATTTGCAATTACAGCATTTTGCATTTACAAATTGAGAAAGGTAAGTGTGCTGTGACAGGCTGGCAAGTGGATAGAGGCACAGAGACAGACTGCAGTTCAAAACAAATAATACTTTTATTATAAATAAGCACAAAATAAAAGGGCACAAGGGTCAAAACAAAGGTATTTATACACAAAAAAACCACAAAACACAAAGCAAAACTTACAAAAAAGGTTTCCAGGCTGGGCAATGCCTTCACTGGATCAGAAAAATTCAAAAACCACAAAACATCAAACCAAACAACAGCAAGCACAAACACCAACCTCAGCTCCCTCCTCTCCCATATGAGAAGCTGAGGCCTCCTTTTATGTCAGATGGCTGGGTGCTGATCATTAATTACTCCAATCAACCCCAGCCACCTGAACACAATAAACCCAGGCAGGTAGGGGAATTTAACCCCATCCCTGCCAATCTATATAGGGCAGAGCTCTGCTCTGCCACAGTGCACATTAGATGGAAGCAAGTTACAACTGCATAATTTTTTTTTTGTTTGTTGGTTTTAACTGTCTCATACGGAGCGTTTCTTATTGAAATCATTTTTATTTTTCTATGTGGTCTGTGCTAAGATTCTTTGGCCCAGTTCTAGTTGTAAACCATAGTGGAGAACTGTGTAACACAGGCTAGAATAGCCAAAATACCACTGCCATCTAGTGAACATGTGGCTGGCAACCAGAACCATGGAGCTGATGAACTCATGTCACAGCCACTAGCAAAGGCTGCATCAAAATAGTAAAACAATACTGCAAAAAGAACACATAATGACTGCAGACGTCGTTACAGATAAGGGGGACTGGGAAAAGATAAATGACTATGAAAATGTAATTTGACACACAACACGCTTGAACAGTTTGAGTTGTTATTTTTCAACATTTGTTATACTTGGCTAAATGACAGCAGACTGAAGCATTAGCACAAGTGTTTTTGCACTGGTATGAACTCCTCTTAGCACCTTAAGGAAAGCCAGACAGTTGTCTAGCTCCTGTTTAAAATGCAATAAGGTAAGTCAATATTTTCTCACTTGCCCTGAACGAAAAATAGTGGATTAACAGTTTTTGGAAATGAATTCAGAGAAAGTCTACACAGGTTTTACAAAAATGCCAGTATTTTAAGGCAACAGTTGTTTGACAACACATAGCTGTCAAAGCCCTTTTTAAAAATGACCCATTCTTCAAATTCCTTGCATTCTTCAGCACAAGGTGCAAGCCCAGCTTCTCTGAGTTTAGGCAACCAATAGGAAAATAGCTGTAGAGAACATTTCTGTGACAAGGAGAAACTTTGATTCAGGAAAGAGTGCTAAAACCAACTAAACTCCCTTGCACAGTCACCAACTTCAGCCTCAATCCATGAACTCTGCTCTCCAAGGTCTCCGTGACATTAGTCCTCCATGATGCACATTTCTCTTCCCAGGTGAAGGCATTTCATTGCATTTTGTGAGGTGCAATGCATTTTGCACATCAATCTAACAATTAAAAGTTCAGAACAGCAGTTTTCTCCCACGTTATTGTTATTTAAGGATGCGGTCATTAAGTCATGTTTCCTTAATGTACTGCCGTCCTGTCGTCCTTCATCTGCTTTGACAAGTGACTTTAACAGTACAGTATGCTTTTTTAATTAGTTGCTCTTATCAGACCACAGTCGAAAAAAATATTTTTATGGTCAACTGAACTAAGAGATCATCGATAGTAGAAGAGTAAAGTAGAACTATTTAAAAGAATAGATATTTAATACCATCTACATTTTACTAGTATGTAATGTACTACTGTTTAATACAATATTACAGTATGTGTATTATGTATGATTGTGCTTAGTTCATTACTAGTAACTATTTAAGCTAAACATTTTGTTTTTGGAGGTGGGGAAACATGTTCTCTGAACCAATGTTTGCTTGAACATTTAGTAAGCACGGCATATAATCAATGGAAGGGCACGTACAGAATACTGAAAATCTCCCTGTAAGTAATAGGAGTACTGGTTCAAAGTACAGTATAGCGGATTCAGCTGCATCTGGAGACTTGTACTCCTAGATTTTGGTAGATTTGCTATGAAATATGTTTTTTTTTTTTAAATCAATGAAATCACTGGAACAAAAGGATGACAACAGGCCAAAAGCTTGGTCTTTAAAGAGTTAAGCCTTTTGCTCCATTGGCTATTATATAACTGAGTGCCTTGGCACTTTCGGTGTGTGGTTTATAAAATGTGCATAACATAATTGTTGTCATCTGTGTACATTCACAAAAGGGGAGACAGGAAACAGAAACAATACTGTGCTGGCTGGTGGAAATTAACTAATTACAATACGTTTTCACTGAGGAATTTTCCCAGGAAAGGGAACGAGGACAAAAAAAATGTTTTGTTTTCTTCTAATGCATATTTCTTCAATTTATCAGCCAACTAAGTTGACAATCATTTTAAAACATGACTCATACAGTACATGGTGTATGTGGAAATAAAAAACAGAGTTTAATTAAAGCCATCAAGTGCTGAAGGGAAGAAAAATCCATATTTCCTTGTATTTACAGAGAATTAAGAGCGAGGCAAGTAATGCTTATATAATATATAATAGCTTATATATTATAGAAATAGATAAAGAAACACTTTTAATTCTATCAATGATACAGGTTACCATGAGCCGTGAAAACTAATTTAAAAAAAGGTATAATATTGCAAGTCTATTAACAGCACATTTTAAATGAGCAGTTCCACAATAACAGGTGCACGAATTGAGTTCACACTAAAGATCAGACTCCTTACTGTGATACTGAAGAGTTTACTGAAGAATAAAGACAGTGTGCAATGCCAGTTCAAATGAAAACATTTGTGAGGAGTCTTATTCTTGCAGGCTGGTGGTCAGGTTTGCTCATGATTTGTGAAGGTATTTGCTGGGCTCTGTCCACATACTGCCCACAGAGGAAGGGAGAAACGGGACAGCATTTCCACAGAATTATCTTTGGAAGTACAGTACAGTGGTGGGCATTGTATCACTGTTTTTTTTGTTATTTTAACAAACAATTAACATGCTTTAAATCATCTAAATATAGCAGAACTGCAACAAAGAAGCTTCACACAGAGAAGTGGCTCAGACACAGGGCGGTAAATTCATTTACCTTTTCAATGTTTTGCTTTCCTACCGTTTCACCTTCAATTAAGACACTAAATAACATTTTTTTTTATTACTGTGTAATAAACTTGAATATATGGCCACAGTGGGCGTAACTACAGCGACTTCTTGATTTTGTTTTTAGCTGGCAGCCTACAAATAAATGGTGTCTTGTAAAAGTAATTAATTCAATAGTTTGTGACCCTTAAAATAATCAGGCTTGAGCTAAGAAGAGAGCTGTAACTAAGCCAGCCATAAATAAGACAGCCTGAAGCCAAGGTTGTGCCTTTCAAAGCTCGCCCGTCTTTCACTTCAGCCCATTCTGCACTGTCATAATGCTTGAAAAGTCGCTGCCAGCCTGCTAAGCATGGTGACCCGCAGCGATGGAAGGTCAGCACAAAGTAAAAGATGAGCTGGCAAAGGCGCCTGTCATCTGTCTGCAAAAAAAAACACTTGCGTTGACAGCCTTGTAAACCTCCTACACCCCAGGGCAAAGCGTTGTTTTGTATTTTAAAAACGGGACACACCAAAGAATGAATTTAATTTAGGGTCCAATTTATTTTTGCCTGTTTTTTTACTGTTTAGATTTGTGGCTATAACTCTTTAACTATAAAGGTTACAGCTATATGTCAGACATGAAACAAATGTGCACACACTAGGCTTCCATAAAAAAAGGTTAAATAGTCTGAGACACCCTGTTTAGTACAGATAACAAAAAAAAACACTAAGAAAAAAACATTTATTGTATAATAAATACTCTTAGCATGGCCAGCTCAAATCAGACAACCTCAACATGGATTTTTTTTTTTTTTTTTAACAAATTGGATAATAAAGGAATTATGGCCATATATACAAGAGGTGAAAATGTAAAGGAAAAAGAAAGAAAAGATGCAAATATATATTTATCGGAAAATAGGTCCTTGTGCCTTCGATGTTGCCATTTCGCTTCTTTTGTAAAGATTTTATCTGAAAAATGTTTGTTTACTACACCAAGGTAGATCTGTCATACTGCCCAGCAGTAACATTGCAAAACACTTGCATTCACGGCTGTCTAGTGACAGATTCCAATGCCCGAAACACAACAAAAGGACTTTGTTGAAAAGCCCAGAGTCTCCACTTTGGAAATGAGCAGGGCTGTCTCTTACAGTGCCTGAGTAAAAAGAACCAGGTCACTGGTGGGATGTTTAACATGAGACGAACCCTAAAGGGTTAAGTGCTTTTATAATATGTATGTGCTTGTTCCAAAGCATACTTAGTTTCACATATTTTAAATGGCTTGCTTGTTATAGTGACATCACAAAAACAGCTTCACCAACCTTTGAATTCAGAGCACACCTCAGCAATGGAAATCGTTATCTTCATAAGTAAACATCTATGTGCGGGTGTGACAGACAGCAAATGAATCCTAGTCAACAATCTCCCTCCCGACCTGTGAGGGCGCTGTGTAGCAGGAACAGTGTGCCCCGGAATGGGTGGTTTGGCAGTTCATTCCAGGGTCAGTCGGTAGCTGGCCATCCAGGAAGAGGGGTGGAGCCACAATGCCAGAAGTCATTGCCCTAAAGTGTCAGTCATGGATTGGAGGAGACGTGATTGAACTAGCTATCGCAGGTGGCGTGACTGAATGTATAAAAGGGATGCGATGATGTAATCTGTTCCTTTGATGTGGTTACCGAAAGGACCCGTATAGGAGAGGGAAGTAATTTATTATCATGAGTGTTTCATGTTTTGTTGTCCTAACTGTTTTGTCATTTCATTGTTAGACGGCTAAGCACTAAACGGGAGCTGACGTTAAAGCCAACACCAAACCTGGACTACATTGCACTACTGTTTCATGAACTGTTGTCTTCCACCACACCTGCACAAGAGCACTTGCTATCTGGAGAAGTGGCCTTGTCTGTGTTGCGTATTAGTGTCTTATTGTTTCGGGACTGAAACCCTGGTTTTGCACAGAGTGATACACATTACTATGTAGCATCCACGCTTATTATTTAAGTGTTGTTACGCAACCCAGCCAAACAAAGAAACTGTTTTATTGAACTTTCACTGCCTTGTGTATGTTATTCCTGAGCACTGCACCCAACTACACCTGTGCACTGCAAGCCACCTGAAAAAAAGTAACTTAGTATTTACTTCCCTCACGCATTGATTATTTTTGCATTACCCACTTATAAGATTTGTGTATTCCATTTCATTACTTTACAATATATGTATACTTTACAATATGTATGAGTGTTTATATCACTTCCATGGAACGAGTTGTAGTTTAAGTATTTTATAAAGCATAATTAATATTGAGGATGTTGGTAAATGCATAGGACTCAATACCCACATACTATGCTATTACACGATGCGTATGAATGAATCCCCAGATTCCCCACACGGCTGCAGCAAATAACGGCAAAGTTGTAAAGGCCATATTTCTCCACAGAAGTTTCAGCTGGCCACAGATTGTTGCCTGTCTGTGCTGTAGCTATACATAGCACAGCAAGTTCAAGATCTGACAGGCAGGTGTTATGGGGAGAGCCTGCAGGTGTTCCACCCACTCCTTTTGCTTCAGGTGTACAGCTGAGATGAAATGTCAAGTGTCCAGACACGGTGAGGCCAATAAAGCATGGGAATATCTGTGCAAAATCACAACAGGTCCTGGATACAATACTGCACATTTACTAGCACATAATTAACTTCAGTGTTTTCTTAGTTATCCATCTTATCAAACAATGGGTACTGATTCAGCTAAATCTGTAGCTTCTACTTATTTATCTTAAAATTCCCTGCAAAACAGATGACATGATTCCCAGTAGAAATACTACCTTACCTGTTATACTGTAAAAGATGCACACTTACTAAGTTACTAACTATTTTACCATATAAGGACATCAGATGATAGCAATGTGAACCTGTGCCACTGCACATATTTTTTTCAGCTGGTGGACTATTTTTTCCAAAACAACGCTTTCAAAGTTTGGATTCCTCTGCGTTATTATAAGCAGCTGGGGCTGGAAAATCCTACTGAAACTGATGTACTGCCAAGCCCAGCCAGCCCCAGAAAAAATGACTAATGTAATTTCTGGAACAGTACATGCTTCCGGATGTCCAAGACTAACAGAGTGCACAACAGCCTACTGTAAAGGAGCTCACAGTGTACTATATATTAATTATACCACCTCAAACTTCAGCTTAACATTCCCAAATCTCAATTAGATTGTGTTATTGTTACTACCGTTTCATTCATCTATGAACAGCAATAGGAACAGATATTCCCAGATATGCAAGTGTCAGCTTTCACAAACTAGTAAAAAGAGAGAAAAAATGCCACTGATTACATGTGCACAACTGTTTACAACTTTTTTGTCCAACCCCTGTATAACAACATTTAGTATAGTTAAAATGAAGGCATCAACGAATGCAATAAACCTCCCTTAAAGATTTTGTCATCTCTGGGTTACCCAGATAAGGGGAGGACTGTTAAGTAGTGAGACTACAGCTATATAGTAGACAGCTGTGGATCCTGTGAATGACTCAGCTCTGTTTGTTTATATATGTGTGTGTGTGCGAGGGCAGGTATTTCCTACAGACTCTTTTCCCATGTAGGGAAGCCCACTAGACCGAGAGCTGCAGCAGCTGCCGGCTCTGCGGCAACAGTCTCTGCCAAGGCCTGCTTCTGATCTGCAGCCAGCAGTTCTTGTCAGAGGGTAGCCACTGAAATGCTGTGACGTCACTGCAAGAAGAAGTGGCATCTCGGCTATGTGAATTCAACAGTCTTAACTCATGTCTTTTTTAATCCAGAGGGCTCAAAGGCTGATAAGAGTTTTACGAATTTCCGACAGACAGGGGCTCACTGAAGGCATGTTTACACAGAAACAAAATGCCGTGTCTGTGGCGGCAGTGATGCAGTATCACTTTCAGTGATAATGACATAAGCAGAAATAATTTATCATTTGTCATGCGATTTATTTTTATGTGCAATTATATTTGTGTTTAAAATGTAATAACAGTTTCTAATACAACATATTATCTGTTATTTAATAATAGGTGTTAAGTTTAATTCCCAGTTTACAAAGATGTGGCAAACTCACCAGAGTTGTCATTTTAAATTTATAATCACCACGGATATTTATATTAGGTATTAGAGAAAGAAATACATGTACAATGTGTATGTGGTGACATACTGTATCAGAAACCATTATGCATTTGTCTTGCGATTTATGATAGTGTTGAAAGCTATCAGCCAGTTTTGAAATGCCGGTCAAGCTATCAGACACTTATCTCGCAATCAGACGCTTAACTTGTACAGATAGTTTCCCTGTTTCAAGCAGTGAAATTCTTCATTCCAAGAGATTTAGAACTGCACTGGAATAAAACGAACAATGAACACTTTCATACATTTTCAAAAATAATTAAATTTAATATTTAATAAGTATGAAAGAAATCTCACCAATAGTTTATTGTAACAGTCAGATGACAATTCCTTGTTGTTTAAATTACTGAGAACAGACATTTTTGCTGCTTACTATTAAAATGTGTTTAACCAAAAATGTGTGTGTGTGTGTGTGTGTGTGTGTGTGTGAGTGTAATTTTTTTATATATATATATATATATATATATATATATATATATATATATATATATATATACACACACACACACACACACACACACACACACACACACACACACACACACACACACACACACAACCAGTCAAACGTTTGAGTACACCTGCTTGAAACCAGGTTTTTCACGATTATCTAAGCTTTTAACTGTATAAACTTGTCTATAAACTAGTAATACATCACTATAGGACATGTGTACTTATATAAGCTGATAATCATAAGTGAATTGCAATCAAAAATAAAATTTTCAATTTCAATTAAATGGTCACCCAAAGCAAGGGGATTTCAGTCGTAAGCCCAAGTTAGTATAAAAGTATAAAAGTGTCTTTGTTAGATGTTCTCTGAGTTAACTAGCATGTTACCTATTTAACCTTTTGTCACCAATTATTGTTAACAGGTGAGGGTCCATGATTACTATAAAATATAGGTAGCATAGGCACAAGTTTGTCATTCCTGAATGTAAAATTTCCTGAGTAGAAAATGGCAAAATACGCTCAGTTAAGCAATTAATTTGTAATTACTTTAAGGTCAATCTTTCAGACAGATCACAAGACTTTGCAAGTGTCTGTAACTGCTGTGGCCAAGACTATCAAACAATTTGAAGAAACTGGTACTCATGAGAACCGAACAAGGTCAGGCAGGCCAAGGGTGACCTCAGAATCAGAGAACAAGTTCATTCGAGTTATAAGCTCGGCTAAATACTACTAGAAGTACAGATGTTTCAGCATTAATTGTTCGTTGGAGATTGCGTGAAGCTGGCCTAACTGGAAGAAACCATTGTTAAGAGTGCAGAATAAGAGGAAGAGACTTGCCTATGCCAAAAAACACAGAAACTGGACGTTTGAGGAGTGGAAGTCGATCTTATGGACAGATGAGTCAAAATTTTAAATATTTGGGTCCAACTGCCGAGTATTTGTAAGACACATAAGTTCTGCATGTGTGGTTCCCACTGTCAAGCATGGAGAAGGCAGTGTCATGGTCTGGGGTTGCTTTGCTGTTGGCAGAGTTGATGATCTTTACCAAGTCCATGGCAAGCTCAACCAGCATGGCTATCATAGCATACTTCAGAGGCATACCATTCCATCAGGATTACGGCTAGTTGGGCAGTCCTTCATTTTTCAGCAAGATAATGACCCAAAACACACCTCAAAGTTGTGCAAGAACTATCTGGCGAAGAAGGAAAGTGAAGGACAACTCAATCTAATGACCTGGCCTGCCCAGTCTCCAGACCTCAATCCCATAGAACTTGTATGGGACAAACTGGACAGAAGAGTCAAAGCAAAGCTACCCACAAGTGCCCTACACCTCTGGGAATTGCTGCAGAAGAGATGGGAAGACATGTCGGGTGATTTCCTGCTGAAACATGTTAACCACTTGCCTTGTGTTTGTGAGGCTGTTATTAAGGCAAAGGGTGGCTATTTTGAGCAATCCAAGATTTAGAGAGAATTTTCAATTTTCTTGAACATTGGTTTGATACTCCTTATGGTTTTGTTTTGTATATTGTATCATGTGTTTTCATTTTCAAGCATTTACAGAAACGTATACAACGTAAAACATTGTCAATTATGAAAAAAAACCTAGTTTCCAGCAAGTGTACTCAAACTTTTGACTGGTACTGTGTGTGTGTGTGTGTGTGTGTATATATATATATATATATATATATATATATATATATATATATATATATATATATATATATATATATATATATACACACACACACACACACACACACACACACACACACACACACACACACACACACTTCACGGAAGTTACCAAAGAAAAAAATCGCCTCGGGCTGGACCTGCAGATGCCAAACTCCTCTGTCCGCTGGTTAGGATTAGGTGGGCTTAGGTGGCTTTTTTAGTTTAGTTTTGTTTATGATTTATTTTTTTAATTCCACTTCTTCCAAACCTGATATCAACCTGATAGGCAATGATTTAGGTAAATTGAAAGTGTGGAATTAGTTAGAAACATGAACAAAAAGATTTAAAATAACAAAAATAATTCTCATGCAAAAAAAAAAACCCACGTAACTGGGTGAACATAATTTGGGATTTTGTAAGGGGATTCAAGTCGGCATCCTATAATTAAATATGATCAGGTTGGCCTTTTTTAGGCACTGGTAACACTGGTAATTAAATATAAACCTCCAGCATAGAACTAAACCACACCTTCTGTAAATATATCTTTCCCTTCCCATACCCACCCTTACACCTTTGTATATTGTTTTGTATATTTTGAATTGTGTACATGTATTGTGTGTCTTGTTTTGTTTTAATAAAAGTTTTAAATCTCTGATAAATGTATATAGACATGTTTACCGAGAAATGTATATAGACATAAGTACCGGTATTACTGTGTATACAATGAATGCTGTATGATATCTACATTATATTCATGATATCTTTATATTAGATTAATGAGATCTGGTGTAAAACATAATAATTAAAACAAATCAGATGACGTTAAGAGCATGTTCACACACAGTTCACATAATAATCTACAAGTAAAAAGTATAACCTATGACATGACGTTTTATCTTTCCTGAAATACAATGATTAGTGGGGACTTTTATTGTAGAAGTGAGGATCAGAGATTTGCACAGGGCACTATATTAAGCTATCTTAATTATTAGTACAGTATTCGGTGCTGTGCGAGTACATCCACCATGTCAACTAGGATTACAGATGTACATATAAATAATGTAACTGCACTTTACAATTGTTTTGTGTGTTTCTCAAATTATATATACAGTGGCTCTCAAAAGTATTCACCCCCCTTGGACTTTTCCACATTTTACTGTGTTACAACATGAAATCAAAATGGATTTAATTAGGAGTTTTTGCCGTACAGACCGGGATGTTGACAGCATGTGTATATTGTAACAAAAATTCTTAACGATAGAAGAACGAGCCTTTAGTCGATTCAGGGCCAAACTCGATCTTATTACACTAATAAATGATCAAAGACGATCTGCCAGTTGTTAACTAACAATTTACAGGTCGCTTTAGGCCATGACCTATGCCCCTAAAACTAACTCATTTTTTAAAGGAATCTCAGGGTGGAACTATTCTGTCTCTGTTTATTCGCTTCTCTTTCTGCTTCAGAACAACAACGAACACTCACAAAAAAACAGCTATCACGGTACCTTTCTCACTCTTTTCACCGTTACTCTCCTTCTCTGCTCCACACCCCCCTACACAACCCACACCAAACATTAACTCTTTGTTCTTTTTAAAGGGTGTGACCACAGGGAATTACACCTAATCATTCCACACTTTTCAATAAAACACCATACTAAATTTAACAATTACCTAAAATTACCTTCACCAGTGACTGTGCACCAACAACCACAAAACCCACATCCTCCCCCTACTATGTCACAATATATATTACCGTTAACTGAATACTGTTAATCATTTCAACACCACCAGGAATTGGATTAAAAACCAAAGTGGGTTTAAAACTAATGTAACAAATTCAATGTGTATAGTTAGTACTGTATACTGGTAGATAAATAGGAATGTTTTTGTCATTATCATTCCAGAACTTCCTCATATTGGAAATCACTACACTGCTGAACACTGAGACAATAAATAAACTCTGCCTGGAAGCTGTCGATTCAGAAACCAGATGGTTGACATGACTGCAGGGCGGAGGCTGGGGACTGCCAGGGACACAGCGGCACACCCACCCTCTTTAGCAAGTCAAGAGTTCACATCTCTGCTCTGTTACTGTCAGTGGAAGGGGGTGGCCACATTTCACAAAGGAACTGTTCTTGGCAATGAAATCAGTGGTTATCCTAGCAGTCAAAATTACTAAACAAACCATGAAATAACTGCTAATCGGATGTGGGCACCAAGGCAACCGTATTTCACTGGGAGACCGTATTATTGGTACAGTACTCTGTTATTAATACACACTTTTTTTTTTTTTTTTTTTTACAAGGCTGCCAGCCAAGATAAGTAGTACACTGTACAGACACCAATGGAGAAAAAACTACACCTCTCCCTCCCAGTAATTCTGTAATGGATTGCATTTGTGGTATGTTTTTCATTCCTTTTGGGGCAGCGATTCTATTCTTGGCTTGTTGATTAAAATCCTTTGTCTGTATTTATGATCGCTTCAGAAGTAAGATATGAGTCAGGAGATGAGTGAGTCAAACAAGCAACAAATGTCCTACATGAAACACAATAATCTGTTCCTTTTATTATTGCATCTGTCACCACTGTAAGAGATGGAATAGCAGAACAAGAAAGAATGCAACTGTTAGTTTAACGTGCTAGGAAACCGCGAACTCACCCAATTGAGGAAGAGATTACAGATGAATGGGGTTAAGAAATGAACAGAGTTTCTGCATTTATCCAGTTCTGACATGTTACTCTGCATCAGTAGCCACACTGGAGGAATCATCTTTGTATCTGGATAAATCTTTAGCTTTAGAAATGTGTTCCCTTTATCATCATCATATCACAGTATTAAAAGATGTTGATTTCCATTACATGAGAGTAGATGTTAAAACTTCATGCTGATTTGAACTCGGCTCTCGCCAAGATAAGCACCAACTAAGATGTAGCTTTGCAGTAAACTAATGTGATCTGCATCTCCATCCATTTGTGTTTCTTTCCATCTGATGATGTAAATATCTTTCTGCCTGGTGTTGATGGCTGAAGTGTAATGCTGGCTCCAGGGATCAGCTTATTTTTCCTCCGCAGCGCATCAGCACACACAATGTCTGCGATGCTGGCTCCGGGGATCAACCACAGTGCGGTCTGCCCAGTGCGTTAGCATGACAACCATCTGGATTGAGCTAAGTAGGGTACATCTCGGGGGTCATCAAATGGGCACCTTCGATCCTCGGTGTTTGGTCGACTAGCCCACAACACCTCACCTCAGTGATTCTGGAGTCCCAGCATCATACTTCACTGAATATTCTATTCTAAATATTTTACAATATTCTACTCTTTGAAGAGCAATCAGAAAAAATTAATAAATAAAATTTAGAAAATGTAGTTTTAAAAAACACACAAAAAAATGTCACTAAAATGTAAAATGTTCTTGGAAAATTTGGCAGTCTTGACTTTCAAGCTTCATTACCTTTCACACACTCGTTGAATATAGGTATGAATATAGCCAATTAATAATAATAATAATAATAATAATAATAATAATAATAATAATAATATTACTTGTTTATTTAGCAGACGCCTTTATCCAAGGCGACTTATAGCGACAAGGGTGTGTGAACTATGCATGAGCTTCAGAGTCACTTACAACATGTCACCTGAAAGACGGAGCACAAGGAGGTTAAGTGACTTGCTCAGGGTCACACAATGAGTCGGTGGTTGAGCCGGGATTTGGGGACCTCCTGATTAAAAGCCCTTTTCTTTAACCACTGGACCGCACAGCCTCCTATATAATCCTAAATCAACATCATGTTTATGGCTACATGGAATGCATGAGACAGCTGAATGAAACTTTATATGTTTTAACTGAAATAACACTACAGTATAGTTACATTTCAAAACTAGAAAGTAAAAGGATTTTTTTTTTTTTTTTTTTAATTGTTCCAGTCCCACCAGGCACAACAGTGTAATTCCCCCTGAGCCCTTCCTGCCACTCCTATGAATTAAACAAATGTGATTATCTTGCTAATACTGTACCTGGCAGCATCGGGAGGTCATGAACGCTATGCTGAAGTTCCACAGTAAATCAAAAAACTAAACAAAATATGAAAAAACATGCATACGTGATCTGTAATTAGAAGGTTAAAACAATTATGAATACATATCACAATATAATCACACCTGTTTCATTTTTTACTCTTATATTTATACTAATTTTGCATGTCCCTTAAAACTGGATATTTAACATTAGGGAACATGCGGAAAGTGGAAAATCCAATGGAATGTTGTTGTTTTTTTTCCAGATGAAACTGTTCTAGTCAGAAGGACTGTGGTTGGTTTTCATGAATATCAAACTGTAGTTTAGTCCAAAATGCTTTGAAAAAAAAAAAAATCTTTAAATAGCTCGACCACTATAAATATACAAATTCAAAGTACCTTTTTAAAGCAAGCAGGACACTGCAACCTTAAGCGATTTAAAAATAATGTGGTTATGTTTTATTCCTTTAAATGTAATACTTAAGACCATTATTCTAAAGGCATGGAATCTGGGTGTCAAGTTTAAAAAGAGCCCTGTTAACGTACCCCTTATAGACACACACAGACAGAGACCGTGATTTTGTTGTTGTTGTTTCTGTTAATTATTTTTTATCTGGGAGTATCTTTAAAAGGTGCATCATCCTTCCTGCTGTGAATCTGCTCCAGGGGTAATTCAAGTACCTGTCTTCCAAAGTAAATATGAAATGGTTACTCCAACCGCAAAGAAAAGAATGCTTACAAATCTAAACAGTTTCTATCTTTCGTTGAGTGGAGCACTCAAAATAGAAAGTGCAGATTCCTTTTCTATTTTGTAAAAACAGGGGCACTTCCTTTCATGTCTGGAATTTCATCATTTCATAAACACTGTGCAGTTCTTCACTCAGATATCACTTTGATGGATTCATGCTTCCACAAGAGAGAAAAAAAAAAAAAAGAAAAAAGTACTGTCACAGAAAATAAATGACAGTGCTGAAATCTTTTTTCCGACCCCCCTTGCCAATGAAATACTTCACAAAAGCATGCTCCTCAGAGCTGCATTTCCCCTCACCTTGCAATTTCTTTTTCTTGTACCTCACCTATTTGAAAACTATGCTGTGAGAAACTCGATAAATACCGGTACAAGAAAGCAACCGGATAATTGGACAAGTCTTCCCGTTCACTCTGATTACAGGAGCTCCATGAAAAAAAACACACACATACTGTTCTCATGTCAAGGCCTCACTCTGGCTTAAAGCTGAAACAAAATGTTCTTAGATAAGCATTCTATTGTATAGCTTACACTATTGATACCATTAGTATGACACAACGTCAAAGACTTCACAGGAGGAATATTGAAAACAATGAACTCCTGATAATACAAGTGATAACCAGTTAAAAACAGGATGTCTTACTGTGGTATTACTGAATAACAGAGGCCACGAAGAGCCACGAAAAAGAGAACCACCCTGAGGAATGAGCTGGGACCGAATAGCTTTGCTTGCTGTTTGCATTACAGTATAGCAGTGAGGTACAGTTACGTGGCCCCTTGTTAATATTAAATGTGTGGGACTGCCATTACTGAAATGGAAGGCTATCCTAAAAGTTGCTGTCCAAGGACACTTGGCTTTCAGCTGATCTCTTTTTGGCCTTGGGTAAACTGTCCCCAGAGTTTTCACAGTGGTACGCAAAGTTACTAGGGGACAATAAAGCTGTCTGTATGAATGCTGTCGAGATAATGGACTGCAGTATTGATCACATAATCACTATAGTCTGCAGAAATCAACATTGACAACAGAATGCATTTAACATGCTGCGGTTTTCACCAGACATGCCTAGGAGATTACAGTTGATTAACCCGTCCTGCAGTATTAGATTGAACAGTCTCATGGATGTTGAGAAAGGGAAGCGGCGCTGGTTGATGGCCAGTGAAAATGTTGGCCAAATAGAACGGTACAGAATGCTAGATTGTACTCCTTCAAAGCGTATTGCAATATCTCCTGGAGAAGCTCATCACTCTTCTAAACTGGCTCACCTCGTCCTCAACCTGACTGAACATTCGAGCAGGAGATGGGCTGTCCTCACTTTTTAACAAGGACTCATGCCAGTATTAAGACACCACCTGTCAGCTCCAAATAATTTCAACCACAGCCAACTCCTGCATTCATTGATCTGTTCCCTGGAGAGTACCTGCTGAACAGCCAATCACACATTTCCAGTGTAATTTGATGGCAATTTCTCACTGTTATATTTTATTAACAGCAATCAACATGTCACTTCTTCACCTTTAAAAAAACAGTTTTCCAAGGTGAGTATTACCATTAAAACAAATTGAAAAACAAAAGATACAACAGAAACACCTTGAGCTAGCAAGCAGTGCGTTGAGTGTAACTAATGACATGTGACACCAAGGGTCATTCCTTCCCAAGTACTGTTAAAATCTACAGTAACTACTATAATGGCCAGTGAAAGCAGCTCTTTGCATGAAATTATATACTATTACCTGAATAGTATTTTGAAAAGGAAAAAATTGTAACGATTTTCAACAAAAAAAATTGATTTGTCTAACTATTAAACACTCAGAGAAATACAAAAAATAATTTTTCAAAAGCTTTTAAAAGTTTCTCCAGCATTTGCAAAGACAGAATCCATTTTTTTCTGTCAGGGTATAACACAGATCTGACTAAATCCCTATTGGATGCATGAAGAGTGCAAGAAGATAAAATTTTGTACACAAGCAAGGTAGAAGTTTCAGTCACTATGCTGTCAATCAGACCATTTCTGATGCTTCTCAACTATACTGTGTAGTGTTACTTCTGAGTAACTGGATTAGGAATCCCAATGAAAGTGAATGGCAGGGAGATTCCACTTGTATATTTACACCATATCAGCAAAGCACAAAACAGAAAGCTCTGTACCAGACAAATGCTAGTGCTGGTTTAGTGAGAATAGGGCAAATGCAACAAACGTGTGTAATTGTGAGGATTCCCAATGTTAAAGAGTACTCTAGGTATATCAACCAGAATAGTGAAAGCACATTTTATCTTTGCTTCAGTAGCAATTTAGGTTGTTAGATCTAGAACTAGGCAGGGTCTTGGTGGTGCCATACACCTTCCACTTCTTAATAATCGACTTGACCGTATCCCAAGGGATATTCAAGGCCTTTGATATTTTTTTAAACCCATCCCCTGATCTGTGCCTTTCAACAACTTTGTCCCAAAGTTCTTCTGAAAGCGCCTTGGTGTTCATGGTTGAGTCTTTGCTTTGAAATGCACTACCCAGCAGAGGGAACCTACAGGAACTGCTGAATTTATCCTGATGTGAATCACTACAGTTTAACACAGGTGGAGGCCACTTAACGTGGTATGTGATTTTGAAGGCGATTGGTTACACCTGAGCTAATTTAGGATTGCTATTACAAGCTATTTCAGTTTTTATTTTTAATTAGTTTTCTACACATTTCTAGAAATGTTTTTTCCAATTGGAAGTTGTGGGGTAGGATGTGTAGATAAATGAAAAAAAAAAATATTTTAACATATTTTAATTCCAGGCTATAAGGCAGCAAAAGGTGAACATTTTGAAAGGGGGTGTAGACTTTCTATAGGCCATTTTAAAATCACAAACTTGACTTTGCACACAGTAAATTTCAAAGTAAGTCCACATATTTAAGAAAACTTTGGTTTTGCAATAATTTATTTCAGACACAAAAACAAACAATGTCACATTAATACCATAATACCAAGTGAGACAGAAGAGAAAAATGTGAAGCAATTTCTAAATTAAAGACATAAGAGAAGAAGCAGTGCTAATTGGCAGTACATTTGAATAAAGAAAAGATAAGACATAAGCTGAGTTTTATTATGTTTTTTTATGTATTCCATTTTTTCTTTTGCAGAAAAGAAAAAACACAAGAAACAAGACCAATTTTAAGTTTAAAAAAATATTCATGGAACCAACCAATCCTTACAATTATTTTTGGTCTTCAAAGAGTATACACTTTCCCATGTCGCCATTTCTCATTAACTACAGAGTCAGAGAATGCGCAAGTGCATTAATAAATACATTTTTTTTTTAAATTCGCTTGTGAGAACTGCAATTTCAAACACTGTTTATTTTAGTTTGTCAGAAGTTTGCTTCTGTTGCATTAATGTTTACAGAAAATGCAATTTCTACAGTAAGTTGTATTTTTTTTTAAACTGTTGCTTGACTTAGTTGAACAAGATGATTTGAAAGTAACAGTCCAGTACATAAATATCAAGTAATAGGTATTTGAAATGGAAAAACATGGTAATTACTTCTCAAATGGAAAAGAGTAATGTTGAAACGGGAAATCACTTTGGTCTACAAATTACATTTACAGTACTGTGCAAAAGTTTTAGGCAGGTGTGAAAAAATGCTGTAAAGTAAGAATGCTTTCAAAAATAGACAAGTTAATAGATTATATTTATCAATTAACTAAATGCAAAGTGAGTGAACAGAAGAAAAATCTAAATCAAATCCATATTTGGTGTGACCACCCTTTGCCTTCAAAACAGCATCAATTCTTCTAGGTACACTTGCACAAAGTCAGGGATTTTGTAGGCATATAGTCAGGTGTATGATTAAACAATTATACCAAACAGGTGCTAATGATCATCAATTCAATACGTAGGTTGAAACATAATCATTAACTGAAACAGAAACAGCTGTGTAGGAGGAATAAAACTGGGTGAGGAACAGCCAAACTCAGCTAAAAAGGTGAGGTTGCTGAAGACAGTTTACCGTCAAAAGTCAAACACCACGGCAAGAATGAGCAGAGCAACAAGACACAAGGTAGTTATACTGCATCAGCAAGGTCTCCCCCAGGCAGAAATTTCAAGGCAGACAGGGGTTTCCAGATGTGCTGTCCAAGCTCTTTTGAAGAAGCACAAAGAAACGAGCAATGTTGAGGACAGCAGACGCAGTGGTCGGCCAAGGAAACTTACTGCAGCAGATGAAAGACACATCATGCTTACTTCCCTTCGCAATCAGAAGATGTCCAGCAATGCCATCAGCTCAGAATTGGCAGAAAACAGTGGGACCCTGGTACACCCATCTACTGTCCGGAGAAGTCTGGTTAGAAGTGGCCTTCATGAAAGACTTGCGGCCAAAAAGACATACCTCCGACGTGGAAACAAGGCAAAGAGACTCAACTATGCACGAAAACACAGGAACTGGGGTGCAGAAAAATGGCAGCGGGTGCTCTGGACTGATGAGTCAAAATCTGAAATATTTGGCTGTAGCAGAAGACATTTTGTTCGCCGAAGGGCTGGACAGCGGTACACGAATGAATGTCTGCAGGCAAAAGTGAAGCATGGTGGAGGTTCCTTGCAAGTTTGGGGCTGCATTTCTGCAAATGGAGTTGGGGATTTGGTCAGAATTAATGGTCTCCTCAATGCTGAGAAGTGCAGGCAGATACTTATCCATCATGCAAAAGCACCAGGGAGGCATCTGATTGGCCCCAAATTTATTCTGCGGCATGACAACAACCCCAAACATACAGCAAAAGTCATTAAGAACTATCTTCAGCATAAAGAAAAACAAGGAGTCCTGGAAGTGACGGTATGACCCCCACAGAGCCCTGATCTCAACATCATCAAGTCTGTCTGGGATTACATGAAGAGAGAGAAGCAACTGAGGCTGCCTAAATCCACAGAAGAACTGTGGTTAGTTCTCCAAGATGCTTGGGCCAACCTACCTGCCGAGTTCCTTCAAAAACTGTGTGCAAGTGTACCTAGAAGAATTGATGCTGTTTTGAAGGCAAAGGGTGGTCACACCAAATATTGATTTGATGTAGATTTTTCTTCTGTTCACTCACTTTACATTTAGTTAATTGCTAAATATAATCTATTAACATGTCTATTTGTGAAAGCATTCTTACTTTACAGCATTTTTTCATACCTGCCTAAAACTTTTGCACAGTATTGTATATACACAAATGGTTTTGGGTTACTCATTTTATTAATTAGCACAAACACACATACCACTACTTTAGGCTACCCTTTTTGGCTGGTGCAACACAAGGCTTACTAGCTTTAATTTGCATTAAATCAATGTAGGACTACTTATTGTAGAAACCACATTAATGTTTATGTAGGACCCTGGAAAAGGGTAAAAGTTACTAGCGTAGACACTCTAAGACTTTGAATATACTGTTGTAGCTCAATTTTGCCAGAACGTGTCGCCAGGACAGACACTCAGATCGGTGAGCCAACTATACAGCGCTTAGGAGTAAAAAGTTTCAAAGTGAAAGCAAATGCAGAGTTAACCAATTCATTAATGCCAACATTTTTATGCTGCATCTCTATGTTTGCACCATTCCTTGTAGTACCCAAAAGGTCTGGACACACCAGCACTTCGCTTTTTAAAAAACAAAAAATGTATGCCCAGTAGACAGCGCCACAGCAGCGCGTCTATACCCAGGCATCAATTCACCTTCCCAGGTAAAAAAAAAAAAGTACTTTATAGCATTATATTTAGTGTGAAAATACCCTCCCTCAATTTTAGCCGACCACTGGCTGGAAATGAGAAGGCTGAGGATCTGTGACACCAGCTGTCGGTGTGTTCCTTTATTCTTTAATGTGTTACGGCATAGGAGAATGATTTGATTTGATTAGAATTAAAATGTGAACAGTGGAATACACACCTGCATGTCCTGTTCAAGCAGGTAGCACTCTGTACTAAAGTACATGGTATGAGGCTGGCCTGTGGTCTACACACTTCAAAAGCTACTGGTATGGTTTGTAATACAATCAGTTTAGGAAACTCCTATGCTCATGATCTCTTTGTCCTATTAAAATCAGGTGTTTCTATGACCACATTAATAGCTAAAACCTCCAAATAACAACCTGCATGGTGAATTTAAGTATTTTATTGAGCCATTCAATGTAACTTGATTGTTAAACAAACATTACTTTAAAATTAGCCAGAACTAAATGAAGATTAGTCTAATAAAAAAACAATGTGGCCTCCTTTGATCTCAGCAATTCAGCATTTTAGTGCACATGTTTTCGCCTAGCCATGCTGTCTTGGGAGCAGGTGAGGACCCTGGAATCTCACACTCAACATTTACACAGACACTGAAAACACCTGCTCTTTCACACTACGGTACAAGGGTTCTAGGAAGAGCCTACATCATTACAGTGCAGCAAGTATACCTACATTTTGCCAACATGATGAAGCTTAAAATCATAACTGGATGATGTGTATTTCTGGCCATACGTAAAAAACACAAACACAGCACTGACTGCTGTATAAAATAAATGACTAACAACATTTTGCAGACGTTTTTTGCAGCAGGATATATCAAAATAGCTCTTCATATGCTGCAACACATTTCTTAAATGGACTCTCTGTGGGTTTCAGATTATTCTCACATGATCATGTGACGTTGTTACACGTAAGAAAGAGGATGAGGATTTTCCGGAATGATCTAGAGATCTGGTACATGTTTTGTTGAACAACTGGGCACTGCTGCTCAATTCGGTGTCAAGTTGCTGTGAGGATTACAATTGCTTATCCTGATTGGGCCTGTCTGCAAGTTATGATTAATGGTTCATATGTGTACCAGATCAAGCAGCTGATAAACTGTTTAAGTAAAAGTACATGGAAAATTATTTGTCTGGCATAATAGCATACTATAGTCATAGGGGATGCATTTTTAAGTAGCATTAAATGGAAAAGTATTTACCTATCATTCAGACTCACAAGGGGCTTACTGTTAGTTGAATAACAAAATAAATGTACCGAAACATTTTCTTTGCATCTGAAGGATGATCAAGCAAACAAGCAAGAACTTCTGAATTTGGCTACCCAGGGAGTTTGAGTAGTTTTGGAACTTTGACGATTAGAGATGCCAGTTGCTAGTCAATGACAATTGCCAACCAGTCAATGCCAGGTATGAATTATAGAAGCAATGATGCTTTTTTTTACTAGTCAATACAAAGGTCAGTCCGTAGCCAATAAGATATGCCATTCACTAGTTAATGGCAAGTTAAACATCAGAAGCCAGGCAACAGTCAATGAGATGCCATCGCTGGACTATGAAGAGATGCCAGGGACAGGCACAAGACAAGTCAATTATAGGAAGTGCTAGTCAGCAGGGTTCAACATTTTTTATTAGATTTTTTATTTAGTGGTCGCCAATTGTTTTTATAATTTTTTCTTCCAATTTGGAGTAGCCAATTATTTTTAGGCTCAGCTCACCGCTACCACCCTGCGCTGACTCGGGAGTGGTGAAGATGAACACATGCTTTCCTCCAACGCGTGTGCCGTCAGCTTCTTTTCACACTGCAGGCCCACCATGCAGCCAACTCAGAGCTACAGTGTCAGAGAACAACCAGCTCTGGGCAGCTTACAGGGAAGCCTGCAGGCGCCCGGCCAGACTACAGGGGTGCATGGTGAGCCGAGGACACCCTGGCCGACATAACGTTTGAACAATTCTAGTACTAGTTGCCATATTTAATGAAACCAAACTGTTGTTTAATGAAACATGACAACTGTCTTGATTTTGCACTAATCTTCACCACACTTATCCAGCCTCCTATACAGATTTTGGATTGCATTTAGCAATTATCCAAGCAAATTCTCGATTTTATAAAAATACTTTTAACCGTTCAGGTAGTGTATGATTATTACACGATAGGAGCCCTCGGGGGGTGGGTGTGTGTGTGTGTGTGTGTGTGTGTGTGTGTGTGTGTGTGTGTGTGTGTGTGTGTGTGTGTGTGTGTGTGTGTGTGTGTGTGTATTTGCGTGCATTGTTTTTTATATTACGTTAATCAAAATATCACCCTCATCACACCTACATCTTATTACTGATTTCTTATGAATGCTTTGATTTTCTATGTGGCTGCTTAGGTCTTCAGTTGCTCAGACTTTGACCCTGGGAGGTTGTTCCTATAGTCCTGCTGCATCTTCCCTGTGAAACTAAGACAGTGGTTGTCTTTCCATTCGTACTGAACACTAGTCTTTTTTTTCTAGCATTCTAATGTGGCTTGCCGTCTACTGTAAAATGCCTTGGCATAATATGACACTATACATTTAAACTGTATTGCATTCTAACATTTTATTTTCTTGGTCTATATTGACCCTGTAGCAGGGCAAGGCTATTCATCAGCATGTCTTGGATGAATCATGACAAGAAAACAAAAGAAAAATGCTTTGGCCTTTCAAGTAAAATGTGTGAAGCAATGCTGCCACAATAGCCTTGTCAGCCATTAGATTCCAACTACCTTTTCAACCCATCCTCCTTCAGACACAACATGCCCAGAATCTGATTCTCTCAACAGCTCAAACTAGTGGGCGATAAAAAGGACCATTACTGTAACTTACAATTTTACAAAGTTGTACTGACCCCTCCAAATATTTTAGGATTGTAATGATTAAATTAGAAATGAGACTTAACTGCATAACTTACATGCATGCTGCACTGTATGTCGACATGTTTGCCTAGAGTTGTTCAATATATGTTGAAGTAATAACATTATAGTTCAGGGTTTATTGTGGTATGAACATCAGATTTAACTACTGTATAATACTTTCTCCATTGAACACAGGACAATATCTCAATATATTTATGACAACATATTATAAGTAATTATTCACATATTGATTAATATTCCATCAATTACATATTATTGGCTATTACAAAGTCGCTATTTCCTAAAAATAATGGCATGAAACAACTGCCGTTGGTGTAAAGCAGGAAGCTAATAAATTGAATGGAGAAACACTATGGCCAGTTTACTACATATTCTCCGTTTCTATTCAAAGTCCATGATTGTTTAATTTTTAAATAGATATATTTTAAAATGTTTTACAAAACCATACTTTATTTACGAAATAGGCGTTTACAGATACAACATAACTGGGCGGCACAAGTAGAGGATGTTTCTACATGCATGTCGCAAGTAACTAGTATCAGCATTTTATATTACTATTTGTATTATAAAAAAATCACCTGAACTGAATGCACACTAGTACACTTCCAACAACTTTAATAACCAGTACAAGAATAAACATGTGTGTGACGATAGCGATAAGCCAAGGGTTTACGTATCTCTTATCTCGTCTTTCAGTGGGTATGCCAGTTAAAAACATGACGAAATATGGCTATTGGTTGATACTGGCTTGCTGTAACCCCAGACACACCTTAGTTTGGAATAGGGCGTTGCCTGTTGCTGATTAACAATCAGACCGTTGCAATAACAACGAATAATAAGTGATCTGTATAAAAAATAATATAATAATAATAAACATTAAGTTAACATTTTAACCAGGTAATTTTGCAAACTCCTCCTAGCAGTTAACATGCATAACAGACCTTCGTTTACAATCTCGACAAGAGATCTCAAAGTTTAAAACCTACTATTTTAACTTAATTCCACGCTTTAATTAAAATGCTTGGTTTCCCATGCACGTATTGTCTACAGTTCTAACACCCTTTTTTATTTATTATTATAATAAAACATTACCTCATCTCTCCTACTGGGTGCCCCGGGTCTAGTGATGAGAGCAGTGTCTCCACACACCACAGCAGCGTCCTCCACAAACACGCAGTCTGGCAAGGTGTCGTCCGCGGGCAGTTCGATCACTTGCAGCCCGAGTTTGTGCTTCAGCACCCCAACATAGATGTCATGCTCATGCCGAGCCCGGGACAGGTCCACATCCGCACTGCTCATCCTCAGCGCTTCTTTCGGTAAGGAGGAAGCGATACCCCGAACAAGAGCGTGTGTGAACACTCCGAAACCCGCCATCAACTCAGCCATGTTTATCTATTCTGAATTGGACTTTCGACAATAAAGGAAAAGCTGCCGGTACCTGCCTTTTGCTTTAGTTGATTCGTGTCTTTGATTTGCAGACTGACACACAGCAAGACGACTAGATCACACACTCACAAGAAAGCTTGGCTCGACTGACGCCTACTAACAAACTGTCACGTGCGCACTTGTATCAAATGTAATTGATCTGCACAACCTGTCACTTGAAAAAGAAATGCTTTTAAATCATTGCGCACACAGGTTTAAACGTCCAGCTACACAGGTGCAAACAATAGCACAGCATAGACTGCTTGTAGATGCTGGATGTTGTCTGGATGGACGTAGATTTAATATGTGATGTCATTTTTTAATTTTATTTTTTTGATTGTACTTCCTCTAATAAATATACACGAATTTGTCATTATAGTGATTCCTGTTGCCACTTCATGGTTTTCAGTGTGCAGATTCTTTCATAAATCAACCATCTGCGAATATTGAAGTTCAATGCACCTGTTAATACTTTGTTTTTGAAGGCGCAGTAAATTTGGATTATAAACACTTGACAATGTAATGCAATGCAACACCCATGAAAATATTACAGTTCAGTATTCTATAGCATCCATACCAGTCTTCTGTGCAGTTTAAATCAACAATAACAAAATGCTGAAAAAAAATTATCAAATGCATGCTCTTAACAATGTTCCTACTTCCAAGTGGCCTCAGTATGACTGGGCATGGTAGTTTTAAACTAAGATATGCTTAATAAGAAAAAACAAATGGCACTTTAACCCACAGTATATGGGAAGAATGTGAACGACTTGAAATACTGAAATACCACCTGCACATGTATGCAAATGTTAGCAAAATCTGGAACTGACTTGAAATTTTCAGGGTAGGACTGCCACATCACCGCAAGACAAATGGAGTTTCTACAGAAACCAGTTACAAAACTGCAAGATTTAACTCATCGACCATTTGTTGGATCTTCCAGACTGGTTTGCAACATATACTTATGAGTTTGCATGTTTGAGACACATTTACACAAGTCAGTTATTTATAGCAAGGCATGGGTTACACAGGGGTATATAGTTCAACTCATAAAATAATAAAATAATAAAATGCAGCTGTTTATGTACTGCACAAAAAAAGAAAAATTTTGTCCACACACCTTAACTTTCTTTTTCAATGTAATGTTATGACAAGGAAAATGTGATGAAACATTTGCCTATTGTAGTTTTGGTACGAACGTTTGTATTCCTGTACTAGCCAATATTTATTTTCTTTAATGTAACAAACTTTAATTTAACTAAGTACAACAGAACATACAATGCATCTTCGAGTTATGCATAATTGAACATTTACAATAATTAATCTGTTTGTATTTTAACAAGTATATTACACATTCATTAAATATGTATTTAGCACAAATTTATTTGAAGAGAAAAAAACATTTTCTTTACAATAATCTAAAGCTAGTTGGTGCTGTGTCCTGCCTTTCTTCGCTTGTGTCTTTTATTGAAGACTGTCATTCATGTTTTCAAAACTATACATGACTGTGGAAAATTTCTCCAGGCTTTTAACTTGAAGAACATTCCAGTTCTTTCAGAGGGGATGCTTCTTTTTCCTTGTTTTTTGTTTCTGATTCACTCATAAATTTCCAATGATATTCCGTGCTTTGTGCATTCCTTAGTCTTCTGCATTCCGTCCTCTTTTTTGACACACATATCTTTTTACACTTCTGCCTACATGTTTTGAATCATAATCTTAATAGAAATGTATGGATAATCAGGAACAGCCTGATCGGACAATGCAGTGGTTTAGAACGTGCGTTCAGAATTTTTCTTGTTCTTCACCGATGTGTTTTTTCTAGCTGATACATTTAGTCCTTTTTATTACTGTCTGTTAAAATGTGGCACTGTGGACAGCCTGTAGTGGTCTTTCTCATTTCTTCTGCCCAAACCCAACATAGCCTTCTTCTATCCCTTAATGATGTGTAGGTCAATGGGTGATGTTTTTAATCCCCTTGATTTCTGCTTATTTTCTAAGAACAACTTGCTTGTATATAATAATAACAATCTTTATTTTTATGTAGCGCCTTTCATAGTGGATCACCATCACAAAGCGCTTTACAAGATACAAGACTAGGGTGTGTGAACTATGCATCAGCTGCAGAGTCACTTATAACAACTTCTCACCCCAAAGAGCACAAGTGATTTGCTCAGGGTCACACAAGGTGAGTCAATGGCTGAGCTGGGATTTGAACCAGGTATCTCCGGGTTACAAGCCCATTTCTTTAACCACTGGACCACACAGCCTCCTAAAGCCTCAGACACCTGCTTTAGAAACATCCTGTTTTCAGTAATTATTAGCTAAGGAGATATTGTATCTTTAAAAATAACATGCAGGTAGCGTCCCAATGTGGATTAATTTAGACCCTCAATCATAAAGTCATTGTTAATGGGGAAAGCTCATTATCTCAATTTATTTAAACAGTTATTTGATTCTCTTAACAGGATCCACTTTGGGTCAAGCACATATACTTGAAATTGAATCACTAAACAAACATTTTTACCCAGAACTGTAGTTTTTTATTTTTTATTGCCACTTCACTTGCTTTCTTCTCTCTTGGCTGTCGTATGATTCCTATGTTAACTGAAGATTGTTGGAAGCCTATTACAGACATCTTGTGTGCTGAAGCGCTAATAATCTACTTCAAAAACTCGAAACCAGCTGCTCACATCTAAGCTAAGTCTATGGGCATAAATGCAAGTCACAGCAGGTGTGGGTCCGGATTTGTTTAGTCAACAGAGTGTGCAATTTTACTAAAGGCTGTGTTTCCATAAATTCTAACTGTTTACTGTGTGGAATGTCTTCAAAACATTTGGCAACGGTATGTCAATTTGCTGCACTACCCTCCATTCCACAACCATGAAAAGCAAAGCGGCACCCTGAACCAGCCTCTTTGTTCGCAGCTGTTTTGCAGTGAATTATTCCAGGTCTCATTGTGCATAGTAATCATGCATTTACACATGTTTCCTTCTGTTTTAATTTCAGCGAGACCTCTGTAACACAGCAGAGGCCAATTTAACTGTCTGGATGTCTGAGTCTTTCAGTGTCCTGCTAGGATGTTCAGACATTGGTCTTCCCAACTTCCTAATTTAATTAAAATGTAGCAGGATTCATTTTGAGAGTTACTTTGTAGCTTGCTCTGCATTCTGACAAAGTAGCCATTATTGTTTATTGTTTCCACTTAAACTGATTGAAATTGAAACTCCACATCGAGCCAAAATGAAGTAGTCTTGCACACCTGCCAGGCAAATACTGCAACAGCTCATCAGTGTACAGTCTTGGAGCTGTTTAGCAAATGCCTTGAAACCAAAACAAAAACACACATCAAGATATCTCCAGATTAGTCACAATTCATACATTCAAGCTAAATATACAGCTAGAATGTGGTTCCTATGTTTTAGTTTGCATCACTGATCATCCAGATTCTGCATACTGTTCCCTTAAAACCTGCATTTAACCTGTATTAAAAATGCCATGCCTTACAGCTATGGCCAAAAGCTTTGCATCACCTAGAATTTTAGGACTGAGATCATTAAAAAAAAAAAAACTATATGAACAGAATTGAAAACCACAAAGCAGTATGCAATTCAATATGATAACGTAACATTATTGAGCAGGTTTACATTATGATGCAAAATTAGTTAATTATATAGGGTGATGCAAAACTTTTGGCCATAGTGTAGAGTAGAGACTTTGCAGATGACACTGTTCTAGAAAGCCAATAGGACTAAAATGGTTGGTGGTTAAAGCCCACTTCTAATTGGCCAACTACACTTCTGCATAAATACAGTCTAATACAAACTTACTATACACAAAACAAAAGTACATTTTATTTAAATAGAAGCATATTCCATATAATGTTCTGACAGCAAAATGATGGGCTCAAAACTTTTTTTAATTTTTTTTTTTTTTTTTTTTTTTTTTGTAAAATGTAATGGACAGTCTAAATACAGGCTGGTTAGATCTTTTCTGTATCACTTGCACACATCAAGACCAGTTACCTGGGGGCTTCTCAGGTTCAGATAACAGAAGCGTTTGTAAAAAGAGTCTTTATTGTACATAGGAGTAGTGAAAAAGCAGGTATTCTCTAAAGCTTCTAAGAGTGTAAGGTTACAGCCTGGTTAACCAACATATCCTAAGGGTTATCTCCTTTGTTTCTTTCAAATACAGTCTTGGAATTTATCTGACTCATCAAGGCTTGTTCGTCTTAATATGATCTGGTTCTTGATCAAAAGCGACAGTCGACAGCATCTCCTAGGAAGCATGTAATCTGGCTTTAATTAAAGTGATCCCAACACAACTGGAGTGTTACAAAGATGTCGAAGTGAATGGTATTGACAACTTAGGAGCGGGAGTAATATTTTCCACAAGTATAACTGGTATTTTCCATTCAGAGTAAAACTATTAGCTTGCTATTGTATCTAGAGGCTTGAAACACTGATGCACACAGCCTGTCACAGTACATTAGCAAATTGAGAGTAAACTAAAATATCTATAGTTAATATAGACAGCACACATGACAATATACAACCCTACATTCATGTGATTTAGTGATATTCAGTAAAACGCTTTTCATTAAGGAAGCTTCCAGATTGTGTTATATTTTATTTCTGCACCAAAGCACTTTATGTATTTATTTTCTTTTAACTCTTTTCCCTTAAAGTTAGTTTTTCAGGAAACCATTGCTTTCTAGGATAATTGTTGCTTTTAGGAAGCCACTTCAATGCTAGTAGGCAATATTTGCTCATCCACCCATGGGTCCCTCCAATCACAGTAGCGAGGTGTGAGAGTGATGCTGCATCCTGGCACTTCAGATTTACTTTCCCAAGCCAGCTGGCTGCCAGCACCCACCGGGATTGTTTTTGAGACCCCTGCATACTCAGACTGGAGCCTCCATATATACCCAGTTAATGTCACTACAAAAAAAGCCACTGTTCTGGCTTGAAACTAAAATGTCATTGTCCCTTGACAGCTGGTGAATTCACAGGGAAAACTCAATCCCTTTAACGGGATATGTGTCAGTCACTTTCAAAAGATTGGCTTTTACTTGCTGGTTATTTAAGAGTTTTAATAAGGTATTTAAAATGCAAACAATTTAGGTACCAGTAATCCTTTATAAACACCAAAAATGCAGATAGTACTAGCAGTTTGAGTCTATTATGGTATGGCAACCAATAGAAATAATTAGTGTGTTTATGAGCACTGCAAGTAAAATTAAACTACATTCTCTTAGAAACAGCGTTACTTAAAATTCATAGACATTTAGAACTTGAAGCAATGGAAATTGAACAATACATTTTCAATTACACATTTTAAAAATCTATGTAATGTGACCTCCATCTGCATTAAAATTGAAAAGTTTATAATTGAAAGCCGACTTTCTGTTTGCAACCGTTTAAAGTGTCTCTCATTTCAATTACTTCAGAATTGTGTTTCTGTGTGTGCGTGTTTTACTTTTTATCTTGATTCAGCTTACGCTACCAATCAAGTCCTAGTAACACAGACTAGCTCAGCCAAAGAGCCAGCACCTTATTGTGAACAGATACTGTGGATAAAGTCTGCTTTTGCATTGCTCCTAATACACTGTATCTGTGCACTAGACGGCCATGGCTTTTACTACTATAGGACGCACTGATTGGTCTACCCTGCGCTACATATGTTTACGGCTGGTAACTAGAACTGAAAAGCAGCTTCTGAACTCAGGTCAAAACTCCTTGACACGAATCATATCAAAATACAAACATCATGAAAAGACAGTGGAACAAATTTGAAGCTACAAAACTTACTCTTTAATGTCTAAACTGAATGCTTGCAAAAAGGTTTGGAATTTTAGCTAAAATTATGATTTATTTAAAACTTTGATTGAATAGAGGCAGTGCTGATGAAGGGGGCAGGGAGGGTGGACAAATTATATGAGTTACCGGGGCCCCACCTTTCTCCCGAAAGGCCTGACCAGAGGTATATCTTAGTTTCCTTGTCCTACTGTCTGAAGAATACATTGTGAAAAATTAAAAGGCTCTGTACTGATTCACCAGTATAAGCGAACTTGCTTTAATGCTAGCAGCATCAAGCTGAATGGGAGCAAATAGTCAAAAAATGCCCTCAGTTTCATAGGAGTAATGACGCTTTCCATAGTTCTCTCCTTAGAAACTAAATCATCGACACAGGGGCAATATAAACTTGTGCATGCCAAGAAAGAAAGAGGCCTACTTTATTGTATTAGGAAAATATGCTTAGTTAATACAATAATAATGTAATCGGACTATCAAGTGCAGGGGATGTGCTCCAATGTCTGACATGGAAAAGAAGTGCTCCTATTGGGATTGAGCAGGAATGTGCCAGGAAAATATTATTCTTGCCATTACCGCATTGAAAAACTCCTTCCAAGATTTGGAATGTTTCCTGACTATGCAATGTTTTTTGATCGCGACACAATATTGAAGTTTATTCCACTTACCCTGTGCTGATTACAATACCAGGACTGTTTTTTAAAGCATTCATTCGTCTGGAAAGTATAGAATTTAAACACTGTGCTAAACAGACATCATTGTACCTTAACCAAACTATCAGCTTCCTGAGAATGTCTGGCAATTGTTTTATTAAAATGGTTAATCATAGAAAAAATATGTAAGCAACGGCCCTATTACAAGCCTTGAATTGCCCTATGTTATATATTAGAAATGGCAATACAATGTATTTGGCTGTTCCGATAAAGGGGATAAATGGGTCTGGACAAACTGTTCTACTGTACCTATACTTTATACAATTGCCATATTATTTACTGCTTTAGCCAGAAGACATCATACTGTGTAGTCAATGTTGTATACCAGCCCATTAAAGGTAATCCACAGAAGCAAGGAAGAGGAAAGGTAATACAGTACCCACCTAACAACTGCAAAGTCATTCATATCGGTACACAGGAAAGTTAAAATACAGCTCAGCCAATCATACACCTTTACATTTTGAATACATTACCTTGCCATACAATTTTATAAAAGGGGCAAGGTGCCTACTTTATGTATAAAGGATTTCCTTTGCAATTCATATCTTAAATATGCTTCCTATAACAGTCGGCATCATTTAAAATCAGGATACTGTGTTATTCTGTGAAGTATCAAAATGTTTACTACTGACAGTCACTAACTTGCCTGTAATAGCTTTATTAAACAGCATTAAATAAACACCAAGAATTCAATGCTTAAACGACAGTCTATAATTGAAACATACAGTAACCAGGCAGCACCTACTGATATTCACTACACTTACTGTAAAGCAAAGCACAATCCCCTTGACTGACAATTTCTTAAGCTGTTTGCATAGCTGGCGAAACTTGCAAGCATGAAGGATTTAATTAAAGCTTAAAGTTGCTATGGTCCACAAAAGTCTTAAATTGGATGCCAACAAGAATTGGGGGGTGTGGGATATTACCAGCAGTGTGTTTGCTGTCTGTTCTTATGAACTCTTTTTGATTTCCTAATCAAACTCACCATTCACAGGTCTGCATTACAAGGGGCTGGTGTATTGTATTACAATGCCACAATACCGTTTACCAATCAGCGCCACACTAAATGTGGGTCAATGAAAACTATAGCAGTTTACTAAATGCGGTGCATTAATACCACATTCTTCAAAACGTTACTCATTGTACAACACCATCTAGTGTTCTCTCCGGGAAGTTAGAAAAACATAGTTCTGTAAAAGTGAAAACGCTCCTAAATCGTATTTACTTTCAAACTGTTGAGGATAATAATAGTACTACTATTTAATAATACAGTAATAACAATATATTGTCAACGAACATTCAGCAAATGGGTTTTAACATTGCTTCAATACAAAACCATACATTAGAAAATGGTATTAAAATGACAGTTATGATAACTAGGGGTTTATTAAACTTTATATCAATAACATTAATGACACTCATAAAAGAGAATTTAAATAAATAATAAAAATTAAAAAAAAACCTGGAAGTAAATAAACTCACCAATGATACCCATACGCTTCACCCTTTGACCCCTTCTGGTGCAGCTTGCTTTGCATCAATCGCTTACCACAAGGTGCCTGAAAAAAGGACCTTTGGCTCATTTAATCCTTCAAACCCTAGTCTGCGACATACAGGCGACGATAGACTTCATTGAATGATCTCGACTGCAAACATATAATTTAGTATATCTTTCAAACGCACAATACTCCTGGAACTCGGGATGTGAACTACAAACATCATTTGCTAGATCTTTAAACGTCTTCCTTCTAGTTCAAATCCTGGAGAAACGTCTTCTAATCTTATCAGGATTTCGAATTCTTATGGAATGCCACTTATTTGACATTAATCTAGTAGACTAAACTATTGTACTTTGTTGATTTGGGGAGGAAAAAAAAAAAAAGCAATTTATATGGAAAGTTGGACTATACTGTTTTTTTTTTTTTTTTTTTTTGTGTTTTTTTTTTTTTAAATTGTGATGGACAGATTGCGTGAAAACCAAATTAACCAAAGGAACGCGAAAGAATTTCCTTTATGGGGAACATATTTAACAACCCTTTAAGCTGTCAGGAATGCTTTGTGGTTGGCTAACAGAAGTAGAAATATGTTAATAATGCAGGCTACTGCCATACCAAATATGGCAATATTGTTACGTCTGGCGTCTGAGTCTCCATCTGGAATTGCTTAGCACAATGGAATAAAGAGGAAAGGAGCCAAAAATAGAACTTGTAAACTTCTCTTTATTTCCGAGGCCCCTGCTTGAAAATATTTAAGAATTTGAAAGTGTTGCTTTTGGTGAATACGCTGTTTCTTTCTAAACCTCCAGTATTGTAAACTTTTAGAGTTGTTATTTGGTGGGCTACAGAATATGCCAATAATAGAACAATATTAGCTTGTATTGCTCCACTAATTACTGTAGCTACTTTAAATGAAAACATAGGCAATTGCAATAATTGGTTCTTAATTACAAACAAACACAACCTAAAACAAGTGTGATGTAAGCGTGTTAATTATAATTTAAAAAAAAAAAAAACATGAAACGTGGTGGTTGACTGGCTTAATGACAATATACCGCACGTTATAAGTGTGTTTTTTAGAAATATTTTTGTGTTTTTACAATATAAGTGTACAATTTACAACTGCCTTGCATACAGGTTTGTTCCTATATACAAAGCAAGTGAAATGAAATCGAATTCACTATGTAACACAATTTTTGTTCCTGGGTAGTAAGTGTTATTTCCTAATTGCTTATGCCTCAAAAGTATAGAAAATGGCTATTATTCCCCACAAACTTTGCTTTTGTGACCAGGACAGGTACATTTCAAAATATCACTATTTCCAATGGGAAAACGGGCAAATGTGTGTCTTTTCGTTCACATAAAGTCAGAAAAAAACAACATATGAATCCAAATTAACATGTATTTATACTAAAGTAATACAAAAATGACTACAAAAGATTTAGAAGTGAGTAGTTTTTCGAGATTTACGATTATACTGTATTTACAGTTTGGATTCATATGTTGTTTTTTTCTGATTTTATGTGAACGAAAAGACACACATTTGCCCGTTTTCCCATTGGAAATAGTGATATTTTGAAATGTACCTGTCCTGGTCACAAAAGCAAAGTTTGTGGGGAATAATAGCCATTTTCTATACTTTTGAGGCATAAGCAATTAGGAAATAACACTTACTACCCAGGAAAAAAAATAAAATAAAATAAAAAATTGTTACACGGTGTTATCTGCGGAATGTATTTCCGGGAAAGCGTTCTCTGTGCGGGCCCGGGGGTCTTCTTGCAGAAGTTGGCAAATAAATCATGGATTCACAAGAAACATACGTCACAATGAATAGCTTCTTTACGTTAGTTTGCATTTCTCTGTTTGGAGTCAACATGACCCTGAGCATCTAACGTTTCAAAATACCAAATTCTTTTGGTTTCCCAAGCATTGTCTTGCATACGTCATGCAGTCACTGTGCATGCCAATGGAAATTAACTTTTACACAAAAAGACATACATTAAGAAAACCGACATAACCCAGAAAGCCAGTTTCAGTAAGAACAAATCAATAAAGAGCAAAACAGCACACATAATATATACTTTACCTAAAAATGTGTTTGTAAAATACTTCAGCACATTGACAACATAATTGTCTCTTATGAGAAAGATAAACGTTACAGGCTAACTGGGAGCTGTATTACGTTTTATACTTTAGGAAGAATTAAGAGAAGTTAATTTGAGGGGGGAAAATATTTTAGAAAAAAAGTTAGACAGGGAGGTGCTTCACTAGGATGGAAAACGCGCCAAGAAACATTCCTGAAATACTTTCGGAACTGTGCAACTCTCAGCCAAAACCGACGTCACTGGAGGGCACGCGCTGCACTAAAGTATATAAGAACTAGAGCAGAACAATTTCATCAGACTGCAACTGCAACCAGAACTAACTCTTAAAGTAGTTAAATGCTACTACCACTACTATCAGTGAGACTGATTAGAGAAGAAGCGAGCAACCTGAGCTTTTTTATTTTGAAGCCACCTTACTAAAAGAGAAAGAACAGAAACCTTTTTTGTTACTTTCTAACAGTAAAAACAAAAAGGTCAACATGTTCATTTTATCGGTCGCCGTGATTACTTTTGGATGCTTCAATGTGGTAAGTTTGACAGCGAGTTTTGTAATTTTATCATGTTTATGGCTAGTAGTGTATGACACACGCAATATGTTTAAATGTCTGTATCTAAGTGCTTGGATTCGGGATTACTGCTAACCCATACATAATGTGTTGATAGCTTTAAGCGTACAAGGAGCATGTGGATGAGAGAAAATTTAAACTCGATTTAATTTTAAAAAATATGTAAACAACTAATTTTAAACAAAACAGTGCTTTTGATATGGATTTGAATTCACTAACTTGTGTTCTTTTTTTTGTTTTGCCCACAGGCATTTTCATTCTGCCCATTTGAATGCCAGTGTCCCCGGGAGGTACCCAAGTGCGCCCCTGGAGTCAGCCTAGTGCTGGACGGATGTGGATGCTGTAAAGTCTGTGCCCGACAACTCAATGAAGATTGCAGAAAAACGGAGCCGTGTGACCACACCAAGGGACTCGAGTGCAACTTCGGAGCCAGCTTTGGTGCTCAAAGGGGGATCTGTCGAGGTAAGCTGCCGTTTCAAGTTCACTAATAATGTTTTAAAAGTCAGTCTAGCCCATAAGTGCAGCAATCTATAGACCATGTATGGTTATTGCGTGTTGTTCTTATCTTTGGCAGAAAGACATGTGATTTCAGCTGTCTGGAATGTTATTCAGTCGAAACTCAACTAAAAAGCACATACAGCCCGCATAAGGAAAAGTGATGCCTAACTCGCTCCTTGTTCACTCCTGCTGCCTCTCCAGGGAGCTGCAGACATTTTGCAATACATTTTGGCGAACAGGACAAAAAGCTGAACACCTAAAACTACTGGGTTATATAAGAATTTAGCAATAACAGGTTTTCTTTATTCCTCTTAACAGCCAGATCTGAGGGCAGACCCTGTGAATACAACAGCAAGATTTACCAGAATGGAGAGAGTTTTCAGCCAAACTGCAAGCACCAGTGCACCTGCATCGATGGAGCTGTGGGCTGCATCCCGCTTTGCCCCCAGGAGCTTTCTCTGCCTAACCTGGGCTGTGCAAGTCCAAGGCTGGTGAAGGTGCCTGGACAGTGCTGTGAAGAATGGGTTTGCGATGAAGACAAAGAAACTGATTCCACAGACCAGCTGGATCAGATCTTCAGCAAAGAAATGGGCATGGACGTTTCAGAAAGCGAACTTACCAACAGAAATGAGCTGATTGCGCTGGTCCAAGGTGGCCTCAAGTCCCTACCTGGTAGGTACATAAAGCACAGTTTTGCATGCAACTTTTATTATGGTGATTATTTATTATAAGGATGATAATATTGTGATGGTTACACATTTCTAATATATATTTTTTCTTATTTGTGTTTTTCAGCATTCAGAGTGCAGCCTCAGGGTCACATGTTTGAAAGTCAGAAGTGCATCGTTCAAACAACAGCCTGGTCCCAGTGCTCCAAGACTTGCGGGACTGGTGTCTCCACTAGAGTCACCAATGACAACAGCGAATGCAAGCTGGTTAAGGAGACTCGCATCTGTGAAGTTCGCCTGTGCAGTCAACCAGCATATACTAATTTAAAGGTATGTTGAGTCAGAATCAATTTAGGATTTTAAAAAAGAAATCGGATTTCAGCAAAAAGAACATTAACAAAAATTGTATTTTACAACTAACAGATTTTTCTTTATCTTTTTTTTTTTTTTTAACAGAAGGGAAAGAAATGCACCAGAACCAAGAAATCAAGGCAAGCAGTGAAGTTCACTTATGCAGGGTGTTCGAGTCTGAAGAAATACCGTCCTAAGTACTGTGGTTCCTGTGTGGATGGGAGATGCTGCAGCCCCCAGCAAACAAGGACTGTAAAGGTCAGGTTCCGCTGCGAGGATGGAGAGACCTTCAGCAAGAGCGTCATGATGATTCAGTCCTGCAGGTGCAACTACAACTGCCCTCACACTAACGAAGCCTCCTACCCCTTCTACAGACTGAACAACGACATCCACAAGTTTCTAGATTGAGTTCAGCAGGATCAAAAAACAAAGAAAAACATGTCCATTGAAACTGAGGAGACCTAACAGAAAGGACTTAAACATTAAATAAATACAAAATGGACAATTGTATGCAGTCTCCTTTCAAACTAAATTCCCACGGAATTAAGAACTAAATATGAGGACTGAATGAAGTGCACTGTGTAAGCTGGAGAATATGACAGCATTGTTATTTTATTTTTTATTTTTTTAAATAACCGCTTCATAATACTGGAGCATTGTTTTTTTTTATAGCTTCGTTCAGAAGCATTGTATGTCTATAAAAAAAAGTTGTTTAATATTATAACATTATGTATATATTTGTTCTGTAAGTTTAACACATGACCCAAACTGTAGAGAATTTTTTTATAACTTAAATGTTTGTACTATGTTTTGTAACCTGAGAAAGAAACCGCACTGAGCTTGTATGACACAAGTCAGTGGCCCCATTCCTTCCCAGTGTGAGCACACGTGTTCACGTATGTGGCAGCTATCAAACAACTCTTCCACGAGAGCATGAAAGAGATAAGACTTGTAAATAATGAATGAATGTTTCTTATTTATCAAAATGTAGCTACTTTTATTTGGATATTCAATGTCATACTGGAATAAATTGTCAAAAGGATTTAATTTTATATGTTATAAATAAAAGAATTTATTTATGAAACGAAAGTTTCCTTTTTTGCAACTTATGACTTACTTGAGTATACTTCGATAAGAAAGTCAGGTTTGAATTACAGATTTGTACTTGGTAACTAAATAAATAGGAACTAAACCAAACAAACGTTTGCAGCAACTGTGCAGCAAGGCCATTTTGTGCCAAACAATCCAATCAGACTTATTTTATTGAGTTACATAACACCTTACATTTAAACACAGTAGACATGTCGAGCTTCATTTATTTTCCTGTTTCATTAATATTAAAACACATTAAGTTGGTCCCAAGTTATCCCTGATTCATTTCAGATGTCCTGATATCCTGATGAAAGGAAATCCCCCAAAAGACTTTCATACTTTCCAAAGTGAAAAAAAAGACACAATTCATAATTTATATCAAATCACAATAAAACAAGGGGCCCAGCTAAAACAAACTTTTATTAACACAGAACGTGCTTTCTGTGGTTAAGTGAAGGTGCAATTTAACTAATGTGGCATGCCTTAACTGTGTCCTAAAAAAGGGCTAATAAATTAAAGTGCAAGGCTCCTCAGTTCTTATACAGCTTCGAGTCCTTTCTGCACTCCCATCTGCTTGCAAAAAAAAAAAAAAAAAAAAAATTAAGTTGTGTGAAAAGAATGCTTTCCTCTAGTCTCAAGGAGGCAGCTTGCTTTCAGCAAATCAGTTGAAGCTATGTGTTTCACTAATCCTAATAACCCCGTGATTAAAAGTAAACATGGTCATAAGTGAGGAGGTATGCCGGGAATTTCAAGTACTTTTTCAATGAGGACTGAAAGCCAGACAAAAGCTATTTTCATAATTAAATTGTATTTTTCTAATTATACATTGAGTATCAATAAGAAGTGTGCAAAGTTGGTCTGAGCAGGGGTTAGAGGCTAGATGCCTGCCATAACTGTGCGACTATTAAAACTGAAAAATACAAATACTGTAAAGGCATAGCAATAACACACCAGAAGATATTTTAGCTTTTGCTGGGGTTTTAGGCTAAAAGGAAGCATTTGTAATCTTATTTTCTCTTAGGTTTTGGGAGGGGATGACAAATTGACTTAATCCTATTTCGACAAATATCCTGAAATATGTAATGAAGAACTGTGAATTTAGGCAGCCAATGTTTGTTGGTTTGAAGTTAAGATTAGCTGCAGATTGACGTTCTTCCCTGTTTCATGATCAAGTGTTCTAATACAGGAGAGTTTTGATCCAGGTAATGGAACCACTCTGGAATGCTCAAGTGGCTCGGAAAGCACACAACCTGATGGGCAGCAGATGTTGGAAAATATTTCAGAACAAGATGTTCACTTCAAAAGTTGGGCTTGTTCTAAAAATGCATGGACGTTTAAGTACTTTTATTCCTGCGGAGCTGTATGAAAACAGACGCATAAACCTTTATAAGCCAGGTCAACAGGGTTCATCCTTGCAAAAGGTTACCGAGGTTCTACATAATGCATCCTGCTCGCTCGCACGACAAAAACATTTTGGAGCAGATGCTGGTAAAAGCCATACTGACTATAAAATATTTCCGTATCTTCAGTTTAGTTTTACTGGGAGTCACCTGTTTCCAATGAGCTTTTCTGACATCCTGCCTAAATATAAACAGCAAAGTGAGACCTAGCCAGCAATGGAAAAATAATCATGTCTAGGATATTTGTGCAATTAAAAAAGCTGCTCGCTGCCTCCTGGAAGTAAAGGCACTGTTTATGCATTGCACATGGTGCAGCAGTGACATAAGATGCAGTTCCCTGATTTCAGCTTTAACTTTCACCTAGAAAACTGGAAAACATTTAGAAAACAAATAGAAGCCAAGTCACAGTCATCATTACTGCAAACTGGAGGCTTCTGCAATTATCATTATCAACTGATGTCTTGGTGATTACTTTGAAGAAGTGTTATTTAGAGTACAAACTATGCCTGCACGTATCCTGAACATGGTTGTTCTGTCTTGTAAAGAAACGCTGATTCACTGAGCCCTCTTGTGGTCTTTGCAAAATGTGCATATTATGATTAATGCTGGCTAACAATGCCGGTCTTTCAACTTTCAATTTAAACCATATTGTTGAATGACATATAGATGCCAAAATGTTATTTGAAGATAATTAAACAGAGGCACAGTGTGTGTTTGATTAAGCATTGTATATAATATTATTAATAATAATAATAATAATAATAATAATAATAATAATAATAATAATAATAATAGGAAATTAGTTTTTGTGAACAAAAAAAAAGCATCCCCGGCAACATAACCGAAGGGAATGTGAAAAAGATCTGTATCACTCATATGCCCAGAGCTTATTGCCCAGGAAGTGAAAAGGTTTAGTTATACTGAAAACCACCTGTAATAGAACAAACTGTATGGAACTTCTCACACAAGGATGCTTAATAATGCTTCCACTGCCATTTCTCAAGTTTAGCCACTGCATACCCCAAGCTTAACACTTTTGTTTTGAACATGGGTCTCAAATTTTGTTTGACTAAAACCACTGCCTGTTTTTTCTTTTCTTTTTTTTTTTTACATATAGTAAACTGAGACCCCAGGGCTGTCTACAGAACGTCATCTACGTTTACCCCTGCCTTGAGTGAAAGCAGAACAGTTCAAATCAATCTTCAGGATTACTTTGCTGAAACACATTAAAATCAGTTTGAACCATAACTGTGACTTATGACAGCTCAATTTGTCCTTTTACGATGGGCAAATACTGCCTGCAGTTCAGTAACTACACTGGGAAAGCCAAGGGTCCTCAAATTATTACTTTTTGCCATTTACCAGCCCCTGAATCAGCTACATGTTGAAATGTATTCCTTTCCAATACCCTTCACCAGTCACAATCAAGAGATCCACAGAGTTCGAACAAATATACACCCAACTAAAAATTCTGGCTGTATACGTACTGTAATAAATAGACAATATTTCTCATGGGAAATTACAGCTCAATAGCTATTAACCTGCCACTCAATGTTAGAAGGATCATACAGCAAGTCAACCTCTATTTGACAGCTAAACAACTCAAACACATTCTAACCTGGAATCTGTATAATTATTGTTTGTATTTCATATATATTTTACAGCCTTGGCTATAGACAGTAAATCATATATAACAGAAAAATCATACTAACAATCGCTCCTTGTTGTGCAATGCAATCAATCAGTGTTTCCATCGCAAAAACATTAACAAGGCATTGATGTAATCCCCACCTCTCCGGCCAAGCTTCAGAGAGGGTGTGGAACCCTCAGTCAGTGTTAGAGTTCAACAAGTTAATTAGCAAAGGGCGCGGCCATATGCATCACACACCATGGGTCTCAGATGTAAGCAATGATGCAATTCCCCAGCACAATTTTTCAATATCCAAAAAATTACACAAGTGGAATTGATGAGATGGGATTAATGAAAGGAAAATTATACAAAATTGACTTGGCTGGACTCTGGTGAGGGGACAGAACGCTTATTGCTCAAATCTTCAAACATTATCATCTGGTTTTACCCTAAATTTCTCATTCACTAAATATCTCCTTATAGGCTCTAACCCAGCGAAGTCATAACTCTAGTCCTCAAGGGCCACAGAGTCTTCTGGTTTTCATTCCAACTTAAGCTCTCAATTAACATCATTGATCTAATTATTTGTCCAAATGGACATATTTAATATTTCTTCAAGGTCTTTTACAGTTTACGATTTCAAAAATGCACTTTCAATGTACACTACTTATAAAACACTGAGGCCTGGAAAGAAGTGTAAGATTTGTCCAATTAATCAAATAATTAGACCAATTAAGTAATTGAGAGCTTGGGTGGAATGAAAGCCAGAAGACACTGCATCCCTCCGGTAACTGAGTTTGGCACCACTGTTCTAATTCATAGGGCATACAGCCACTAATACTACCATGTCTACATTTGTTCAAATTATAATAAAATAATACAAATGTATGACATGCTTTTCATAATGCAACAGTGCGTAAATAAGTAACCAGAATAAACAATAGCAACCAATTCCCAGGTGAGTTCCAATGCATTACATCCCAGCCATTCAGGCGGTCTTTGACCCCAGGCTTCTTTTGAATTTGAGACACCTCGTCCCCTGGGAATTGACTTCCGCTTCAGAAACAGATGGAAGTCTGTTGGAATCTAAGCTTTTGGAAAGGTGGGTTAGCTCTTTTCAGCCTGTTGTGTGTTGGTCCCTGTCACAAAGACGGCCGGAGTGGGTGACGTCAGACCAGAAACAGGAAATAAACAACAAGAGAGATGGAATTTGTTGGAGCTGAGTGAATGGCTTCATTTAATGAGAGAACAGAACAGACAGAAAATAAACGGTTGTAACAAACAAAAAACACACAGGTCACGGCACATTCGCTAAAACAAAAGAGACGAACAAAACGGACTATACAAAACACGGTGAGCAGATATTTACTTATTTACTTTACGTTATTACCTCCCTCTCCAATCCCGTTCTCCACTCACCGAACACACAACCCCGAGTGGGTGAAAACATGCAGCTTTTATGCAGCTGTACGGAGACTCGATTGATAATCTTCAATTGAGTCGTGTTACAACTGCATGTGAATTAATAAAGTGCAATTCCCCGTGCTCACATGTTATTACTTTATACTTGCACGTGCTATGCAATCCTCGTGCCTAAATACAAATATACATTTTAAACACTTGTGTTACACAGACCCGTTTATATCCCGTGTACCAATGACTATACACCAACATTAACACACAACATAAAATACACACCGGGGCGGGCACTTTGCCACAGTCCCATAGTGACGTGCCTGTCTGACCTGCAAGCAATTGAACGGGCTCACTATGAGCAAACGTCCCAGAACAACAAATGATCATGAATTACAGCCTCAACCTATACTGCTCTTCCAGCAGCCAGTGCAACTGCCTTTACAGTAACACGTCGTCTTTTCTAAAAAAAATAAATAAATAAAACACACACACACACGTACTGTGCATGCTGCTTCCATGCTAGTAGTATTAGGTATTCACATGTAAGAATAAAAAAAAAAGACAAGGTTATATAAAACATGGTGGCAGAAATGAAATTTGTATTATTTAAATAAGGTGCATTAAAAAAATGGATGTCAAGTCGAGTTGGGATTACTTGAATTGTGCTTAATGGCTATTCAGAGTCCACAGCAGGTGTGACTTGTCTGTTTTATCAACAGATATTTAGCATTTCAAGCAACTTCCATACTTTTTCAGAATAGTTGTGCGGAACATCAGCACCACATTTAGAGCCCTATTTTTGAAGCAAAGATACATTTTCTTAGACAAATACTAAATAAATTAATATAAAACTATAGTGATTAAACTAGCACCAAAAGAAAAAATATAGAAACAAAAGAAACTTCACTAAAAAAAAATTTGTGGGTGTGCACCAATTGTCTGTGGTCGTCATCTGTAGAACTTAAACATCTTTTGTCCATACTGCATTATCATTTTAATCAATGATGATCATACACCAACAACGAGAGAATGAAAATTGTACATGAAAAATCTATTCATTTATTGACAAATCACTCGATTATGTCTATCCAATATGCATTTGTATTAAAATCTTGAACACTTCTCCTATTGTTTTAATCATATCCAGTAGAACCAGAACAGCTGCAACAAATACATTCAATGACATTCTTATGGCTATTTTTTTAAGGCCAGAATCATGTAATTTTGAAGAACATATTTGGGTCAGGTTAAAAAAAAAAACTAAAGCAAACAAACAAACCACTGAGAACCACTGTTCCAAACGAGAAAGTCACATTCACACCACACTCATGGTCATTGTCACAAATTATTGCGAGAATATATCAGTCACACAGCCTCTGTTGTTATTGCTTCCTTTTGACTCTGCTGGTGTATATCACACAGTTTCCTACTCCGGTTTTGTTGTCATGGCTCACCCACCACGTTATGTTTTAAGTGTGGACTGACGTGATGCCTACACATATACAAATGCCTTTTCAGCCAAATGGATCTCAACGATACTGTAAAGCTGACTGTCACCCTCACAAGTTAAAAACTGTTTGCTTTAAAACAACCTTTTCAACAACAATCTCACCGTGCCTTTGAGTACAACAATATAGGGTTGCTCATTGATATTTTGATTTGTTTTCCATTACGCACTGAATAAGCCTTGGTTTAGCACACACACACACACAGCAGTGCACTTCTGAAGGGAACCTTGCGTGCCACAATACCTGTTATTGCTTCTCTTGTATATTCACGCAGACCACAAACCCAAACTGTGGTCAAGCTTATTTTGTTGTAAAGCAGCAATCAAAAATTATACACGCTAGACTGTTCACGCTGAGAGAAACAGCCAATAAAAATGTATTACAAAGACTAATTCTGTTAAAAAAAAAACAAAAAAAAAAAACATTCTGTATTCAACTAAATGTGACAGCCGCATAAAAGGATATATTTACGTGGTGATAAAACAGTGCCTTTGTTAATACTAGTTTTCAGGAAAACTGTCAAATATAGCAGCAAAAGACACCCAGCACTTTGGGATGTTTTTGGCCCATCAGCCAGTAACAAATGCATTGCTACATACACATGGTTTTGAAAGGTTAGGCAAAATAAATATTATTTCCAGCCCACACAGTTTTCTGTTAATTATGCATTTTCCTACTAACTGGGTGTACTTTGAACACAGAAAATGTCAGAAACTATCATTTTTTTGGAGACAGTTTTTTCCTTCATATAATAACATTCACGCAAAGTTTCCAGACTTTCTTTTCACTTTAAGGAAACGCTAATTTATCCAGATTGAGTTCACTTACCATGCAGCAGATTTTAGGACTCTTTTATGCAGGAGCCCAGGGGGTTCCCAATAAAGCAGCACACAAGAAGTGAATTTAAAGTGTTTTAGCATGGAAGCAGAAAAATTGAGCCCAAGTAAAATTAATGATAAAGTAATGATACAGAACTTTGAAAATATTCTGTAAATGAGAAGAACATAACTTTTCAAAATCAACAACTGTGGCCACATAGAAGTTTGAAAATGTCTGCCGAGATCATATAAATAGATCCCAGTCAATACAATAAAGAGGTGCAACAGACCAAATCCATTTGTAGATAATCAAGCAAATGTGTACAGAGCACTGCTCGCACCAACACTGAATTTTTTATAAGAACAGACATGCTTGTCTACAGTGGCAAAATCCCTTTAAGGCTTCAAGTTTAAAAGTAACTAAGGGAAAGTCACAGCCATGCAAGACTGCCTTTTGGTCTTTGTGATGTAAACAGCTATATAAGGTATCTAAGGCAAAGAACAAAACTCAGTTTAGGAGGCTGAGCAAGGGTACAGCCAAAGCTAGAATGACAACATTGGACCAGTCTTGGGGGATGACTTCATGCCAACGCAGCACACAAATTAACACAAATTATGCATGTTGTATGGACAGAGTCCAAGCAAAAAGATGCACGAATTAGGCAGGCTGAAGAGAAATGAAGGGTTGTCAGAATTAGAATTACATAAACCCATGGGCAATTTGTGTTGCCAATGGATACCAACATCGCATAAACAAGAAGCTTTGAACGGGGTAAAATAAATATGGTTTACCCTTCATTTCTAAGATTTTAGAAGAGAGTATTATGAATCTGATTTTCCAAGAAGGCCAAAATAATACATCACTATATAGAAAAATGTAGTATCTATGTTGCATAAATAAGGCTCCTTTGTGCTTTTGCTGGCAAAGCAGGTTGACATAAATCAAATATTTTGTCATTGCGTATACAGTAGTACAATGTTGTTAATTTTATTAAAGCAAGCATAAAATGTCAATTTTGAAATTCAAATTTCCGGTAGTAAGAAGAAAATATATGCATTTGCTTTGATAGTTGACCTGTTTATAGTTTAATATTCTCCGCCCTAAATAAAAATCAGACATTGCCTTTCAGACAGCCAGAATACAAAGAATATGTAAGCTCTGCACTAGTTTTCATTTTTCTGGTTTATATTCAGGGTCTTATGTTACATTTGCAGTGACATTAAACTTATATACACTTGAATCTGGCTTCTGTGTTTAATTGTGGTGCTGGCAAACAACACTAGATGCCAAGCCTGCAGTCTCATTTTGTATCACTGGCCACTGTGTATCACATAAATACAGCTTTAGTAACAAGCTTAATGTAATAGTTCCCAAAATAAATCCATATGCACAACTGGACCAAGTTAAAACCAATGTATTGGCTGAATGCACCAAAGCTCAAATGTCCTAGTAGTACGTCATCCTGACTGGGGCATTATAACTAGAATGTGACTCGCTTTTATTGTTTCTGCTAGGATCATTATTTGCAAACTTACTAACCATTCCAGCAAAAACTGCTTTTGAAAACTCTTCTTAATGCTAATGGTGGGGAAGCATATCAGTGTTGCACTATGAACTTAAGTCCACAGGTGAGGCACTGTGCACTGAAGTGCACTATTTCTGGGGTACCTGAAACTTTTTAGAATGCAAATCCCCACTCCTGCCCCTCAAATTGTTTTCTGTGGATGCCCTTGCCCAACCCACAGCCTTCGTCAGTGATACGCAGTTCTGTAACCACTGAGCTACATGCACCACAAGTGAAGAGTAGAGAAGCAATTTAGTTTGGCAATGTTAACTGTAGGATTTAAAATGTTGGTACGCTGTAACTGCCTTCAGCTCAAGGTTTTACCCGGAGACATGCCATTAATTTCATTTAATTAAAAAAAAATATATACATTTGTGTTTTGTGTTGTCCAGTAAGAGCTTTATTCTTCCAATCATAGATCTACAACTTTAACAGATGCTGAATTTACGATGTCTGTCAGACCCTAACTGCAATCTTTCTTTGAAGTCAATGCACAAACCCAATTATTCTCTCTGCAATTGACAGCTTGTTTAGTGACCAATTTACAATGATTTACACCAATCATCATGTGAAACATTACAAATATATGAAAATCACATACAGAAATGAGTACTTCCTTAAATGCCTAACTTGAATTGGACTTTGTTTTGTTAAATGTATAGTCCTCCAGAAGACTAATGTCTTTCAATCTATTATTACTAGAGAAAAATGTTTACATGTTAAAAACCCACCCACACATTTAATGTATTCACATGAATTATTGGTGGTGTTTTAGATTCTATTTAATAATACACAGTGTGTACATGAAAAATATGAATGTCACATGTACTGGTGCAGATGGACATAGTGGTGCCTTCACATATCCCTGTCACCAATGAACATTGTCCCAAATACCATCATGAATGAGAAAAAATAGGCAGTAATCTGGCAATGCAATTTCACAATGCTTTTGATAAAGCAGAGTCGACCTGGGTGACAGACGCAAGTACACAATGCGATTATCAATGCCCCGGAAGCAGCTTGTTACTGACGCTTCCATCCAAACTTCTCTGGATTGAACCGGCGGCCCAAATGTTGATTAGAGCAAATGCTTCTTCATCACTGCTGCAATCTGTCTCATGGTGTGTCTCAATCAACAAAAATATGGCTAAACATAATAAACAGAAATGTTCCTTGCGGAAGTGAAACCATCACGCAGACATGGCTGTTTGTTATTACTTTGACTTACGAACGGCCATCAAGCATTCTGTCTCGCTCAACGTGGGTCAAAGCATGTCGACCCACATCCTGAAGTGGGTCAACCCGGGTACGTGGTTTGACAACACGTGGGACTGTGACCTGGGTAGCCAGAACTCAGGTTGGAACCCAGATAGGGACCCAGGTGAAAGGGGCTTTAGTTCTTATTCTTAAAATAAATTATACAAAATGTGCAAGGCAAATATTTTTAAAGGCACTGGTTTATAACAAACTCGAAAATGTCTCATTGTATGATAATAAAGTGTGTAACATTACGGTTTGGTTTTCACTGAAACATTTGTTTTAAAAGTGGGTAAATACTTTGATGCTAACCAAATTGTTCTGCTGACAGCTTCCAATACCCAGTTAGGTAAAAATGTAAACAAACTGCAGTACAACATCATTTTAAAAAATCGTTTTAGAGTAGCTGCTAGGGACATTAGACTGTTCTTATTTTAGATCATCAAAAAAGAAAAAGAAATGTCATGTATTGCATGGACTTTACAAGAAAATCCAGGGGTAAGAATGCAGTGTCTTTTAGAGTGTCTATCCGAACACACCTCGCCAGATTTGATACATACTTATAACCTTGAGTTAAGTTTGATACATTTCACCTGCTTTCCAAAGCATGACTTTGCATCAAATATAAACCAATGAACATAAACTGCTAAGTAAGCACCAAATTCCTGTGAAAGTCTGAAGTAAAAATGTGTAGCAAAGTTTTATATAACATCTTTACACAAATAATCACGAATGAACTAAAATAAAGGGGGTAGCGTCTTGCTTTCATCTTGAAAAATTTGTCAATACCAGCCTACTTTGTTGGGTTGGCTCACAATAACCAAAAGACTGGTCAGTCTCATCCACAGTAGCTGTACGTAGGTTTGTTTTGACCTAACATTAGCCCTACACATGAGCCTAAAGCTTGTTTTCAAATCTATGGCACCTTTTCTTTAGAGCCTGTATAAATAATTTTACCTGGGCACAAGCAATATTATTGGTTCCGTTCGCAAGTGTATCCCTCCATGTTGTCGTGCTGTGTTAAATTCCTCCGTTTTCCACCTGCTGTGTCAAGCATATCCGACATTTCCCTTTGACTCATTTTGAAATAACACAACGGAATTTTATGTTGATATAATCACTGGACAACAATGAATAATCAATCAAAAATGACTGAATGTTGGCAATGCTTTCAGACTGAGAGCGAACAATTACATCACATAGCAACTGTCGCCGACTTAATACTGGATCTGGGTTTCATTAGAAAAGATTGTTTGAAAAACGTATTTTATTAATTTGTGAAGAAAACTTCAAGCATCTTATATGTGATTATATTATGTGTGGGTGAAGGTCAAAAAGTGGGGGGGGGGGGGGGGGGGGTGGGGGGGGGGGGGGGGGGGGGGGGGTCGGGGGGGCAGCAACCGTAGGATCCTCTGCCCCAAAGTTAATGAAGCCCCTGGTCCATAACATTGTGAAAAATTTTCTGTTTAATTACATATCATCTCAGGTCAAGTTCAATGTATTATATATGTATACATACTTCAGTCTTCTTTACAGTAAATCATGGTCAATTACGGTATGAAAAAAAACAAACAAAACAAAAATTCTGATTCATGATAGCTTTGTTTACCTAATGTATCAAATGAGGGTACACTGCTGCTAAGAGTGAGTCCTGTGAGAGTGGTATGAATCCCGGCCACACCAAGCTGATGATCTAGGTTGGTGACCCACAGACAGTGCTGTATTGGGTACTGTGATCCTGTTGGGTTAGGGTGCAACAATGGCTGGGGATTGTGCATCTCTCCTTGCTTCAGCAACATCTAATGGTCAGGTGCGGGTGAGTCCAGGTGGGTGTACCTCAGTCTAAGTGTTCGCTTGCAGGGTTCAGTAGCTTGGTCTCACGTTTAGGTTTAGCAGCTGACGGCACAAATGCTAGACGCCCGCTGATCTTCAGTCCTTATGACCAATAAGTAGGTTGCAGTGTAAACAAAATATAAAAAATGTATATAAAACAATATTACCTACAAAGACCAGAGGACAACTTGTGTCGTAAGCAAGCACACCTAACAAGAAACAATTTCAATAACTAGCACCACTGTTCTTTATATAGGACTGTGGAAAAGGGGGAGTGCAAGTGAGTGCAGTGCAGAGCGGATTAATCACACAGACAACAATTCCCTGGTGCAAGGGTGTTTATTGATGGTTTCACTGTCCACAGCCTTACCGCAAACAACTCTATGTAATAAATGTTACAAAGTGATATGTCGTGTATCACTTTGTTTGTAATCCCCCGGGTTTGACCTGTAACCAAGTCCCATTTTTTTGCACCGACAGGTAACACAAAACATAGTGCTCATGGTGAAAAGACAGTTCTCCGTGAAACAAAGGGAAGTGTTGGTGTCCGTGTTTGATGCTGGCCTTCGAATACAGCTCTGGATCGTGCTAGTAGTCTAAATAACAAACACGTTTTTACTAGACAAACAAAACAATCACAACACTCACGTTTCTCGTAGCACAGGGTCTCCTAGGTTGTTTCTAACCATTTACGAAGGAACTGACCACTTACACTATGCCCTATTTATACCATCGCCCATGACCCCTAGGTTAACAAGCACATCCGTTCCTCCATTCCTCGGATGCCACGCTGTCTCCCATCCGAGTTATTGAGCTTGGGTGCTGTAGCACAGCCCCCTTCTTAAATGACCGACTACGATCTTCCCTATGGAATAAATTGTTGTGCCATTTAGTTAAGGGAACTCCGTTCCTTTTTCACAGGTAGGGAAAGCGATCTAACACCAAGAATCGTTCGATCTCTGTCACAAGGACTTGCAGTATTTTGGAATCTAAATGTGGGCTGGAGTGCAATTTGAGCCCTTAGATCCTGTGTGACTGCATTCACATCTAACGACCCAGTCTAATACTGAAGCTATTATTAACAGTAGCGGTCTTACTGTGGTTAATCTCTCACACACTTTTTGGTTGTGGATGAACAGTGTTTTATCCTCTTTCATGTAATTTTTTTATCTGATTCCATATCTGCTCTGTAGCCCACTCAGCAAAAACAGCAAACAAGAATGTGTTTGTTGGGAAGAGATCAGAATCACACAGCATCAAGAAGAAATTGACCTTTCTGACTTCAGAATACTGAACCACAAAAATGTAGAACTCAAGAAGGGGGCATGCAAAATTGCAATAATGCTCATTTTTTAAATATTCTGACTGAATAATGCCAGTGTTTTAGCTGTACCAAGATAATTTCAATAGAATCCTTGACAAACTATTCTTTAACATATATTGAACCCCCACCACCCACATTTAATTAAGCACTGAGAAAGCAGGAGGAAAAGTGTTTTAATTCAAAATGGAAACCATATAGCCATTTGTTCCAAAAAAAAGTTGTGCCCAAAAACAAGTGAAATAGATTAAAGCAAAGGAAACACAGAGTACAAGCCAACACTAATTTGTACCAACACAGAAAGACTCTAGATTCAAAAATTAGACCATGAAAACAGCTGCACATTAAAAGACTAACAGAATAAAAAGATATAGTAAAATAAATATGAAAACAACCAAGCAAATACTTCTCTAAGCACCGTGACTCCTTAGGAACTGACTGCCTTCAGATTTGCCTCCAAGTTGTTAATGACTGAATAAAATACAATGCCAGGAAATATGTTAGGACCCCAACCTGGAATACGCCCCCATCTAGATCGGATCGACCACATTGGGTCAGGGTTCACTAAAATGTTTAGAATCCTGAAATCTTTTGGTGCTCAGGGTGGGGTTGTCTTGCGAATGACCCCATAGCGATCCAGAAAATTCACTTCAAAATCTGAAGATCATCCGAAAACACAAACAGTGAGCAGCAATGTCACAGTGCGTGTCGGTCCTCAAATTAATGGTACAGTACCACATTAGCTGCGCAGTACACAACAGAGTATCATTTTTGCTGTATTCAGAATAAAATAACACATCAAATAACCAAAATAGTCTACATTTGGTTAATTCTAACAAATGACATTAATAAAATATTCTGAATAGTGCAACAATTCTACATTGTTGAAATGTATTTTCTATTGTTTTGGCCAGGTTACAATATTTCAATCATTCAAACAATCAATTACCAAAAGCTAGGAAAAACAAATGTTTTTAGCAGTGCTTTACATTTCTCAAGAGAATGAGTGCCTCTCACAACTAGTGGCAACAAGTTTAGCACTACTCCCAGTGACACACCTGGTCAAGGGAACAGCCAGCACCTCCCAGAGTGACACACCTGGTCAAGGGAACAGCCAGCACCTCCCAGAGTGACACACCTGGTCAAGGGAACAGCCAACAGCTCGGCTGATGTCTAGGGATGTAGGGATGAGGCAAGTCTGATAATTATTTAGGGCCAGTTCCCCACAGTCTTGAAGGTCAAACAGAAGAATCTTAAAACTAACCTGATATTTGAAAGGTATCCAGTGCAAAGTTTCCAAGACAGCTGTAATGTGTTCAGTTTGTTTTGTACCCGCCAGTATTCTTGCAGCAGAATACAGCAAAAGCAATGTACGCGGTGTGTTGTGTACTGTGTAGCTAATGTGGCACTATAGCTTTAATTGGAAAACCGACGCACACTGTGACATTGCTGCTCACTACTTGTGTTTTCAGGTGATCTTTTTCAGATCGGGTTCAGGTTAAGTGAATATTCTGTATCGCGATGGGGTTATTCGCAAGGCAACCCCACCTCAAACATAAAAAGATTTCGGGGTTCAAGCATTTTAATAGATTTGGATATAATTCACTAGATGTGATCAAAAAATGACAAATTCAGTTTTAGAGCAGGTGACTTTTTATTGTGCCGATTATCCAATTGACACCACGAAGACGCTGCAAAATGATCTGTTGATCTTGGGCAGGTGTTGTGATTCTTGGTCTCTCGGTTCGTGGCCTGTCATTGACAGTGTGTGTCTGGTTATACCGTCTCGCTAGGTTTGAAATTACTGACTGTGAGCACCCAAGACGGCGAGCCACAGTACGTTGCCCTAGTCCAGCCTCCAACATGCCGATTGCATGAAAGCGCTGCTCTCTTGACAGGCATATTGTTTTTTTTTCTGTGATTTTTTTTTATTTTATTGCTTTTATTCAAGCTTGCAATTCAACAGCTGAAATCACTCCATATCCAGTGTCCAATCAACTGTCTCATTAATTAGATGATTAAGTGCATATGCTTCAGTCAGTCACTCAAGCATGTCATGGTAAAGGAGGAATGATCAAGTGATTAAAAAGAAACCAAAAACATTTAGTCAATGTCCATCATTTTTTCAAAAATAACATTTCTTTTGACACTGGTATATATCCCTGGTGTCTGTTTGCTATATAGTCTTCCATGATTTAAAATGAGTGGGTCTCAAGCTTCCACCTTCTCAAAACCTCCTTGCCCCTATACTTGATCACTCTGAGACACGAACAGGAGGTCCAGCTACTCACAAAAGTAAAGGGCACGCTCAAGCCTTGGCTCAGGAGGCAAAGAACAAATAAAAGGGGATCAACTTAATTTGAAAAGCTGGCTTTATTTTCAGGACCCTCTCCTTTTGGAATTCCATTCCTCACAGTAAGGGATGCAGATTTGCAATATTTCTATATCTGGGCTGAAGTCTTTATTTTTATTTGCATTGTATACATCTCAATTGTCTTATAAAAAAAAAAAAAGTAAAAATATGATGGGGAATAGCGACACATTTTTTGTATTATCTAAATGGTTTGCCTTCAGAGCCATCTGTTAAATCAATTTACTTAAATAGAAAAACAGCTTTTACTTCAGCGATATGCAGCTATATAAAAATGTATCTAAAAGAAGCCAGATGTAAAGGCTGCCAAATGCCTTCCAGCTGTTTCCCTTGAACTTGCATACAGTACATACACACAGGTAATATACAATATACTACTATGGAGCCATTTAATTGACATTTGTGGCTGCTTATTCAAAAAGCCTCCATCATTTACTTGTATTTGTCCTGGGTTTTACTGGCAAGAGCAGTCAAGTGCTTAATTCAAGCGACTTAATACAGGTTTTACTGTAGGAAAGGACCAGAACAAACAACGCCAGCAGTTATTCATATTTTATGGAAAACAACAAAATATCAGAAACAGATTCACAAGGTCCACTTTTAATTTTCTTTTGCATTTAGCTTGCAAGAGTACAAAGACCTTTGAATCCCCAAACCCCGCTAATCGTAGCTCTTTTCATCTTTTTTGGCAAAGGCAAACCAAAAGATACCTGGTTTTGATTAGATGAAAAAATGCACTTCAGAAATAAATTAGACGTAAAAACAGTACAAAAATAGACAAGCTGTTTTTTTTCATGTTATTTCTGTTTTTATGTTCTTCTTATGGTTTGTTTCACCTGACAAAGAGAATACTAACGTACAAATAGCCTTGATTTAAAATTAATGCATGAACAAAGAGGTGCACACGTACAGACTTCAGAAGGTGTCACGGAAGGGCAGTCTGTACAGCAGTAGGTCATGTACAGCCTTGTGCAGAACTCCTATCTTCAGGTGCTCTCTGCTCCGCCTGGTTACATCCATCTGTTGCAGTTTTTTTTTTTGGAGTTCTCTGGGTGTTCCTGAGTTTTGTGTCCATGCGGTCTTCCTGGAGTCACATCTGTATTGCGGTGGTCACAGTGGAACTCATACCCAGGCATCTCAACACTTGCAACTCTGCTGCAAACAGCTTTATAGTGTATGCAACGTACAGGCTGATTCAAAAGCCACTTAAACACATTCTGGGATGTGTGGAAAAGAACTGGTATGTTGAACATCTTGCATCATAGCGGCTCTGTTATGGGCCCCCCTAGACATGCTAAGACAGCCTTATCTCAGCAATCTAGAGGTGCTGCCTGACAAGATCCATTGATTTCTACACAAAATGGTCCAATAAAAAAAAAAATTAAAAAAAGACATCCTGACTGATTAAGGATACAGAAGTTCACTGGTCAAATGTTCAACTGTTATGCACAAAGCTTCTATACAAACATTCCCTGCACTCAATAAAATGTATATAGTATTGCATTCGTCTCTGTGAAAACTTTATGTCAGAGATATTGATTGAAAACCACACTATGAATCTTGACAGAACCAAATGCATGAGTGCATATCAAAATACTTGGGAAACCACAGACATCAAAGTTAGTTATAATAAGCAGCCTCTCATCTGACGAGATAGATGACATAAAACAACTACATTTATCACATCTCACTGAAAGCAACTAAATCGCTTTCACCCAAGTGCCTAAGCACACTGTGCTAGAAGGTAATGCCTCTCCTTGTGACTTACAGTTGACATACAGCACTTCACTAAAGACTTTCTGGTACTTCTAAACCTGTCAGTGTATAACGTTACACAAAACATGCTAACAGCATCATTTGTTTAGATTCACTAAAGGGGAAAGTTCTGTAAGGCACAACATTCTGTTTGTTACACACAGTAGCCTTATGCAAAAAAACCCCAATTAATTAGTTTGTCTCTGTAAACTATAAGAGGATAAAACAGTGCAGAAATAAAAAGCGCACACATTGCATGCATGTAGGTTTTCTTTTCAACATAACTAACCACTGTTGATATACCATATTAAAAAGTATACTGTTTACATAAAAATTGAGATTCTTTGAAGGCATCACTTAACAAAAAAGCAGGGTGGGGGGATGCCACTGACATTAGAAACAAGGAAGAATTTTGCAATTCATTCTGAATTTAAAGTTTATATCACATACTGCTGCCCGATAGCCTTAACTTGGAACTCCGTCAGTATCATCCTGGATTTCACCTTCCTCCAGCTCCTCCAACTCTTTAACTGGAATACCTGCGGCAGACTCTTCATTCCCTTCTTTAGTCTCTGCTAAAACAGTTAAGAAAAAAGACACATTAAGATAATCATTACCCAGAAGTTGTAAAAAGTAGGGGATTCATTTGAAAACAGTTTTACAATAGAACGGAATCATTTCCGTTGAACTGACCTGAAAGTTAGATGATAAACAGCCCCCTGATCCCATTTTTACTGTAGACATGATTTAATGCTTTCAAGAGAGACCTAATGCTGAGCTGAAAAACAATGATCTCATTGTGTAGTTTTTAAAATTTTTTATTTCATATATTTTTTGTTTATGTGGGCTGCATACCGTTAGTTTTAACCCCTGATAAAAAGGCAAAAAAAAGAGTAATCTATTGACCTTGTCCAAGACCAACATACTGATGGAAGTGATCTTCGAGTACTATATGAAGCACTGGGTACTCAATTACAGTCTTGTTCTTCAGGTTCTCAAGAAGGCTCTTCTTGGAGTCCAGCTCATAATACCTTTAGAAAATCAGGAATAAAATATTTTTACAGTAGTGTCCCATACTGATTCAAAAAAACAAATACCGCCGGGGCTGTGAATACAAATACTGCATATAGCTATCATGAAAAAGTACAGTATTGCCTACAGTACCATGCTCAACACCCATTCTTTGCACAGAATTTTAAAACAAGAACAATAATGAGTGGTTCTCCAGATAATGGAAAATTTGACTCATGGATGTACATAAAAGCCAGACATTTTATTTTGGCAAGTCATTCTGAGTAGAAGTACACAGCTTCATGTGGTTTGCCTGTCTGTTGCTAACAACTCAACCCCTGTAGGCACGGGTGTCACTGTGGCTCTTTATGAGCAGTTGTGAGGTGTAGAACACGGTTTCTGGTTGGCTGTTTCTGCTGGCTGCCGGTAACATGTGTGTGAAAGTGTGGACAGTATGACTGAAAACATTAGTTGTGATGGCTTTGGAGCTTAACACTATCTGAGGTTTAAGTCCCTCAAGACGTTTAGTTAAGAGTAGAACAAATGTTCTTAATCGCTGGATCATGCTTCTAGCCACAAATTAATATCAATTGCCATGGAATTTCCTGTGATGGGAATACATTTCAGAATAGGCACTTCTCTTATTCCTCTTCATCTGTGACATGAGGCAGGCAGCCTATCTAGCAATGGCAGGCCACAATAACTCAATAGGCTAAAAAAAAGAGCGCATTATATGCTTTATGTTAAAAGCAATGCCATGTTTTTGAAGACTTTTTAAAATGTTTTTTTTATATTAAAGTAAATAAAGAGTAGTGAAAGTTTCAAACATCATACATCATGCTTTGCAAATTTATTTGAACCCTGGCCATAAAACTCACTTAGTTGGCAGTCAATTTTTTGCAGACATCTGTTATGTATATTGTGTTCTACTTAATTGCAAATGCAACTGTTGTTTTTGTTTGCTTTTTTTTTTTTTTTAATTGTATTTGTGCAAATAATAAAGAGCTGTATAGTGACCTGGTAAACATGAAACACTGGGCAATGCTTTAAAAACTTACATCAAACTAGCAGATCGGTTTTAGGAAAGTATTCCAAGCCTGTGTTTGGGGTAATAGCAAAGGATTAGAAGGGTAAACGCCACAGATATGTATGACTACTTCTCTCAGCAACCCTAACGAACACTTGTGCTGCTTGTTCTCCAACAGCCTCAGTACTAAGCCAATGGAAAATAGTCATTTAAGATGTCAGATTCGAAACGTTTTATCCACAAAGCTGTCAAGCTTTCAAATACAGTAACATCCTGCCATTATTTTTTATTTAAAAATCGTTAATTGAAGAGGTTTTGCAAGTCAGTGTGGTCATTCATTTATTGACATAAATAGCATTTATAGGGGTTTGTTTCTATTTGACGATCGCTGCCATTTTGTAACAGAGTCAAAAAACTGGTATGGTATATGATTGTTCTTAATGCTGGCTACCACAAGCATTAAGAACAATCTTTATATTAAGATATGAATGGACTTCTTTATTTCCTAATTTTACATTTTTTAGAGAATGTAAGCAAAGAAAATTGTGCATACTTCCCCAATCCCTAAAGGGTCTCAATAAAAGTGCTGAATTTTAAGAGGCTCCAACTTTGTCCCCAGTGAGACGCACACCGCACCCTCATTATGAGTGAAGTAACTGTGCTTCTGATATGAGGTCACTCTTCCTTGGCTACAGGCTGTACTGAATCCTGTTAAGAACACATCTATAATAAACACCTTGTTAAAATAAGCAAAATTGCTTGGCTCCCAACACAGTCTTATGAGGGTAAAAGGGGGTGATTAACTAGCTGTAAAATGAGCATTTCACTTATTTCTCAGTTACACAGTCTTCCCGAGGGAAGCAATTTCATCTCCCTTTGACTAGGTTAGCTAAACACCTCGTTTTGTTTGTTTACTAATCTGGCATATATTTTTTATTATGGGATTTAGAATCTGTTTGGCTTTTGGTTTTGCATTACGTGTTTTCAAGCAGCAGCAAGACTCACATAATACATGTTATACAAAGAGGCTTTGTATAGTCAGTTAAATGACATTTCCTGGTATTTACCACTATGTGAAAAGACCTTGAATGAGATAGACATTTGCATGATCAATAAGCAATCACAGTGTACTTTTGTTTATTTTTCTAACTCGCCTCTCACAACCAGAACATTTAAAAAATGCCTACTGCTATTTCACGACCCACGTTTAAAATATTAAAAACTAATTTGTTTTTCCCCCCCTCAGTGTTCAAAAAACAAAGCAGCTCTAGGGAAAAGAAGGGTAATGTCATATCAAGTAGTTTGCAAATATTGATGTAAAAGGGATATGCTATGGCCAGAGGTTAAAACTATCTGGCAGTGAAAGGGTTCATTTTTATTGTACAACACCCTTGAGAGAACCTGTTTGAATGGTCCCAATAAAACACTCAACCTGCAGAACAGTTTTTTCATTTTACCTGCTTCTCATTTTTCTGTAACTTGTTTGTTGCCATGCTCAAGCTGATCAGAAAACCGTATAATACAGTACTGGGGACTTCAGTCAAGCAATAGGCGGACTATCTCAGCCATTTTTGCTGTATAACTGCTCAGTGTTGATCAAACCAAGGGTTTACAATAAATATCATGTTTAAAATCTGAACATTTATTTGAGAATGGCATCATATTTATTTTTAAAAATCCTACCAGCAACCAAATACTATTTGAAATAGTTGTTTTATTGGTGAAAGACGTAATGAAGAGAGTTGGCATTTCCTTATAAAAAGAACGGTTTGCTGGCATGTGTAAGTTATAGTATTTGGCTAAGGTGAAAAAGTAAGACTTTAAACAGACATGACGATATAGCTGGGCATCTTTAATCAATTATGTCAATTTTTTGATAATGAAAATCACCATCCTATGAAACTTACCACTAATACATGATATTTGGGATAAAGGAGACTTCTACAGATTTTCTGTGATGTTCCTTGATGGATATACACATTTTTCCATACAGCTGAGGTATGCAATACATGCTCTAACCTGAGTGAGTTTGACTTCCTGTTTTCCACTTTCATGAAGATCTTTTGTGTGCAAGAGGACAGAACGTACACCTTCAACCTGAAAGACAATTTGTAAAGTGTCAGCTGTCAAAGGCTGAAAGAGGCATTTTAAATCACTTGTCTCGTAACATAGCAGAAATATACAACAAAATACATAATTTTTGGAAAATAACCACATTGGATATTAACTAGACTAGGTCAGAATTTTGGGCTAGCTAACAATTAAAACCTGAAATAAAATAGGTCAGTCAACTACTAAAGCAACAGATTCTCACTCCAACAGCCATTATCACATCGTAAACCTGAGATTACGGTCTAGAAAGAAGAATGAACAAAGTGAAGAAAAGGAGGAAGAGGAGGAGTGCTTTTAAATCAGTTTGCTGCACTGACACAGAAGTCTAAAAGTAGAAATATATGTTATATACATTCTGTATGATAATCCGCTTCCCTAGGGTGTCTATAACACTTAACCCTTTGTGGTCCTATGTCGGACCAGGTCCGACATTACAATTTTCCCTTTCCAGTCCAACCTCTGGAGGACAAAGGTCAGCCCTGCAGGTGTCTGAGCACACTGGATATCTGGCCAGCAGGGTTCACTGTAGAGTGATGAGGGGAAACAGTCCCTGTCGGTTTTACCTCCCTAACCCTCAGGAGCGCCAGAGACAATGCGACGCTCCCTTCCCCTATGAAGACAGGCCTACTTTGCACAGCCAAGACGTGAACCTGCACTGTATGACTCAACCTGCATACCATGTGGCTGTGCTTCTACCTGGTGAGCCACTCATCCAATTCCAAAGTGAGCACTTCAGTTCCTTTTTAAAATCAATTCCCAATTGCAATTCCCTTGAAGGACTTGATATTTTAGAGAAATAATTGTTATGATTGTTCAATTGCTTTCATTTGAAGCCAGTTTAATTGACAAACCGTGACTTCAATTTATAGTGTAATTTGTTGCCACTGAAAACCACAAATTTATCCCAACCCAGTTTTTAAAAAAAGATTTAATATTGAATACAATGTATTAACTATTTTGGAGGTACACTAGCAGCCTATTCTGGCTGTTTTGCCACAGAAACTCTGATGGAGCTTCAGACTACAATGAAAGACTGATTTTTTAATGTTGAAGGCAGGCACGTAATTAAACCGCAACCCTGACAATTCGTAGCAATTGGCAGCTCAAATTTCTTGAAAAAAAATAAAGGTGAGAAAACGTCACCTTAATCGCAATTGCCTGTTGCAATCCATGGAAAAATGACTACCATGTCGATGAAAAGATTAATAAGGTGCACAAACATAGCAGAGTATGTAACACGCGCAGGTGCATTCATACTTGGAGCATTGTTATCTTGATTACAAGCATCTTTTGTTCCGCTCTCTCTCCCTTTCTCCCCCTAGGTCTGGCTGTCACAATAAACAGGAATTTATTTAATCAATAAAACTCATTCTATTTTGCAGTTCAAAGGCTCTTAAACCTTTCCAACCTGACCTTTTAAAATATGATCTCATTTGCAGAAGTGCTGAAAGATCCAATGCCCAATGGCTTTCATTCAGGCATCAAGCAGAGAAAAAGCTTTGATCAAAAGAGGTTAGGACTGCAGAGGGTCACTCTGTAATGTTAAAGGCGTAGCGTTTAAAAACTAAAACTTGACATGACGCATTAGATTAGGTTTCGTTTCTTAAAACCTTAATGAACACAATACCAATTATATATCGCAAACTTCTTGTACACACTGGGACTCTTGACAAGCTAAAAGCACAATTGCACCTTGTTCGTTTCACAAAAGGGAACTAGTTCAGAAAGTTTTACGCAGTTACGAATAATTTAATTTACTTACACAGCGGCTACTGTATTTGTGCAGTACTTGCACAATCACTACTTACTGTTTTTAAATTCAATTTTAAATGCCTATGGGGGTAAAATTAGTTAATTTTGGAATTGCTTGCAGCACTTTCAATACCTTATTAAACCTAGTGTGAAAATATTAAACCTGCCCTAGAATCCCAGAATAAACACATGTACATTTGCAGGAATAAGACATTGTAAAAAATACATTAATTTTTTTTACATATGTATTTTGGGTGCGCTGCAAATTTATTTCAAATCTTAACAAAATAACCCTCTTGCACAATATAAATAGCTTTTTACTTCTGACGAATTGTGGGATCAGATTCCGTTGGATGGATATAAGAGTTTAGGATCTCATCAAGTGTTCTGTCAGCAGGTACCCTAAAAGGAACACACAAATAAAAGAATGAATGGTGGAACTTAACGGCACCAAGAAACAATCCTTAACAATTCGTCATACAAGCCTCTGACTAAATGATAAAGAACAGCTCCAAGAGCAAACAAACTAACAGCACATGGACTCCACCAGTGAGGCTTTCATCTACATATAAATCATGACCTTGCGATTTCCATGTATCACTGTTCATTAAGAAGAAGGCTGATGCGCCCAAATGTTATTTTTTCACTTGTCTTTTCCCTAAAGATTATTAATACTGCTTACCTCTTCTCTACATATTCAGTATGGCTTTGTGGAAAAATCAGCTTCAGATGCCAGAAGAACTTATTGTCCCTAGATGTTAAAAGAGAAATGGTAGTTAAAAGCTCATAAGGTCCCACAATCATGCTCAACTGTATACTAAAACACATTTTCATGGTGTCCGCCTTCTAAAAGCTACAGTATTCTTTTTCAGAAAGCAGACCTTTATTGACCAGTTTGTTTTCTTACATTAGTTGCAGCTGTTCCTCCCTACCTCAAAGCCCCTGTGATCCAAACAGACATGCAGCAGTTGGTGGTTATAAAGCCAGTCACAAATCTGAATTTTACCTCAGAAAGAACTTAAAAAACAGAATTGCCTTTTTTTCTTCCTTTTTTTATATAAAAATAATGTTATACAGGACACCTCCCAACCAGGGCCTTAAAGAGCAAGTCGGAATCAGGCTCTGGACGGTTCAATTCAATAGAAAGACATGGTTGGAACAAGGTCCTGGACTGGAAGAGTCACAAGTGGGTTAGCTCTGCTGTAAGCTGCTATTCTTCAGCATGGACTAAAGGCTATTTGTAAAACTGTGTGAGCCTCTGCACTTTAATTATTTGAATTATATTTGGAAAGCTACTCCCTCACGCCAACAATTAGATCAAGCTGAAATAAGCTTGCTGTGCAGGGAATGTAATTTTCTATAACATAATTGTTTCTTGACAAAACCAGCCTGAGGTTATTCAGATGGCTAAATGTTTCTTTTTTTTTTTGTTTGTTATTTTTTTCTGTGAACCTGCCTAAACTATGATTTAGTTTGGAATTAGTTAATTTGACTTGTCCTGGTGTGGGGTGATATGCTGTCACATCTAAGTCCAGCTGGCTAAACATATGCAGGAGCTACTGTATGTGCTACCAGGTAGACAAAAAAAAAAAAAAAAAAAAAAAAAAAACCAACTATACGGTCTTTCCACGTCAAAACAACCAGAGAAAGAGCATTTTGTTGTCCGACCATCTCAGATTTTGCTAGAAAAATTTACCTGGGGTTTATTTGGCCCACTGAGTTCAGAAATGCTACTCGCTTGTTTTTTTGTTTTGTTTTTTTATTTCCCCTTCGAGCTGTGACCTGGCAAAGGTCAACCTGAAGTTAGATGCTACCATCATGTATAGCAACTTGTTCGACTCGTAACGAATAGGGTTTTCAAAAAAAAAAAAACCTGGCGCACCTAACACACTTTTGGCAAGTTGCCAGACGAGGGGTAAGTGACGAGTTTTATTCAAACTTTAGCCCAACCATTTAACCTGTAGGGGATGCGGGTACTAAAATGTTAGTATTGATATAAGAACATTAGGAACCACTCTTCCAAATTTTGTGAAACACTTTTGGTTTCAAGTCTCCCCACTGGTCATTAACCCCCTGTGAAATTTAAATTTTTGTTATTTCTACCAAGTTTAGGCTTAAATAACTCACGTTGGGGGGGGGGGTGACTCCAGAAAACTACCCAAAGATATTTGTGGATAGTTGATGAGATCTACAAGAATCAAGCAAAACATTTTGGTATCCATGGATTTTTGAAGTTGCATTTGTCATGCATTCAAGCATTGCTTATGGCCACTTTGGTGTGGCTAAAGTACCACACAGTCCTAATCGAACTGACATTACTATTCAATTTTGCATGGTCGGGGTCTGGTCTAGAATTAAAAGTGACAGAGTGTTCTCCAGTGGCAGTAGCTTGGAGCTAAGGGGTTATGAACTTGTGTGGAACTTCTTTCTTTTTTACAGTGACACTTTTGAAACTACCATAACCTCACTTACGTGCGTTTGAGAACACATGGGAACATGTAACATAATAAAACAAAAAGGTCCTTATGTACCCTTTAATTCTTCTAGATCTAAGCGCTGCCTTTGATGCTGTAGACCATTACATCCTACTGAATCATCTTGAAAGCACAGCAGTGCTGTCTGGCCTTTTCCTATCTTAGTTCAAATCTTATCTTTCTGATAGGTTTCAGTTTGTCTCTATTGGGGAGGTAAAATCGGCATTATCAGAAGATGTCTGTGGTGTTCCACAGGCTCCATTCTAGGTCCCTTGCTGTTTTTATATATGCTACCATTAGGCGACATTATCTGCAGACGTAGTAAACTTCCATTGCTACGCTGATAACTAGCTATATTTATCCCTAAAGCCAGGAATTTTCTCTGCTTGGGTGTTATTAGATACTTGCCTTACAGACATCAAGCATTGGATGTCACAGAATTTTCTAATGTTAAATTCAGATAAAACAGAGGTTATGCCAGTGGGCTCACAGAACCAACTAAAAGAAAATGTGGGATTACATGAGCTCAGATTACAGTCTCGCAACAAAACTTAAACCAGAAATTAAGAGATTGGGGGTCATTTTTTTTTTTTTATTTAGTAGTCGCCAATTGATTTTAATCATTTTCTCTCAATTTAGAAAAAAAAAAAAAACAAGCGTGTGCTGTCATCTGACTGCTTCTTTTCACTCTGCAGGCCCACCATGCAGCCACCTCAGAGCTCCAGCGTTGGAGGACCATGCACCTCTGGGCAGCTTACAGGCAGGCCCACAGGCACCCAGCCAGTCCAGTCCAGTCCAGTCCACAGGGGTCGCTGGTGCATGGCGAGCCGAGAACAACCTGGATGACACTGAGCCAACTGTGCGCTGCTCCATGGGAGCTCTCGATCATGATCAGCAGTGGAATAGCCTCGACTCGAACCGGCGACCTCCAGGCTGTAGTGCACATCCTGAGGTCCACGCGGAGCGCCTACCAGATGCGTCACTCGGGAGCCCCTTGGGGAGGTCATCTTCGATCCTGATCTATCATTTGAACTCATATTAGGGAATTCACTAAAGCGTCTTTTTACCATCTGAGAAATATAGCCAAACTTAGACCAATTATTTCCATATCTGATGCCGAGAGATTAATGAATGCCTTTGTTTCATCTAGAATTGATTATTGTAATGCACTTTTTTTCTGGTGTCCCAAAACGAGTGGTATCCCGCCTGCAGCTTGTTCAGAATACCACCGCTAGAATTCTGACTAAAACCAGGAAAAGTGAGCATATTACCCCTCTTTTGGCCTCTTTACACTGGCTCCCTGTGCAGTATAGAATAGATTTTAAGAGTTTGCTGTAAACTTACAAAAAGGCCCTGAATGGATTAGCACCTAGTTACTGACCAAACCGCACTCTGAGATCACAAGATGAGAGGCTGCTGGTTATTCCTAAGATCAACAAAAGCAACACGGGAGGTAGGGCTTTTTCTTGTAGAGCTTCTAAATTAAGGAATGTTCTGCCTTCAGAACATGTTCTGCCTTTTTTGTCAGGGAAGCTGGCACCATTACAGTTTTCAAGACAAAAAATGCACTTTTATAAAATGGCTTTTTTCATCTTAGTGGTTTTTAATGTAACTTTAAAATTGCTACTTTTGTATTATTATGTGTATATTGTTACTTAAATGGTCTGACCGGGGATTTGTATGTGTGACATGCTATACAAATGTATTGTGGTTTGTTCTCTTTTCTGATATGTACTAAGTGCTTTGCAATACTTTTGTACAAAAAGAGCTATATAAATGCAATAAATAATAAAGTACATAATGTAAACATTCTTGTCTCAAAAATCCTATATTAAAAAGCAATACAATACACTGTATAATTCATTTTCAGTAGGGGGTTCAGTGATCTAGTTATCAGAAACCCAAACCAGCTAGATGGAATTATTGATGATGAAATAAAACTGTCCTAAGAGAATACAAAGCTGCACGAAAGTCCTCAGAAATAAAAACAAATTTAAAAAATCTTAATAAGAACTGACATTATTTTACTTGGCACAGCTGAAGTTTTTTTTTTTTTTCTTCTTTAAGACAAACAATGATCTTTTCAGCATTTACTTTGATGCACCGCCCCTCACTGGGAGAGCTGTGTGTTTTAAACATGTGTAGATGATCATGAGTTTCTCCACCAGTAAATACATTTCATTACAAGCTATACAATTCAGTACAATTTGCACTGCTCCTCCAAACGTTTCATTACGAAGTCTCTAAAGTCACAAGAGGGCAAATAATACATAACATTTTTAACCAAAATAGTTTTGTCCAATTGTTGTTTTTTTTTTTATAAACTTTTATAATTCAGTATAAGGGCTAGTCACACTAAAGCGTTTATTCGCTGCTGTTAACGTCAGATTATAGCAGTGCAGAATATCTTGTTCTTTATGATAAGCAGCACAAGAAATATCTTGATAAAGAATAGAAACAAAAGTTATGGGAAAATGAGGGAGAAAAGAGAAAATAAACACTCTGTTTTGGCTACAGGTTTTCGTTAAAAGTCTGGGTGTAGCTTCTAGAAAGTGCATGCCTTGAGATACAGCAGCACATTATTAAATACAGCCTGAACTACAAAACAAAGTCACGTATCTAATTATATCCAGTAGCCTACACTGGTAAGTGCTATTGTATTTACAGCAAATTAAACTGTCTAAAACAGTTTTGTGAATCATGTAAGTATATGTGTATTCCCCCCCCCCCCCAATAATCTAAAAACTCTATGCTGTACATCTGCACTGACAGTACCACCTTCCTGCATTTACTGGTTATCAAACAAAAAAAAAAAGTAGTACTGTCTGTACTTCTAGTTTTGTTAAACAATGTTTTTGTTGCCAACAACATTGTTGAAATTATTTGTTACCAATGACACATTTTGAGATTATATAAATATATACAGAATATATCAGCTCTTGCACAAGACACTGGTACTCTCCTGGGGTCTCCCGTTGCTCACTATTATAGCATAGCAATAAGGTCAACCCATTTTCTTCTCTTTCTTTCTCTTCATTGGAGCAATACCCATGCAGCAGCTTGCATCCACTCCTTATGGCATCCAAATTTAGCAGGACAGGGGTGGTGATCGCAGCGTTTTTCGTCCACAAATCAAACCTGTTTCAACAGTTTTTTCCGCATCAAACTTCACTCAAGTGTGAAAGGTAGTATTCATTTCCATAGGTTCAAGTTTCTACCATACAAAACGCAGTGAATAAAAGCTATAGTATGAATAGCCCTTTAGATGTTCTTTGTGTAGAACTTCCAATTAATGCCATGCCATCTTGTTTTTACTTGAGAAGTACTGCACTGAGCAGAATGGCTTAAGAACTGCAGACCAGCATGGAGGAGAGTGCTGCTTTAGAGTTAGGGTGTATATGTAGCGGGCAGTGCTGTGTGAACGAGCCCAGCTCTTCAGTGGTTAAGATGATCGTTTGCAGTGTGAGGGGTTGTCAGTTCGCACCAAGCCTCAGCCCCATTACATATATACAAATACATCACAAAGTTAAGAAAGAAAAGTTGAACTAAGCAATACAATACTGGGGCAGGGTGGGCAATGTAACATGGTATACACTACCACAAAAAAACCCTGCTGATACACCTTTCCAATTCTTGCATCTGTGCCTCGATTTCTGAAGGCAATGCTTGGTAGCAGTTCTGCTTTTTCTTAATATCTGCACCCTCTACAAGCAGGGCCAGATTAGATATGGATGCCTTTGCATCTCATTTGACAGGTGAAGGAATACAGTGAATATCACAGCCCTTAGTCACTTGAAAGGTAATACAAGTGTCCCGAATGCTGAGAAGTAAAGAACTGGCAGTACACAGTGTAAAAAAGTGGAGGATTAATAGCCACTTTGAAATGTGAGGAATTTGAGGAAAATCCCTTCAGGTGCCGAAGTATTCCATCTTCTTCTTATCTGGGATTTACCACTTTTTTGTGGAAACTTTGAGATACATACAGAAACAGAGGGAGACAGATTAAGTCTAAGAACAGGAGATGTTATCCTGCATGAAAGAGAGGAAGAAAGAAAAAAAGAAAGAACTCCCAACATTCATAGGAATCATACATTGTAGACATTGCAGCTAGATTATTCAAGGCAATTTAAGAGCAACACAGTTAGTATTGAAACAGAAACATCTGACCAAAAACCAAACCTCAGATGTGACTTCCTTACGAAGGCTCAAAGATATCGTTTGGTATAAGACAATTGTTAAATATCTGCATCGGTCTACTGCCAGGCCCTCATCCCAAAAACCCAATCAGATATGAGATGAACAAACTTAAGTATCTATTTTACACTCCAGCTAAAGAAAATGATAACCCCTTCCATATGGGAAGAACCAAAACATTAGGATAACGACCAAGTTTAAAAGGACTATTTTAAAAAAAAAATGTTTGAATCCTATTTACCAACTAAAACAATGTGCTTCTTGCTAGGATCTGAAATGTCTTTTATGCCACCTGCCAGCACTTTAGCTACTGTTCTCATAACTACCAGTATCCAAACAGTAAACAGTGTCAGTGTTGCCACGTGTAACTTCACAACTTTTATGAATCATTCAGGCATCGTAAACCAGGTTAAAAAACAGTCATGCTAACTATGTTCCACGGTAATGATTTTAAATACACAGAGCACTATTTGCATGACAGCTTGTGTACTGTAGTTTATAGTTTCTGGAAATGACCAATGATCCGAGTTCCAGAAAGAGTTCTATTTTGATGGGGTTTTTTTTTGTTGTTTTTTTAAGCTTATAGCTTGAAAATGAATGTGTCTCTTTTCACCAGGAGACCTTGGCTAGGATATAGACCTCACCTCTGTGTTTTAAAAAACACAGGGAGATGATGTACAGAGTTCCATTAGTGAGTTAGCACTCATGTTTCTTACAAATACTCTCTCTTGAAATCCTGTCAAACACATTGCTCATGCCAGGGTTAATGATAACCAGCCATCACAGAGCATACACTTGGAAGGTGGCGATGCAGTAAGCATATTTAGCTAAACTTTTACAACACTGACAATCCGTTATTGAAGTACAAATGCATGTCTGCATGTACAGTACTGTGAAAAAGTATTTGCCCCCTGTCTGATTTTCTGCATTTTTGCATATTTCTGACACACATGCTATCAGCTCTTCAACCAAAATCTAATAATACATAAAAGGGACCCTGAGCGAACAAATAACACAAAATTGATACTTATTTCATTTATTTATTAAAGTTATTGAACACCGAATGCCCCCTGTGTAAAAAAGTAATTACCCCCTTAGACTCAATAACTGGTTACGCCACCTTTAGCAGCAATAACTGCAACCAAACGCTTCCTGTAGTTATTGATCAGTCTCTCACAGTGCTGTGGAAGAATTTCGGTCCACTCTTTCATGCAGAACTGCTTCAACTCAGTGACATTCGTGGGTTATCGAGCATAAACTGCTCGTTTCAGGTCCTGTCACAACATCAGTGGGGTTTAGATCTGGACTTTCACTAAGCCATTCCAAAACTTTACATTTCTTGTTTTTCAACCATTCTGATGAAGACTTGCTTGTGTGTTTTGGATCTTGTCTTGCTGCATGACCCAGCTGCGCTTTAGCTTCAGCTCACGGACGGATGGCCTGACATTCTCCTGTAGAATTCTCTGATACAGAGCAGGATTCATGGTTCCTTCAATGATGGCAAGTCGTACAGGTCCTAATGCAGCAAAGCATCCGCAAATCATGACACTACCACCACCACGCTTGACCGTTGGTATTGGGTTCTTACTGTGGAATGCAGTGTTTGGTTTTCACCAGACATAATGGAGCCCATGTTGGCCAAAAAGTTCCACTTTTGACTCATCTGTCCATAGAACATTGTTCCAGAACTCTCGAGGATCATCCAGGTGCTTTTTGGCAAACCCGAGATGAGCATTCATGTTCTTCTTAGTGAGCAGTGGTTTCCGCCTTGCTACTCTGCCATGAATCCAGTTTTTGCCCAGTGTCTTTCTGATGGTGGAGTCATGAACACTGACCTTAGCCAAGGCGAGAGAGGCCTGCAGATCCTTGGATGTTGTTCTAGGGTTCTTTGCGACTTCCTGGACGATTTTACGCCTTGCTCTTAGAGAGATATTGGCAGGACTGCCACTCCTGGGAAGATTCACTACTGTCCCAAACTTTCTCCATTAGGACAATATGAATCTGACTGTGGTGGAGCCCCAGAGCCTTAGAAATGGCTTTGTAACCCTTTCCAAACTGAAAAGCTTTTTTCTGGAGGTCTTCAGGAATTTCCTTTGATTGTGGCATGATGTGCCTCAGAATCTGTGTGCTGACAACTTCACTCTGATGGTAAGGGCCAAAGTTAATCAGATTTATATTGGGCAGGGCTGGCCCAAATCAGGTCTGATTGTTAACCAAAGTATTCAAACAGCTGACCCTAATTATCCCTTTAATTGGGTTAAGTTAACTAGGGGGGCAATAACCTTTTCACACCTGAAGACTGCATGTTTGATTACCTTGCACACCAAACAAATGAAAGAAGCACCAAACTTTGGTGTCATTTTTTTCTCTCAGACGCGCTCCCTCTATATAGTACTATAACCCACAAAAAGATCTGACCAAATTCAATATGAAAAATGTGCAAAAATGCAGAAAATCAGACAGGGAGCAAATACTTTTTCACAGCACTGTACTTTCCTGGCATGACACAGCTTTGTTAGACTCGGTTTAAATTGGTGGCCTTCAATCCACAACCACCATCCCACTACATTTGTTACTATGCGATTAAGCAAGGTAAACTTTTTGATGTGGAAAGTCGTCGTTTTTTAATCAAGGACGGCTTCTATTTTTTTTTTTGTTGGTCTTTGTTGCTTGTCTTGTGAGGGTAAACAGCTCTCTGAGCATATAAAAAGGAACAAAAAATACGAGCGATATTTTCATCCATGACAGAATTCCATATTATGACTGTTTCGGGGACCAATTGTAAGTTCATAATCAAAATTCAAGCTCATACTGTCACATATGCCAAAGCTGCGTCATAAAACTTACTTCAAACTTAGCACAATTGTATGTATTTGCCTGAGAGCAGCCCAGGACTCAATGAAAAGGGTGTTCAGGTCAGCTTCCACAGCACAAGGTGGCAGCGTGCCCGACTAACCATTGACCCTCAAATGAAAAAGTATACATTTTGAAACAAAGCACTACATGTAATACAATTATACCTCACTCTATGAAAAAAAATATATTTTAGCAGTAACTAGAAAAACAACACAGAACAGGCCACAATACAAGCTTGACAAATCCTGATGTAAATATACAAGTGCAAATGCAGGCACATGAAGTCTCCGATTCCCTTACCCTTGGGCATTTCAGTGTACTTTTCAGCACAGCCAAATAAACAATAACAACTACTGTAAGAAGATAGCTCTTTCAAGACAAGCTGCCAACTAAACAAAACAGCAGTAATACAGTTTATGCTCCAGGGCCCACAACAGAACAATAAAAGCGCAGTTTATGAAACCTCAGTAGGTAACACTATTCTCAGGCAACTAAAACAGATCCAAAATGAACAGGGCAACAGAACAGTTTAAAAAAAAAAAAAAAGACCAAATGTATTTCAATTCAATAAGTAAAAGAGTAACGTGAATGCTTGTTGGACAGTAATGTACAATCCTATTTTTGGCCTCAGATGTTTTCCCTCACATGCCATTTGTAACAACCCAGGTTACACAGAATGTTACAGCAGCCCATGAACATCCTCACTGTTCTACAAAGGCTCTTTATTGTAAAGAACTACAGGCTTTCAGAGATGGAAATAAGACACTCTGAACCATTCAAAGATTTATTATGAGTTTCATTTGATACACCTGATTTTGTAACCTTTGTATAACTAAGCTAGATGTAAAACCTGTAATGGTTTAACCTGCAACAGCAGTTATAATTCCATTCAAAACTTTAATAATACATTCTTCGATAAATCTTGTAAGTTTTCTTTGATTAAGTTATTATTATTAGAAGATATTAGTTTGTTGTTTCCTTCAAGTTGTTCTCTTTAAGTTATACTGTACCTATTATAATATTAGGTATTTCCATCCCTGCAGTTTGGGGCAGGTGATTGACAGGTCTGGGGGACACGTGCAGTAGAATGCCGATTTTGTAGCATGCGCTACTCAATAAGATAAAGCCCATGCCAAAGCTAAATGTCTGGACATTTGGGTCAAGATTAAAGGCTTTTCTGAATGAAAATGTGTTCGGTCCCACATAAAGCAATGTGTGAAGATTCAGAATGGGAGACTGAGTTCGCTGTCCAGATATTTTCTAATCTGCCTCAACTAGATGTTGCGCAGCTAGCAACTGACTTTACTCTTAACTGAAGCCATGACTACATATCCCAGGATCTGGGCCAAAGCAGGCTGTAAAAGACATCCAATACCGAATCCCAAGCTTTTGTAAATAATCCTAGAGCATAGTGACCACCAGTTACAAATCACAGGCAGCTCAATACCAATACGAATAAGGGAAAAAAAACAAGAATAAAAAACGCCTGCAGTGCACACACTTCCTTAAACAGGCTGCACTTCCTTGCTGCTGGAATTCCTTAAACAGGCTGCACTTCCTTGCTGCTGGAATTCCTTAAACAGGCTGCACTTCCTTGTTGCTGGCCATCTTCAGCTGGAGTAAATTGCAGGCTTTTTTTTTTTTTTTAATTCCAATTCCTTTTTAAAATCAATGACCAATTCCCATTCCCTTTTAATTAAACTGGCTTTAAATGAAAGCAGTTGAACAATTACAACAACTAAATCTAAATCAGCAATTCCAATTTCCTTCCAATAGAATTGAAATTGAAAAACAGGAATTGACCCCAACCCTTGTTGGGCTGGGCATGACAGCAGATCCCTGCTGTTTCCTGAGGAAGAGCTTTGAGTGAAGACAATGGACAACAGACTTTGCGGCAGTTTTTCACTACCAGCGCATGAAAAGACAGATATCATTGAGCAGTGATCACGCACCCCTCCATAGCCACTGGAACACCTTGATGACATGTGATGCTGGATCAGTGCTTTACAGGCTGCTAATGGAGGCCCTACAATCTGTTGAGTCTAATGTTTGACCCAATCAATATTAAAAAGGCAAACATGCACCATAAATGTTTGAAATGCAAGGGAATAGTTTGCACAGTTGCATGATGTATCCACAAAATTAGCCTACCTAATAATTACAATACGATTTTTTTTATTTTTATTATTATTAGCACTAAAAGCTAAAATTAGTCATTTCAAATCCAACATAAAAACAAATTACATCCAGGTGAAATACTTCATTATGTGCCATTTGCAATCAGCAGATCAACAGCAGAGGAAGGAAAAAATAAAATAAAAAAAAATAATGCTTAATATAATTTTTTCCCCACCAAATAGGAATTATTTCTACACCCAGCCGAGAATAATTCTCTCAAATTATTTGGCAACAAAGGCAGTGATCATGAATATGTCACTAACCATTTGCAATCACTTGGGTATAAACATCTGCTTTTTATATCATGTACTTTGTATTCTGGAACCCTTTCACTGCAATTCATTGGTTTAGTGAAAACTGTTGTCAAAAACGTAAGTTTTCCCAGATAAATATTAGGCTCCAAAAATAAAAATAAATCAGTGCCTCTCACGTAAACTTTGAGTGGGGTATTTCTTGCTCACACAAGGAAGAAAAATCAGCTTAACCCTTTGTCTGCCTAACAGTTGTTATTAGGCTGATTTTTATTTACCAAATATGTTCAGAATTATAGACCCTAGGCAACTGTCTGCCAATATTTATAAACCCAGAAAAGATGGTCACGCACTCTATGGTATGAAATAATTGGAAATCTGGATACTTAAAGGTTATTCTGGTTCTAATTATTTTAGCGCTGACTGAATTTATTATTATTATTATTTTATTTATTTATTTTTAAAAAAAGGATTTTAGGCCTCGTTACAAAACAGCTTTCCGGATAATATGAACCTTTTTATCCTTGAGCCTTGGGGCAGCTAAACTTGTAAAAAGACACAGCAAGCTAGACTTTTCCTTATTCCCCAAGGGGGAAAAACCATAAAAGACTGTACACTGAATTCATTCATTTGGTTGACTTCATTTATTTTGCTTCTAGACATCACTTTCTTTTCTGTTTTGTTTCCTGAATTTATGTTTCTGTTCCTTCCCTGGAAAAAGGTTTTGTTTTTTCTTTTTCTAAGGATGCGGGTGTCCTGTGGAAACAGAGCTAGCATGATCTAACCTGCTCCTGAAGAATACTACTGTACTACTGTATTTAGAAGAAACTGAGCCAGAAGCATCGCTCCAGGAAATAAGAGGAGACTGTACCTTATAACTCATGGACATCTGGCCTGTGATACCTGAACCTTCAACTGAGAAACAGCGTTTCTATAGCAACACAACGTTGCTGCTCCGTGAGCATTTGGATCGATGTCAATGAACAGTAACAGGCGGAATTTCATAATATTTTCTGCCGCCTTTCTTATCCTTGAGCATTCCTACTGGTCTTAATTTTAGGCTGCAATGTGTCTTGCCTCAAATCTTTATCTGTTTTGTGAATGTTCTGTACCAGCAAATTGTCTGTACAGTAAACTAATGATTATGCTCAGACCTTGTTATAGCATGTATATGTTCAGTGTTTAAATCCTTTAAATATTTGTTGCATGCCTTATGCCAGCATTTCTCATACTGGGGGTCCAGACCCAAAAATGATGATAAAATATCTGTATCATTACATTACAGCGCCTATACACTCAATCATTAACAGTAAATGGTGTAATATGAAGTGAGACCTCCAGCCATGTTTACTAAGTGTCTAGATACTTGTTTGTATGTGTCCATATTTTCTAATAAAGTGCTAGCGCTGGTCAAAAAAAAGTTTTAAAATGTTCAGGTTTTTTCCGCGTTTCACATGGTCTGCCACAATCCTTGGACAATGTTATGATTATTGCCACAATCACTGGCGAACTCCGTCTGTTTGCAAGCACTTCCAGCTCCCACAACTGAATCCTGTTGGCTACGAAAAGGCAAACATGCATTTTTCAGACAGCAACACGTGTTTCTAAAATGTTTATATACCCCTATTTTGAAAGTGGAACTTAAAGAAAACAGCCATGATTTACAAATCAGAGGAGTCTATAAATAGAAGGTACCGATACTATATGGCAGTTTTCGATTCTTCGCTCCATTTCTGATGGCAAAATTCAATCTTAATTCACACAGAACGACTATCTTGAAGCAGAAACACATAAGTGGCACAAATGGCAGGCTTGTTGTTGATTTAAACACTTCTGCCTCTGTGGGTCTAAGTCTTAGTTTAATTTGTAATCTGGTTATTTAACTTACAGTTGAGATGTTTGGTCAAAATAAAAATGCATTTTATATTAGCTAAAAATATAATTTTTTATTTATTCCTGAAAACCGTGGCTACACCGCAAACCCCCTTACAAATAACGATGGAATAAGTGGGTTTTGAGAAGATGGCTGAAAGCAGTAAAAGACTGAACAGTCCTGAGGATAACCAGTAGTTGGGTCCACGACAGGCAGATAAGGGAAGTGAAGGAGTGAGCACGGGAGAAAGGACTATGAAGAGAAGGCATAACAAGTCAGCCAGCAGAGGATGAGCAGAGAGGGAATATAAGGAGACACGAGGGACTGGAGATAGGAAGGGGCAGTACGATGACTACAGCGACAGGTAAGAGCAAGGGTCTTAAACTGGATTCAAGCACAGTGGAGAATGCGAAGCAGAGGGTTAGCGTGAGAGTAGCGGAGTTAGGAGAATACAAGACGAGCAGCAGAATTTTGAATACACTGAAGAGGATGAATAGCAAAGCATGGAGACCAGCGATGGGTGTTACAATAATCCAATCCAGAAAGAACAAGAGCTTGGATCAGGAGTTGAGTGGAATAAGTAGATAAAAAAAAGCAGATTCTAAAGATGTTGCGAAGAAAGAAAGGACAAGTACGTTAGTGAAGAGATGTGTTCAGAATAGGAGAGGGAAGGGTCCAAAATAACACCGGTTTCTAGCAGATGGAAAAGGAGAACGATAGCATCAAGGGAGACTGAGATAGAGATGTCAGACGAGAGAGAAGTAGAAGTAAAGGAGGTCTGATTTAGAAAGGCTGAGCTTGAGGGATGTGAACGTGTCCAAGATGAGATTGCTGAGAGACAACCTGAAATGCGGGAGGAGATATGGGAGTCAAAAGGGGAAAAAAAGTTCCTTTGTAGTATTTACAGTAATTTCTTATGTTATCGCACTGCGGTGTGGAAGTTGTGATGGGGGGAGTTTTGTTATTGCCCGAAACATTTCCGAAAGGGAGCCCAGCAAAAAAAGTTTGAGAACCTCTGCCTTATGCAATATAGCATACATCTGCAAGGCTGAGATATTCTAGTACGTCATACTTCTAATAAAGACAGTTGTACACAGTCAATTTGGTTAGATTAAAGTTGTTCCAATGTGCAAACTTAATCTCACCGAGATTGTATTCCTTTTGTCAACAGGTTTTTAAACTTTGGCTTATGTGATCTGTACAACAGACAGTTGTTTTGGTGCTCTTTTACTGGAACTGGAGTTGAAAGCTTACTTTTTGTTGAAGAATGTTGAGTTCTCTTTTCTTTTTGTGAATCCGATAGGCAGGAATTTCAGCTCTAGATTGAATTTTCGAGCTCTGCTTTTCAGAAATCTGAGCTGTACAGAGAGTGGAGAGACAGACAGAGAGAAAGAGTGTGAGAGAGAGACGTGTTATAACAAAATCTTGGCAGTGCAGGAGCTCAGCAGGCTAACACATCATGCCAGAAAGCAACTTTGAAACACCTGCCGCTTTCCAAAATGTGGTTGTTTAATTCAACATCCTAACATATCCTCCCTAAAAATAAGGGTGTTAGGTAATATTTCAGCAAGCTCTCGTAATTCACTCATAGCCTCAAACAATGTTAAAGCGTCTATTCTTTAATGGCAGGAAATAAAGTCATGTGGCTTGGTTCCCAAGATATAAGCTTTAACAGCTCAGTCCCATTGTTAATCAGTACTGAAAAAAGAGACATCCAGTTTCAAGGAGCAATACAAGCTGGGAAACTGACGGATGGAAGACCAGTTCTGGTAACAATTTATTGTTCATCAGTGAACCAACATGATCAAATACACGATTTCTCGGGAATACAGACTTCACATTTACATTTTTATACACAAGTCATCTCTTTACCAGAACGCACTATTTTCAGACAATATTTTTCCCCAAATAATTAATGCACTGCCACATTAAAAAAATGAATGCAGCAGACTACACTTCCAAAGTCCCATTTATCACACTCAAAAAACACAAGAAGTAATAAAATGCTGTGGTCGATATGTAATATGTCTCCATTCCAAGCACAAGCTGGTACTTAATGGCACTTTTTATTGTTCTGCTATGGGTTTTGCTTTTAAAATGTATCTGTATGTCTGTCCATTGTCACATATGGACTTGGCAAGAATACCCCTCTCATTGAGGAAGTTCTGTGTACAAGGGAATACAATTTTAAAACACCTTACCACCAGGTGTGGGGTCACCATAGGCAAGGTGTTAAAATTGTTTGAGGAATACATGACCATTCCTCAGTCTCTAGGAAAGTTTGGGTTGGAAGTCTACATAGGAGGACATCTGGTTTTACTACATCAAACACAGGCGCTGCAATTCACTAGTTTACTAGTCTGTTAGATCTGCTGTCTTGACTGAGAACTGACTTGGAACAAGGAGATGCAGCAGTTATATATCTTAATCAAACAAACATTAAAATCAAACACACAAGGTGAAGGCCACTTAAACATGGCATAAGTTTTCAAGTTTTTCAAATCTGTGTGTGTACTAGACTCCCCGGAGGTGTTGAGCCAAAAGACTACATATCACAGGTAATTATCATCAACAGCACTAACAAAGCAGCCAGTTAATTAACTTACAGATTTGTTTGATACAGGTTTGTGAATAAGAGCATCCCTGTTAGCACCATCTGCCAGCCTCCCTGTATCTTCCAGAAACCTGTAATCTGAACAAACAGGATGTGGACAACAAGATGGTTAGACGTTACTAAACAAAAATGTAAAAGTGGGAATCTGAAATGGACGGGATGCATCGCCTCACCGCTGAGAAGATTCATTTCATCAAATTCACCAATGGGTACAAACGCAGCCCTGTCTCGGACCCCACTGCATCCACTCTCTGATTTATGCTTCTTCACACAGGGTAAGCTTTACAGGAAACAGAGACACATGCATCACTACAGCAATACAGAGTGAACCTTCATTGAATTAAAACAGATGCAGAAATATAGTAAAAACATTTTCTTATGATAGAAACCCTGTAGTGCAAATTAACATGGCAGAAGTCATTAAGGTTTTACATCTGTCACTCAAACAAACTTGCTTAGCTGAATTGTGTTTAGACACACAAGCAGAGCCACAATACCACAAGCAGAAAACCATGAATAGAAAATGGTTAAGTACCCTAATGGAGGTATAGCAAATACATTTTAGACTGCCAATAAGGAATTCAGTATTTTGAAGCTTGACATGAAATACATGTACGTGAAAAGCTACAGGTGACAGAAATGGAAAGCACATCAATGGGAAACAGGACTGGTCTTGTTACAAGACAGTCAAGACACATCTTACTCGACTGTATCAAAACTAGCCAATGGAAAGTCAAGAGTTGCTTTTTTTTTTTTTTTTTTAATTTCCCTGACCTTTGGAAGGGATTAAGTTTGGATCAGAAACCATCTGCTTTCATCTCAAGCACATTAAATCTGGACAGAAAACAAAGTTTGTTTTTACTCTTCCAGTATTTCCGAAGCCAGGTTGCCAAAGCCATTATTCATGTCCCCTAATGTTTTGAGCATTTAATGGCAGCTTTAACCTCTTATGTAATTCACTACCCCTTTTCCCCATGGAGACTTGAAAACCAGCAGTACTTACACATTTATCTGTGCTAAACGGCCAATGTTCTGAGGCTATCAGGACATGTGCTGTAGTTCATCTATTAGATGAGGCACCCGGGTATTCAGATTACTCTGAAGAAGTGTCCTTTTAATCTACTAAAAGGACTTTTAATCACTCCTGCAATGCACCATTCCCTGAATGCCCTCCTTCAGTTTTTTGTTGGAAAGCCATGGAAACAAGTTTTCAAATTATATTATTTGTGTAGGTGATCGCCCGCAAAAAAAAAAATAGGTCATTAAAATGTACATACTTTCACACTCATTCTTGTCTGTCCACAAATGGAGGAAACACCTCCAAAATTCCATGAGCTGGAATGATCCTACAAGATCCTAGCATATTAGGTTTGCCCTCTGTCAGTCCTGAAGAGCCGACAACGGGAGTACATACCACATCTTGGTCCATATGGGGTGGGGGGGTCTGAAGTTGCTGAACTAATCCCTTTATAATCGGGATGGAAATAAACCTCCCTTGCATAGCAGTTTGATCCATTTCCGGTTTTACTAGGCACATCTGAGCTTGTGACCTGTATACTCGAAGGCTAATCGAGCTTGTAGTAAAACCAGGAATGGGTGAAATTGCTATTCAGTAGGAGGCTTATTTCAATCACTGTAATCCCATGCTAAAAATGTCAGAAAGTTATCTTATAAGATTAACAATAAAGGAAATCCATTTCCTTTGTCTGCATTTTTTATACAAAATTAGTACAAGCTAGCATGTTCAGTTCCAGTGACAAAGGCTTGAAGGAGCTTGTGTGTCTGCATTTGAAACATTTGGGAATGTGAACAAACTGAAAAGTCAACAATCAGGTTCCAATTTGATCTTGTCCTGCTTGTTTTGTAACTGGCAGCAGCGAATTGACTTCCTTCTTACCTGCAAGAATGCTTGGTGCACCCTGGGCATCTGTACTTAGCTTCCCTGCTGCCGCAGGCTTCACAACTGTTAATTAAAAACAAAACAGAACAAACATGCTGAGAATCCAACATGATGCATTTATTAACATGCGAGAAAACAAAACACGTGGAAGAAATGCACAGATAAAACGGGATTATGCACTGTTGTTTCATTCTTGTCTGTAGAAAATGGAACATGTTTATCCTAGATAATTGGTAAACATAAAACTGAAAGAACAGTATGTGAATTAAAACAATACTTGGATTAAACTATACATTTTACATAACACTAGACCGTTCTGAATAAACACATACTTGGATATTCATGCCAAACATAAACACTTCGTTTCTTACTTTGACAGACCCATTTTTCTTTTCATCGTTCTAAATGCTTCTACAGTGCTGTCCAAACTGCTTTCACTTTTTGGAAGTATTAAGCCCTCCATCACCGCTCCTTGTCGAGTCTCTGAGCTCTGCAACTGGAAACCAACACAACACAAACTCTCGACACGATCCACAAACCCGCGTGGAGACACAGCCGTATTCTGATTTCCTCTTGAATTGCGACAGTACATCCTTGCAGTATTAACCTAAGAGATGGTGCGTCCCCTTGCGTTGAAAAAGGTTAAATGCACCAAACTGGAAAATATGCACAGTACGTTTGCAGTATGTTTGTTGTAAAAGACTGGAAGGACCCTTTCTATAGAAATAAAAAAATAACTTTCCTAATGAAGCACAGCACTACAGTTTATATATATATATATATATATATATATATATATATATATATATATATATATATATATATATATATTCAGTGCAAGACATACAGAATCGTAGTTGCTTTTTATTATTATTATTATTATTATTATTATTATTATTTATTATTATTATTATTATTATTATTATTATTTATTTTGCAGGTGTCTTTATCCAAGGCGACTTATAGGTGCTACAGGACAGTACAGAGTTATAATTTAGATACACTATAGTTTACACTAAGTGCAATAATACTAATACAATACAATATGAAATAGGATTACAACAAGTTATATCTACAATGACATATTAGTAGTGCAATAATACATTATTATCTGAGGATCCAGTAACGTGGTGCTGAGGCCATGCAAGTCCAGTGTATCATAGGACTTTGTAATGTGATACTTTGTAACAACTGTAAGTCTCCCTGGATAAAGGCTAAAAAATATATAATAATAGGAGGGATAGATCAAAATACTTTAAAATAATACTTAAATAAAATAATATATTTATGCTATAGTAGTTAAATAACTATAATAACTATAACGGTAATTAGCATGCCATTTGGAGATTATTTTCCAGTCCCAGGGTTGCAGACCTCATCGGCAGCCTGTTGGGTACCAGGGAGTTGATAGAATATTGAGACACCTCGCAAGAATTCATAGAAGTTTACAGGGCTTAACAAAGGACAAAAGCATTCTTGTTCTCACAGGGACTAAAGAAAAACTGGAGCTCTTCTGAGAACAAAGCAGGATAAGCCTCACTCAGGGAGCTCACATAATATATGAACTGAGACATCAGTAAAGTCAGCTCCAGTTGTTCTGCAAGGCCTCCCCGAAGGATAATGTCTTGAGTTATGCAGCAACCTCAGATGCCCCTCAGAAAGTGAGATTTGTGTTTATCAACCTGTGTTCAAGTTGTCATGACACCAAGAGAAATGTGCACTTGTAGCCTTCCAAACATTCTCCTTGTACAATGCACAATAAGCTCAGCACTGAAAAGCTACTCCCTGGGATTTCTCCTCAATAATTAAACAGCAATCAAAACAGTGAGCTTTGCTATTTATTTTTGTTTTATGACTCAGGCTGCTGATGTAATGTCTAGCACTGTTGTTGCATTCATATAAATCTGTGTTAATTGTCCAGCAATCTGTAAAACAAAGTAAAACAAAATCAACCTTGTCACTGATCTTAGTTTTCTTGACGCTCTTTTGCTCATTACTTCAGTTATTCAGCCCTATAAAATGAGATATTCCTGCTTATCTCTCCACACCGTGCTGTGGCTCAGCTTCATTCCAATGGTCTAGTTGCAATCACACAGGGACCCACAGCATTCCTCTATTGTTTGTGTTGTACTGAACGACTGGACACTGTTAATAAAATAAAGAAGAATGCAAACCCAACTCTGCATAATAATACCGTTGTAATAATACCATTGTGGGTTTTTGGTGACAAATAAATCACAAGAGTGCTAGCTTGGAATGAATAAATTAACATCTATTTTAGTAAATCTAGTTATTAAAAAGCTGTCTTTTTGTAAAGCTCTTTGGGATGCTTGTCACGAAAAGTGCTTAAGCAATGTAATTGCATTTGATACTACAGTATGTGTGAGGAACGCATGCAGTAGATGTATATTGAAGTAGTAAGCTATATGTATTCATAATCTAAACAACTGGTACCATTATATATATATATAATATATATATATATATATATATCTATATATATATATAGTGAACACACACACAGTGTTTGCAGAAGTGTTCATTCCCTAACAATAATATCACATTTTGTTGAATTACAAATAATGTGTGCACAGATTTTTTTTTTTTTTTTATTCAAAGCTGTAGTGGTCAAACTGAACACTGTTATATGAGGAGGAGGTTAAATGTCAGCAAAACTTGCAAATAAAATGTACAAAATGAAATTTACTGGTTGCATAAGTATTCAGCCCCTTAAGCCAGTACTTGGTAGAAGCACCTTTTGCAGCAATTACTGCTCATTTGGATAGGTCTCTACTAGCTTTGCACAGTAGGATGGTGAAATTTTTGCCCGTTCTTCACAGGAAAATTGCTCCAGTTCTGAGAAGTTTGTTGGGGATTGTCAATGGACTGCACTCTTCAAGTCTCGCCATAAATTTTCGATTAGATTCAAGTCAGGACTTTAACTGGGCCACTCAAGAACTTTAATTCTCTTCATGTTCAACCACTCCAGTGTGGCTTTGGCTTTGTGCTTCGGGTCACTGTCCTGCTGAAATGTCCAGTTTCAGAGACTTGGCTGACTCAAACACATTTTCCTCAAGGATTCCCTTCTATCCTGACAAGCTTCCCAGTCCCTGCTGAAGACAGGCATCCCCATAACTTGATGCTGCCACCACCATGCCTGACAGTTGGGATGGTGTTGATTGGGTGATGTGCAGTGTTGGGCTTGCGCCAGATGTAACGCTTGGAATATAGAAAAGTAAAATTTTTGTCACGTCTGACCACAAAACCTTTTTCCACACATCTGCAGTATCATTTACATGCTTTTTCGCACACTCCATACTCCATGAGTCTTTTTGGGTAATGGCTTCTTTCTTGACATCCGTCCATACAGGCCAGCTTTGTGTAGGGACCGGCTTATTATTGATGTGTGAATACTGACTCCCATCTCAGACACAGAACTTTGCAGATCTCTCAAGGTCATTGTTAGCTTCAGAGTGACATCCCAAACCAGTTTCCTGCTTGCCCGGCTGCTCATTTTGGGAGTGCGACCTGATCTGGGTAGTGTCTGAGTGGTATAATGATTCTTCCACTTCTTAATGATGGACTTTATTGTGTTGAGAGGGATAATCTTGTACCCTTCTCCTGCTCTGTGCCTCTCTACTACTTTATTCCTGACTTGTTTCAAAAGCTCCTTGGTCTTCATGGTTGCTTTGTTGGATCATTATGTGAGTTGCAGCATGAAAGTCTTTATATACCTGAGGGAAATGATCTACTACAAGTTAAACCACTTTGAGTGCACACAGGCTGTAACCATTTCACTAATTTTGTGACCTTTCAAAGAAAATCATTTGCACCTGAGCTGATTTAGAGCTGCAGTAGCAAAGGGGCTGAATACTTATGCAACTGAGATTAATCTGTTTTTCTCTGTAAATCTTACTTATTTATATTCTATATGCATTATTTAACTTTAACAATGTGGAGTCATTTGTGCAGATTCTACATGTAAAGATTTGAAAGCGTTGTGGAGTACACTCAGGTGCAAACAAAATGTGAAAACTTTGCAAGGGGTGAATACTTCTGCAAACCACTTGTATTTGAGCATCAAAATCAATCATTGTATCACTTATATTTGAGCATCAAAAGAAACTTATCACTTATATTTGGATAAAATTCACTAGAGGTGACTCTTGGTCTCCCAGTTCGTTGCCTGTCATTGACAGAGTATGTCTGGTTATACTGTCTTGCCAGGTTTGAAATTGATGGCTGTGAGCACCCAAGATGGCGAGCCACAGTACGCTGACCTGGTGCAGCCTCCAAAATGCCGATTGCACGAAGGCGGTGCTCTCTTTGCAGACGTGGCATATTGTTTTTTTCTGTGATTTTCTTTCTTGCTTTTATTCAAGCTTGCAATTCAATAGCTGAAATCACTCCATATCCAGTGCCCAATCAACTGTCTCACTAATTAGGTGACTTAGTGGATATGTTTCAATCATAGTCACTCAAGCATGTCATGGTCAAGGATGAATGATCGAGTGATTAAAAAGAAACCAAAAACATTTCATCAATATCATCATTTACATACCTTTTTTGTGAAAAAACTTGTTATAATAGTGATGTTTCTCTTGTTGCTCAATATATACACACACACACACACACACACACACACACACACACACACACACACACACACACACACACTTGTGAACTGTACATAGAATATCATTTCATTGACAGAATAAAAAGCTGAGTTTATTTTTTTCTGCATCAAATTTGGTCATAAAGTGTATGGTTTAAAAAAAAAAAAAAGAATCTGTGGATTAATACACAAGATTTGTTGAGACACGAAATTTACAGACACAACTGGCATCAGTTCTGCAATAAATTTAACATGGAATGTGTTTGGCTTGGGTTAAACTTCAGACAGTGGGGCTCTGTACTCTAATCACTCTGCCCTCAGCTAAAGTATAGAGCTGGCTTTGAGGGTTCTGAAGGATGATGGTGCATTTATCATACACAACAGTCTGCTCACAATGGTCCTATTTTGAAGTGGAGCTGTGAGGCTACTTAAATTATGTTTTCTTAGTTGGATTTCAGTGTATTTTTTTTTTAATTGGAGCCGGTGACAACATATATACAGTGCTTTGCAAAAGTATTCAGACCCTCTCACAGTTTTCACATTTTGTTGCTTTAAAGCTTGCAGTCATGACACTTTGAAGTAGGAATTAATATGTGTTTTATACACAACCTACTCCACACATTCAAAGCAAAAACAAAAAAAAGAAGTAAATAGATAATTAATATGAAATAAAAATGGAAAAATCTTGATTGCATAAGTATTCAAACCCTTTGCTGTGGCAAACCTAAATTAATTCAGGTGCACAAAATGACCTTAATGAGTCACATAATTAGTTGAATGCCCTCTGTCTGTGTGCAATATTAGTGGTTCTCATGATTTCAGAATAAAAACACCTCTCTCTGTGAGGTTCCTTGGTCAGGTAGTGAATTTCAAGCAAAGACTCAGACACAGTCTACTCAATCATCAAGAAATGGAAGGTGCATTGTACCATCCAGACACTGCCTAGATCAGGCTGTCCCTCCAAACTGAGCAGCTGGGCAAGGAGGATACTGGTGAGGGATGCCACTGTGAGGCCAACGAAAACTTTGAAAGAGCTCAGAGTTCAATGGCTGAGAAAATGTGCATTAGTCAACAATATCCAGAACACTTCACAAAAGTAGCCTGTATGGCAAGAACTAAGCCATTACTAAAAATAAGCCATCTCAAAGCCTGCATGGAGTTTGCAACAAAGCACCTGAGTGATCCTGCAAAAATGTGGCAAAAGGTGTTGTAGTCAGACGAGACCAAATTGGAATTTTTGGTCTAAATGCCAAGCGTTACGTTTGGCGCAGACCCAACACAGCACATCTCCCAGTCAACACTATCCCTACAATCAAGCATGGTGGTGGCATAATCATGCTATGGGGATGCTTCTCCTCAGCAGAGAGTGGAAAGCTGGTTAGGATTGAAGGAAAAATGGATGGAGCAAAGTACAGGCAGATACTAGAAGAAAACCTGTTTCAGTGTGCTAAAGACTTAAAACTGAAGCGAAAATTCACCTTTCAGCAGGACAATGATCCAAAGCGCAAGACCAGAGCTACACTGGAGTGGCTTAAGAATAAGAAAGTGAATGTCCTTGAGTGGCCCAGTCAAAGTCCTGGCTTGAATCCTACTGAGAATCTGTGGAAAGACTTGAAAACTGCTGTCCATAAGCGATCCCCAAGCAACATGACAGAGCTTGAGCAAATCTGCCAAGAAGAATGGGCACAAATTGCACCAAGCCAGTGGGCAAAGTTGGTAGACTTACCCAAAAACACTTGCGGCTGTAATTGCTGCTAAAGGTGCTTCCACCAAATATTGAGTTGACGGGTCTGAATACTTATGCAATCAACATATTTCAGTTTTTTTCTCTTTAGTTTTTGCTGACATTTACTGTAATTTATCTTACCCTTAGAAGTCCTCAGTTTGAGCATTCAAGTTTTGAAAAAAAAATATTAAGTTTTAAAAAAATGTGTATGCATCATTTTGTAATTTCACAAAATGGGACACCATAGGACGGGTCTGAATACTTTTGCAAGGCACTGTAAAAGGGTTTAAACTAAATATAAAGAAAGCACTTCTAATAAGTCAGTTCAGTTTCAGTTTGGCTTAACCTATTCCAAAAACAAAGATCATTTCACAAAAACCTTTCTGCACTAAAACATGTAAAACACTTGTATGCTGTAGTGTTGAACTGAAGAGCAGTGATGGGTGGGGGCAGCTTGGAAGGGGCTGTGTACATTGGGCAACACATATTCTTTTCTGATAGGCTCAGGACAAAAGCGTCTTATTTTCTACTTCACTATTATTGTCTGAAGCAGTGGTCATTACCGACATGGTCATTTACCACAGCGACAGTTCCCGAGCTGGAGGCAAAGATATTAATACTATAAAAAGAACACATTTTTTTTGTGTTTGTTTGTATATGCAGCTACCATAGGATAATGACCTCTCTACTTGGAGCTGAAAGGGATAATTTATTAAAACGTACAATTTATTAAAAATTACATTTCAATTCATATGATTTTAATGTGCACGTTAGAAAAAAATGGAAGTAAAATTTTTCTCATAAAAGTGAAGTCAGATCTTCAGTAAATTTCTTTCTAGGCATTAGACAGCAGTGTGTGTGTGTGTGTGTGTGTGTGTGTGTGTGTATAAGGTATGTTAGGGGTGCACCTTAACTTGTTCAGGAATGTGAAAGGTGCATCTCCAAGGCAACCAGTTCAACACACATATTTTGTTGATTAAAATCTATCACCTTTTTTGTAATAAAAAGACATGAGGAGCAGGTGTGCAGCTCAGATCACTGGAAATAATCCTAGTAACATTACAAGGAAGCCAACGCAGCCTCTCCCTGTCTGGAATATGTGAGGAATTTAAATTCCACAGGTAGATTGATTTCAATAAGTAACCCTCAAGATATGGATCCATTGCTATGGTATTACTGCAGGTTCAATTAAAGCAATTGATCTAGGCCGGATCTGTAATGGGTAAACGCTTTCACACACTGGCATAAAGTGATTATCGTCATGCATGGAATTAACTGTATGAATGTAAAGAATACTTTATGCTATTGTCACCTGCCAGAGTTATGAAACTGAGAACCTATGCGTAGAACAGTGGGTACTGTATTTCCATAGCCCAAGCCTTCCTGACATTATATTAGTAAGTAAGTAAAATACATAAATAAATAAATAGAACATTAGTGTAACTTTGCTGAAATGCTTGCTAACCTGGGTAGTTTGGCCTACAGACAATGAACAACCTTGGTGTAAAAAAATTGATACATACTGTCATAATCAAATTTAAATGCATGCTTCTAAAGGGAATAACAATACTCATGGGAACCACTGTATCTGGGGGGTGGGGCATAGAGGACAACAGAAAAAACAGTATGATTTCATTTCTCATAGGTAGTGAAAACAGATTCTTTAGGGTTAGGAATACTTTTATTTTATTTATTTTTGGCACATTTTGTATTTACAAAAATGCAAATGTCCTTAATGCAGCTACAATATTATATCATCACAATTGTAACAACTTGAATAAAACTGATAAATATACTGAATTCTGGCTTGTGGTAGCTGCCAGTTTGTTATGCACAAACTAATCTATTTTAATAATGCTGAGAATTCTACAGAAGTGGACTGCATCAAGAAAACCAAATGGTTAAAATGTTGGCATGAGGACTGTGGTACAGTAACTGGAAAAATATATCATATAAATAAACCAACAATGTCAAAATATACACAGGAAAAGACTTTCTCGAATGACACCAATGGTTCATTTATATCCATAATAAAATAGCAAACTACACTCCATAAACTAAACACAAAATAACAAAAAATATTGAAGTTGCTCTACAACATTCCTTACACTGGCTGAAACTTGCCATATCTACACGCACCGTGTATGATGTGCTACTGTGAGCACAGCACTTCAACAACAAAAAATTCAAACTTGACAGGTATTTTATCAACAAAACAGTTCATATAAATAAAGTCTGTTGAAATAAGTGACCAGAAAAGGATTTCAAATCAGTACTTTTACAACAGAAGAAACCACCTTGATGTAACCAGTACATACAGCTTGAAATAAAAATAGATACTTTTTTCTTTCACTAAAAATCGCAAGTACCTTTAGTTTACTTAAAGCACGATGGTAAAAAGGACTAAACAGATTGGAGGTAGAGCACCATCTATTAGACAAAAGGTTTGACTAAAAGATTGATGAAAATATGGGCTAGAATGCACTAATTAATATTCCACACGCTATTGCACGTTTGGGAACTTTTTAGTTTGCTATGATCCTGGCCATATCTCCAACTTTTACTATGGAGCTGAAGAGTGCTGGCCAAGTTTCTGATGATATCTGCAGTGGCCCTGAAAGATTTCACTCTTCCAGGAAACTATAGAAGAAAGCACCCTTTCATATATTTTGACAAATATTTAATTTTATATATACAGTTATAGTCAAAAGTTTACATACCCCAATGCAAATCTGTTTCTAGAAATTTCTCAGACAAATAAGTTTAGGAAAAATCTTTTGTAGCAAAAGTTTTGCTTTTGTGGATGAGGGAACAAAAAGTTACAACAATAGACGTCTACGGTTATTTATTTCAGCAATTGTATTGCAAAACTCCAAACATGCTAAATCAAAAGTATTCGTACCCTGATAAGGAAAATTAAATTAATAGCTAGTAGCACCTTTAGCAATAATAACCTCTTTAAACAATTAGGATATTTGTCAGTCAGCTTTTGGCTTTTGGTGATTTTTGACCATTCTTCAATGCAAAATTGTTCCAGTTCATTCAAATTCCAAGGACTTCTGTTGTGCACAGCTGCCTTCAGCTCATACCAAAGATTCTCAATCGGATTTAGATCGGGACTTTGACTAGGCCATTCCAGAACCTTGATTTTATTCTTCCTTAACCATAGCGAGCGAGGTGCGGTCCGCCATCTATTTATTTGTTATTGCTTAAAATACCTTGTGAGAATGCGTGACTGTCGGCTAGAAATTATTGAATTGGCTGACAGTTACACATCTTTAGTAAACCCATGTAAAATGTGACAGAGGGGTTGATGAGATAATTGTTATTTAGTCATTCCTCGGGCACCACTATAAAGACCTGCAGCTGTAGCTACACACACAGGGAGTGTTTTCGTGAGTGGAGAACAGGTGTGGAGACAGGTAAAAAGAAATAACTAAAAATAACAATTGCTACTCATGCTGGAACAACTTGCATGATACTTGATTCATTATTGTTTGTCTCTTTTGGCCAATGTGCTGTTTATTTTACAAAGTCTATTGTTTTGTTTAAACTGATTATTTAATTATTTAATAAAACACTGAGCGTCGTAGTGTCTCAGTTTACACAGCCATTGCTTGTTGTGATTTCTGTTTTAGGTATGGCGTCATCCCTACAGCCATCCTTTCACAACGCCTGAATATCTTTGGCAGTCAATCTCGGATTGTTATTAACTTTCCTCACAATTATTCTACTTGTTCTTGGTGAGAGAACCTTCCTTCTACCAGACAAAGGGAGCATTATGACAGTATCACTAGTCTTCTACTTCTTGATAATAGAAACAATAGCTGTAATTGGGAAACACAAATGCTTGGAAATCTTCTTGTATCCTTCTCAAACTTTAGGACAATAAATCATTTTCTGTCTAAAGTCTTCAGATAGCATTTTACTTTTTCCCTTATTGACTTATTGGTAATGACAGCAATCATCCTATGGCTAACCCTTTTAAACTCTCGAAGAATGTTCATCTACAATCCATTTTTCTAGAATTAGGTTTTGCATTATCATATTGAAATTTCTAGCACCTTGTAGACAATACTATTATAGCATAAAAGGGTATGAATAGTTTTGAATTTGCATTGGAGTTTTGCAAAAAAAATTACTGAAATAAATAATTGTAGGCATCTGTTTCTTAACTTTTGTTCCTCATCCACAACAGCAAAACTTTTGCTACAAAAGATTTTTCCTAACATTCTTTATTTGAGAAACTTCCATTGGGGTATGTAAACTTTGGAGTACAACTGTATGTGTTTTTTACATATATATATAAACCGTAGTCCTGTGCTTCCTTAGTAAAGTTTTTTTTTTATCTCCATAGAAAGGGTCCTTCCTGAAAGGGTCCACGTCATGCATTGGTCATGTATCTCTTCATGGTCTCTCACAGTGAGGACGTTGACAATGACGTGTTGTTCAAAGCGACTTCCTAACGAGAGGCAGGTAGGGTCTGTGCACTCTGAGGTTCTTCAGAGAAAGCAGACAGGACCCACCTCCACTCTGTACTGCTGCCCACTCTTGAGACGAGGCAGTCGTTGAATTTCTGTAATGGGAAGCTGATTACTGTCCTGAGTGTGGAATAAAAACCGTGACTGACGCCAACTGCCATCCTCAATCTGCAAACACAAAAAAGCATGAAACTGTTAACAATGGTTGTTGTTACATGCAAATATAATTGTTTTTAAACTTCCTAAAGATCATATCCAGAAGATAACCATGCTGGAGACAAGTGATAACTGGAGGAAGTGTTAATATTGACTAATTGTATACTAACCTTGAGTATGTCTAATCAAGAGAACTATAGTATTTTGGCCGTACTGTCTAAATAAATCATGTTTTGTTTTATCAAAGTCAATCAAACTCATGGAATGGGAAGCAGAATTTATCTTGTAATTGTTTTGTGGGAAATTCACATGATTCATTTGACAGCAAGTTAACAGCCTCAGGTGGCATGTATTGGTGTGGTGGAGTGTCTCGCCCCTAGTTATATAAATATATATGTGAGCTGTTTATATTATTATTTGTATGATTATTGTTTGTGGAGCAGACGAAAAGCCGCCATTATTTGTTATTGTTTTGTATTTTTGATTTTAAAACCTTGTGAGGATGAGTGACTAATCAGCTACTGATTATTTAACTAGCTTACAGCCACGCATCATTATTAAACTTGTGCAGACTCTGGACGAGGGGTAATAAGATAATTAATAGCTAGTTAACCCCTCAGCCAGAATATAAAAGCCTGCAGCTTTCCTTGCTCGAAGAAGGGGGTTCAGAGTGGAGAACGAGTGTGGACAGGAGATAATATTAGTAACCACAGAGACACAACAATTGCTAAACATGCTGGTTTATTTACCAGCACAATACTTGTTATTGTTTATTGTTTGTTTGTTTGGCCAATGTGCCCTTTTCTTTTGTGTAGTTGTGTTTTGTTTTATTATTTAAATAAAAGAACTGTGTGCCGTAGCGTTTCAGTTTTGCCTCACCAGTACCTGTTTGTGTGTGTTCCTTTCTGATCTGACATCACCACTGCAGCCATCCTGTTCACATATGGTTAGGCTCAATCAAATCTCCACCTTATGTTTTAAGCAAAGTCTTGTTTATTACCTTGCATTCATCTAGTAGCACACGTGGTTCAAGTAATGTGTTTGCCTCAAACATCTGTCCATTCCAGCCCCTGAAGCAAACAGAATTCCTCTGTCGATCTGCATCTGTGGTATTCCAGACAGGAGTGTTCAGACAGTGGATTGTTATGGTATGTGTGGCTTCTGTGTTCAGCAAATGAAGAAAGTTCATCTGTACTTTTCCAATTCCAAACTCCACCTACAATATAAACAGGAACAAAAACCAGGTAGAATTGCTGTTATTTAAAAACATTACATTTTAACTATCTGAGGTTAATCATGTTGCTGATACCCAAAGAGTTCTGTTAAAGTATTAACAGAAAAACAACACAAAGAAAATAGAAATATGGATGTTGTTGGCGTATTACAGTAGCATTATATAACAGAACTGCAATGGTCTTTATCTGTTATTAGGCACTTCTTTAGCTACTATAATGCCACAGCAGCACCGTCATTATAATTGTATTCCATCCACAGTATTTATATTCTGGAATGCTGTTGTGTGCCCACCTGTGAGATTCCTGGAATGCCAGGTGGCACCTACATCCTTGGATACCAATACTGTGCCAACTTGATGCTTTATAAGATGCTAAAAATAGATACAAGCACCATTCCAGCAATTGTTTTATTTCTAATGGACACGTCAATCACTATCACTAAGATACTGCAACCATAACAATTTAAAACAAAGACCAGACCAGAACAAAACACTGGCTGTCCAGACTTTCTTTGCGGGTCACTACCTAGCAATGAGAGACCACCACTGAGGGTCTCCAGCACTAAGGGAGGTCATAGGTGGGTGGTGGGAGGTCGGAGGTAGGAGTAGGTGGTGCTAGTTTAGGTGAGTGCTGCAACTTTTGCATTGTTTTTGGAGAACATGGTCAGTGAAGGCGAATGCCCAGCCTGACAACACAATTGTTTTGTTTAACCTTTTATTTTGGCCCTTGTGTCAGTTTATTTGTTCCTATGTTTAGTTTTTTTTTTGTTTAATAAAATGTGCAACAGCGCTTCTCTGCAGCTTCTGTCTCTGAGTCTCTAATTCCTGCTGGTAACATCTTGGGCCGTGACGCTATCCTGTCACAAAGACACACAGCTTCCCCACACTTTTTGTGCAGAACTGAAGAGGTCTGGCCACCGACGTGTGCTATCTAATTAAAAAGAGCAGGTGTCTGTCAGTGGAAATGCTGACACCAAGGATCAGACAGGTTGTTTTTCTATGGTTCAACAGACTGCATGTTCCAAGGGATGGCATGTACAAAGTCTTACCCTAGGAATCATATAAATGTGTATGATTCGAGTGACCATCCTTCCCTTATGGGAGTAGATAAGACATTATTTCTAGATAGGTACTTGCTTGAATATGCGTGAATATGGATGTGTAAATGCAGTGTTGATTGGTAATAGCCAGATTCTGAATTTGTTGGGTGGTTTTCTGGATCCTACGAGCACTTCACCACAGGCACATTTATATAGCGTTCATGACAGCATTTGTGTGAGTAAAATGCAACATTACCTTGAAGTCATGAGTACCTTCAATAAATACAGTACATGCTTTAATGCTAACGTATTGGGTATGCCTTAACTACAACCTTACATTTTAACTGAAATGTTACTTTGAATTATTGTACAAAAACTTGGCCTTAGAATAAAAACAAAAAACAAATTCTTATTTGCTTTATTAACCACAAACAATCTGTCTGTAAAGCAAATAAACACAGAAACACAACTTTTTTTTTATGCCAATGCTGCAGATGTAATATACTTAACAAAATGCCTGCAATCACATACTGTATACTTATAAAGAAAAGATAATATTGTTTTCCTTATTGCTCACTTTACTATAGGAATCTAAGTAATATAAGAAGGCGCTGAGAAATCCAGTATCCAAAATCAAGAATCCACTTGTTTATTCACCTGACAGAAATGCACACTGCAAGTGAGTGGAATCAACCGTAGTTTTTATTTATTTATTTGTTTTTATTTATTTATTTGTTTTTATTGAGAACCCTGGATTTATTGGTCATGTTTTTCTGGCAATTCTTAGGCTGGCTACAATTTGCTGCCCCAGCATTTCTATAATCCATTCTCTAGCTACTGCTTGCAGTGTATTCACAAGTGACCATTGAGACACTGGGAACCAACAAAGTACAAGAAGCTTGATTACATGCAAATCCAAGCTGTGTAGCAAAACTGTGTAATTAATATTTCTTCAATTTGTAAAACACTCATTATGCTGATGCAAATGCTCTGGTGTTTGATATGGGAGCTGTACCCTCTGAACAGGTTTAGCATCTGTGTTCACTACTGCTATGGCGGAATATAGCAAGCTGAGGAAGTGGGGTGGTTTTACTTGCCAGTTCCGTTTGTCCCCTTGAGTCTGGCCAATCGGTAGGTCTGGGTTGAGAATGTATTTAACCCTTTCAGTCCTGGTGGCACTATAAATATTGTTTTTGTCAAGTTCTCACGTATGCTCAATAAAGGAGTTCCTTTTTGAATTACAAAACTTAGCAATAATACAGGACTGAACGGGTTAAGCTTTCAGCATCGAGGCCAGGGCTACTCAGCTTTTATGTTTGTTTATGTATACTGTAGTTTCTCAGTGTGTCTAACTGGCATTCCATCTACTATTCTGGTGGTATCTTTATTGCTTATTTGAGCTATATCTCTTTTAGCGTTTGTCTTTTAATACAATTGAAATGTATCTCTTTTGTCTTGGTGCACTTTCTTGAATTATAAAGCACAACAAAATCCACAGGTAAACTGACTGCACAGGGTGTAATAGTTAGGAACACGGTGAACCTACCTTGGATGCTGACACGGGGTTTAGGCACGTCTGACCACCAGCAGTAAAATTACAGAAAACCTCAATAGCATCAGATGGGCATCCCAGATTGGGATCTATCCAGTATTTTCCTGCACACACACATAAACCAAACAAAAATCAGTGACTGATGATCAAGCCTAATTGTTTGCACTAGAAATATCAGATGTTGCATCAGGTATTTCCATCCAAAGTAAGTCTGCATGTGCTTACCATCTGACAGTGTGTGTTCACAGTTCAGCAAGTCCCTGCAGATCCGTGCTGGGTTATCTTGAGTGCCTAGAGGGTTCTTTATACTCTGCATTAGATTGCTTAGGTAGTGTAGAGTTTGGAAGATCTCTGCACTTTTATCTAGCGAAGGCATATCATTGTTCATGTAACTCTGCACCACGTGTTGTTATGAGAAAGGCAGCACAGCCACATGCAGTTAATTGACATAAAACATTTAAATTTAAAAAAATTATAATTAAAACACAGCATGCAGCAAGAAATATCAGCACAGCAGACAAGTGGTAAAAAGAAGCCCAGTCAATTATACATTGTATTTTATTTGTGGAGAGAATTTTAAAAAATAGTTTAAAAAGCAGCCAGCAAGTTACATTTCAATCGTAATTTAAATATATATATATTATTTTTTTAATGCAAAATAAGCCTACGTTGTCTTTCGGTCTATATATAGAATATATATATATATATATTATATATATATATATATATATATATATATATATATATATATATATTTTCGGAAACAGGAAAAAAGGAGGAAAAAAAATCTTGTTAAATAATTATTCAAAATATTTTTTTATCATTAGATGATCTGTATTATCTGTATTTATACAGTATGACCCTGTCAAGCTATAAAACTGCCTCTTCACAAAATCCTTTCTAAATGAACTTTAACAGTCTTATTGTTTATACAATACACTTGAAATGTGAACACAAATCTTACTTTCTAGCTTTAAGATGGTACTTTTCAGTAGCATCCCATTGACCATTCATAATCAGAAAAAAGAGTAATCATTTTCAACTTATACCAATCTATAGCATTTTTGCTACTTAAGAAAATGAAAGGAAGAGCTTGTACCTCCAGTTGCAAAGCTGTGTTGGATTTAATCAAGGCGTGAATGGCTGAGTTAATATCCATTTGTTTCTATCAAAGACATACATGTTATAGATTAGTAGGTGCTTAAAAGAACAGGAATCTGAACTTTCAGTAAATATGCCTCTGATGACAATGGAACTGTCACGGAAAGGGAATTGTCTACAGAAAGACCAATAGAACTTTAGTGACAATGGCCTGGATTTCCCTTTGTTAAGTTCTGTTGAAAATTCCCCTTTGTTTTTCAGTTATTTATCACAGTTTAAGGGATGTATAAATAGAAAGAGTAAAAGGAATATATGAAGCAGGTGTAATTACAGAAATGGCGATTACATTACAAAACAAAAAAGTCATGGCTTATAATTACATCACAATGGAATAGGACCCAGTGTGTCCATGCACTAGTCAGACTAAGGTCAATTAGTTTGGTGGGAAGGGAATCTCATTTTAAACCTCCAGTGGACAGAAAAACTATACAATTTAGCACAACTGGCACTGAGCACCTTTGCAGACAGCCTCAAGAAGAGATTTGGAAAGGCATGTAGACACAGCCTCTCCTTGTGTGAGGCTGGCACCTCCAGGACAGGCTTGTGTGGCATGCTGGGAAACTGCATTGCCATTGTCGGGGGGTAGCTCTACTCCCTGCTCTGGAGATAAAAGGAGAGGACTCCTAAAAAAAATGGTAGAATTTCCCAGTTCTTACCATTGGTCCTGGAGGCCCAGGTGGACCCTTAAAAAAAACAAAACAAAAAAAAACATGTATTTACATATAACCCAACAACAACAGGCTGTCAAGCTGTATTTACAACTACAGGATATCAGACTTTATTTGTCATTTAAATATACAGACATTTGTAGAAATGTATTATTTATTTATGAATTAACATTACAAAAATACATGTTCTAGATGAAGGGGCAATACTAATACTACTAAGATTACTACGACTACTACTACTACTAAATAATAATAATAATAATAATAATAATAATAATAATAATAATAATAATACTCACAGGTGGCCCTGGGTGTCCATTTGGCCCTTGAGGACCCTATTAGGATACAAAAATGAAAAAGTGCCATTCTAAAGAAGGGGTTTTGTATGTACATAACTCTCTGATTAACAGAATCCCTCTTTCAGTTTGCTGGGTAAGTTCCAGCGAATTAACCCAAGCATAAGCTATTGCAAGCAGAGCGTGTGTTACTCACCACAATAAAAAGAGCAGCTCACGCAAAGTGTTATCCAGCAAAGCATGTTGAGCAATAATAAGCACAGCCAAAGCCTTGAAAAAGGGTTATTGCAAACAAAGCACAATAAACCACCAATGCAGCCAGATGCATGCCAGTGTGTTAATGATTTTCTATTTCTGTTTTTTGTTGTATAATGTAAAGTGAGTATCAGCAAGATTTCAATTCTTGGGAATGCTGTTCTTTATACATGACAGTATGTACTATAACAAAGCATTCCTGTTTTCTGTAAGGAAGAGTTATATCTCCATCTGCAGGTCCTCTAGTGCATGTGTGTATCAAACTTCGTTCTTTTTTAGAAGCATGACTGAACAGAAATATTCAATTTTTCCATAATCTGAAAGCGTTTACCGTGGTCTTTAATTCATATTTTTTGAAAGCAGAAAACCATCTGCTAATTTTACTATTACAATTTTACAATTTTCACTCGCAAATGTCTTTTAAGGGCAGACACATTATATTTAAGAAATAACTACATACATGGAGGTACAGCCAATTCTACTTTAACTTCATCAGAAGCTAAATGTGATAATTCTGAAAATACAATATATGGGCTTCTTTTAAAGGCTATGCTCTTAGTCTATGTTTCAACCACCCTAAATGTTTTTGCATTTAGATAGAAAAATTAAAATAGTTATTCTTACCATTTCCCCTCGGCTTCCTCTTTCTCCTTTAGGCCCCTGTGAAAGATTTGAAAAGCCACTTGTGTTATGACCTCATGACTCTTGCATTCATCACTTTAGCTTTTTAACAACTTAAAACAGTCAGCTATTGATCCCTCTCCACGATGTCAAAATGTACAGTGAGTAACACGTTTGGCATTAAAATGATGTGCTACAGAAAAGTAGACAGCTCTTGACCTAAATCCTGTGTATATGAACTTGGATTGCATGCCTGTGCAATATATTCCATTGTAATAACTGTACCACCAGTGTTTCATTTTACTGGAAGAGCCAACAAAGTGAAATCAATAACAGGGGCCGAAAGGTCCCTTCTACTTAAATACATGGAAACTCAGTGCTGATAGTGCTGAGAAACTGTTTGGAAAGGCAGACCATTTATTTCACTCCTGTGATTTTTATCTCCTGAGATATAAAGTCATCAGGTTTTAGAAAAAAATGCAGCCTTAAACAACCTTTTATTAAAAAAAAATGTTGTTCTCGCTGAACTGAAGTACATTTTATTCTGGGCTCATTATCAAAGCAAAATGTCTCCTCTTGTAACCTGATTGTACAGTGTTTTTCAGTGCATTAACTTATTAACAGAAAAAACCCAAAGACAATTTATAAAATAGTAACTTACAGGTTTTCCGACCGGGCCTACTATGCCAGTGGGACCCACAGGTCCAGTATATCCCTAGGGGAAAACAGGATTGTATAAGACAGAGCTTCAACAGCTTTAAATGTACAAGATATTTAGAAAAAAAAACACTGGACTTACAAGAATGCCAACAGGACCTTTAGGACCGGGAATGCCAGTCAGGCCAAAGTCCCCAACTGGGCCCTGCCAAAAAATATGTTAAATAAAACACACAGAAGTACTATAGAAACAAGCAAAATACACCTGCCTTACTTACTAACAGTTTGTTTTATTAAAACTTAGTTGCAAGAAGGAGCTGTTACTTTTTTTTCAGTAGTTATTATTGTTAGTTTTTTTATTACTCTCATAAACATTGCCTTTGTCTTTACATTTCAAAACAGAGCTCTTGGTGTTAAGGATGCTGGCATCTATTGTGAATCCCAGCACAGAATGTTAAACCCATCCCAGGTCATGAATAGCTAGTCCTTGCGTCAATGGATTCTGTTAACACTTCTGAATATTTATCTTACAACCAAGATACACGTTTCACAAACCTTTGGGCCTGGAAATCCTTGAAAGCCAAAAGGACCTTGATCCCCTGGCTCACCCTAGGAGGAAATAAGATATAGAATTGTGGGAAAGGGATTTGTTTTTCATTTTGTTTAGAAATTAGGTGCTTATGAAAATGAGTAAAATGGGGATGTCATTGTTTTCTTTCCCGGTAGGCTGGAAATAACAGCTTAAAAGTTACGTGAACTAGATGATTCACATACTTTGCTATTGTTGCCATAACTCCTTCAACCAGGACTATTAACAGGAGTTCAGGTGCATTGTATGGTGCAACTCCTGAAATATGCTGGGAAATGACATAAAAATGAACAAAGTGGACCAATAATAATATCACACAACTGCACTCTTCATCAGGGCTGGTTTTAGTATGGGTGATTAGGGTTATAGAAAGGGGTGTTGTTTACAGTTGTATGGGGTTAAATTTGACTGAATTATCTTTTTTGCAGGCTGGTAGTTGTGGCAAAAATGGCGCCCACAAAAACGCTGCCTTGTCCACCCATAACCTCCCCCATCATGTGTGGGGTAAAGGGTGGCAGTGGAGTATCCTACCAACCAAAGACTAAACCATGCACTGATACAGATGAAAACGTCAGACTTACTGGTTGTCCTTTCGTGCTGGGCTCTCCAGTTCTCCCCTGGTCTCCTTGGGAGCCCGATAGCCCCTTGTCTCCGGCAGGGCCCGGCTCACCTGGTAGGCCTTGCTCACCCTGGGGACAAGCACAAAGCTCTGTGTGAGAAACCTCCCACTGAACACAACAGCAGGGCTGGCACTTCACTGCCTGAGTGCAAGCTGGTACACTTAACAAAATCCACCTTTGACAGAACAAATATTTTGTTATCCTAAATAAATAAATAAATCAATAAAAACCTATACAGCAATACACATGTATTATTACTAATATTATTATTATTATTATTATTATTATTATTATTTATTATTATTATTATTATTAGCTGAATGCTGTGGCCAATTCTTCTCCAAAAGCTGCTGCAGCTGCCAAATGCAACTGGCTTATACAGAGAAATACTATCATTAGTTTAATATTTGTTCTAAAATTATAAATGTCACTGTCAAAACACTGCATCTCATTGGCAAATTAATGCAGTTTTTAACTTACAGATACCCTCTGTTTTCTAAAGTTCAAAAAAGATTGATTAACTTGCATATGCTGTACTGTACATTTTATTTTACAGTATACAATAAATAAAGAAATCAAAATTTAGTGGTTAGGTCTTCTTTTTCTTCTCTGGTTATTATACTGCTATACCTATAGAGTACAGTATACAATGGGCATAGTCTATTTATGTGTGTTAATCACTTAAATATAACCTCTGTTTCTATAGCATTTACAGAATTGTGAGGCAAGTCAGCAAAATATATTTACAAGAACGATACAGTTAAGTGGTTATCTATGGGTGCAGCAGATGTTTGGAGGAGAAAACATACCTTGGGTCCATTTGGCCCCCTGCCTCCAGGGGTCCCAGGCAGCCCCGCCTTGCCCTGGGGACCAGGATATCCAGCCAGCCCCACCAGCCCAAGGGCTCCTCGCTCACCCTGCAGGCAACAACAGGAAAACCAAGGAATTGAGGCAAGTATTCCGATGAGGGGGCACTAACAATGCACAGTTTTAAAGATATTTCTTGATAATAATAAAAAAAGAAGAAAGCTATACAATGACTCACTAACCTAACTGATGCTTAATATATTCCATTGGAAAAGTTTGAAATTTGAGCACATTTATAAATAAAAAGACAACTGAACAAAGAAAATGCAGTAGTCACCTCTAGAGTAGGGTTTAATTTTCCAAACAAAATATATAGCTCAGGGCTAGCAGAAAGGAGCATTTAAAATTCTGATCAGAACCAATCCCTAATCTGAAAAGTTTCCCTGATGATGTAATTTCTGGGGTTGTCAACTTTATTCAACACTTCCATTTCGATCACAATGGGGATAACTTGCAAAGTTTTCTGGCTTCACTCATTTTATGTTGAGTTTTTTTCCAGCCACCTTTTTAATTCCCCGCTTGAGAAGAGTGAAGTATAAGCGTTGTTTTACACAGCAACTGATTTAATGCTCCTCTTTTAGAAAGACATGTACCTGAAGGTGCAGTTAATGGTAAAATCTCAGCTGTGGGTGAAGTTGCTTACCTCAGAATGAGACATATACCTTCCCCAGAGCCCTCTTTTATACAGTAGCTACATATCAAATCCATTTTTCTTGTCTCAACGAAAATTTCTTATATATATATATATATATATATATATATATATATATATATATATATATATATATATATATATATATATATATATATATATATATATAACAGGCTTACTTAACTTCCCTAACATGAACATTATTTATATATGAGTTCTCCCGAATCCAAGTGCCAATAAAAACAACTGTGGGCTCTATATTTAGCTGTTGTGTATTGGTCTTGAATCTGCACCGACATTTTATTGGTTAGCCTAAAACCCGCTGTTTTAAAACATGCAATATCATATTTCCTGAAAAGATGAATTCTAAATAGAGTAGTTTCTCTTTCTGGGCAATCTCTCCCCACAGTGTATAGGTTTTATGTGTTATGAAAGCATGGAAGGAAAGGTTAGATACTAAGCCATTTAACTCAAGTAATTACGGAACCTTACACATACATCTAAAGCAAACTTCTAGAAATATGACATTGGAAAGTATGTGCTGTATTTAATGTTGAACGTTTAATGTTCACTGAAAATATACAAAGATTTCCTTCAAAAATTGATTCAACTGACAATTTTAAAAGCTGTTAGCTGTACATGTTACAATGATGACCTTATACATTTAATTATATTTAATTGAAATGAAAAAGGAAAGCTAATTTAATATCCAATCATCAAGATACAGCAAATCAGAGGGGAATTTATTACTTCTCATATCAGCCTCTCTGAGCTGATTCATATACTTCAGAATGCTTTCATTACGTGACAGCCAAGGGCCATTGCCATTCACTGCGGTTCTAATCAGATTGTTCTGATCATTATACCACGAAATACATTCTTAGCAAGTAGTATATCAGCGGTAATACGTTGCAAACATTCTGTATGAAGCATTTCAGTTCAGAAAATAACTTTGTATTTGTCTACTAAAAGTATAATACTTTCATGTCCCCAATGGGCACTAATGTTAGACTCCTTAAAGCTACTGCATTAGTCTGTCAAACTAGTTGTAAAACCGTATATATGATTGAGAATAGTGACACATATTTACTTTAAAATGTTGCTTGACTATAGTTTTATCTGACCACAACATGTTCCTAAAAGAGAGAAGAATAAAGGGAACTGCCTAATAAAGATGTCATCTATAAAATATGGCCAATTTCTAAAAGCCAAACGTTTAAAAACATGTGCGTGTAATTATAACTTTTTGTTCTTTGAGCTACGTTAGATTTCAACAAGAACCTGAACACCACAAAATGTTCCATCAGTAAGATTCAACCGTTCTGAATGGAATGGAATGGATATGCAAGGTCAAAAGAACCTCTGAAAATCAAAACAGTAACCTCGATCTAAACCCAAATACACGCCTCTGTTATAGGTGAAGCACTGAGAAAATGATTGCATTGTAGATTGGAGTGCAGTGCTAATCAAGTAACTCCCTCTCTAATGCTCCAGCACTGGAGCATGGTGCAAATGCTTATGGAAAAGAGATTATTATTATGCAAACTCATCTTTTACATATCAATACATTTTTGTGAACTTAGAAAGAAGCCGGACAGCAAAGGTGTGGTGTTCATAAAAGTTTTGAAAGTAAAGTAAAATGTCTTTGGTAAACTTCATAGAAGAACTAAGCATTCTTTTGTGCACGCCATTCTTTATGCACTCCCAAAAGGATGTTTTTTTTTTTTTTTTTTTTTATTTCTATTCCCTATTATGTTCACCCAACATCATTGACCCTCTATTGACACATATTAGAAGCAGCAGGACTGAAACAGGTAACTGGTTCCATTCTCCCAGTCCCCTACCACAACACTGCAACTAAAACCACACTTACAGTAAATGAAACCTGATTAAATGATGGGAATCAAAACTTACTGGAAGTCCAACTTTTCCATCTAGCCCAGGTTTTCCAGGGTTTCCAGGAGGACCTTCAAATCCTGAATACCCTGCCATTCCTTTTGGACCAGACGGGCCTGATATTCCCTTAAAAATAAGTACATGCGTAGGTAAAGTAGACTAAAACATAAGAAAACCAGAACAGAGGCAATGGGGGAATGAGAACAGGTAGCTGGACGTGCACAATATAAATCCTATGTCATAAAGGTATTATACTGTATCAAATGTGTTTTAGCTGCTTTACAGTAATAAACATATTCACTGTTTTGAAAGGAAAAAATATACACCGCATACTACAAAAACTAAGCAGCTTCTCATATCGTCTGGGTCCTGAATAAGTTTTCAGATACACAAGCACTACAATTATATTGCTCCCCATTCACATTTTAAACCACAAGGCTGCGCTGCCTCACATAAATGTCTGTACTTGTCATTTCAACTATGTGCATTTTAATCAGATCACATGTTGCTTCTTATATTACAATAAATATGTCAAGCACTACCTGCTAGAAACATTTTTCTGTTTTGCATCAGTGCTTCTAATCATGACTTGCAGTAAATCAGATCTTGTGCAAATCTATTTGCAATCTTTCATAACATGTGCTTCACTTAGCAACAGGATGCATTCCAAATGGAACATGAACATTAAAACCATAAGCCTTTATTTATTTTTTTAACATTAAAGTGTACATTATTTATTCTACAGCCAATAAGGGTTTACTCACTGCTGAGCCAGGTTTGCCTGTTGGCCCACGTGCTCCTTTCTTTCCAGTCAGTCCCTGTAAGTAGAAATAACATGTCGAATTGAACTTTCAAATATGTCATACCTCCTCTGATTTCCCCCTACATCTGTTTCCAGTATAATGTACATCATCACTCAATTGTATATAACTTGCAAGTGTCATTCACACTATTTTTTTTTTCTGAAAAGAGAAAAACTAGAAATAACTTAAAATGCCCAACAATCTTCGAATTAAATTCCTAAGTGTTTTACAGTAACATTAGTCAGTGTTTTCTCCTGATGCTACTAACAGTGTGCTTTACTGTAAATGGCTGTGATGCTTTGTTGTTGTTGTTGATTGTTGTCTTTGAAAATCCAACATCAAAAATAGCTGTTGCACGTTTCACATCATTTTGAAATGGACACTCAGATCTGTACTGGCATGTTCAAGCATTGAACCCAGATGTAGACATGTAGATGTCTGACTGGTAAATTCTAAGAACTGTAGAATAACAGTAAATACAAAATTACTAGTATCATGAAAAAGAACAGCTCTGTGACCTTGTGTACATGTAAAATGTGTGACATCCAGTTCCTCCATATATCCCCAGACACAATAACCTGAACTAAATCATTACTTTTCAATACAATGAGACATTATAAATCACAATACTGCCTACCATAATTGGCCAAACTTTAATTTCCCATCACAGGTGACAAGCAATTGGATACACTGTTCTCTATAAAAATGTGACCAAAACAATTCCCCTATAGTGTAATCTGTCTGCAGGGACGTGCATCTCCAGCAAGGGATAGCTAGTGGAGTCCCTTAGTTGACTAAAATAGTCTTAAAAAGACTTATTCCTATATGATTATGTTAATAATTCCCATGTTTGCTTATTTTTCAATACAGGTATAAAGTACTTAAAGGTTTTGTTTATGGCGATTAGATTATAGATGATTTCATGTTTGTTCCAACAACAACAATATATTTGACCTTTAGACAGAAGATTTCCTTCAAGAAATCACCATGGAAAAATACTGATGTAGCTTTTACTGTATTTGAAAAACTTTATCTTGGCTGTTAAATAAATCCCAAACACTTACCAGTATTCAATGTGTGTGGGCATTATATCTCTAAACTGTACTAAAGTTTTAGCCAATATATATATATATAAATTCACTAACACTCGTTATATGACATATCAGTCAACAAGTCTTAACAAGTTACTGCATGAAGAGAAAAATGTAACAAGGTCTAAGGGCTATTAATAGATGTGAAGAAAATGAAACCAATATGTGGATATTATATTAGCCCAGTAAAATCCCACTTCTTCAGTTGTCTAAAACTTTCAAAATTATCTTACACTTCCATCTTTTTGGCAACAGTAATGTGTATTTATTCTTCTAGTTTGAGAACTGCACATGGAAAATGCACAATAGACACTGTAATACGGCAGGGAAGGGGTTAAGTTTTCCCTGCCCAAAACCACGGGTGAATGCACATTTGTTTGTTTAATTGTTTTAATTGTTTAATTATTAGTTATCCCCTGCACCAGGTGTGTATTGTAAATTAAAGCCAGGTGCAGGGTATTTTAACAGAGCAGCCAGTCTGTTTGGGGCTGTAGTGTAAAGAGCCTGGTTTTGTGTGTGTGGGTGTGGGTGTGGGTGTGGGTGTGGGTGTGTGTGTGTGTGTGTGTGTGTGTGTGTGTGTGTGTGTGTGTGTGTGTCTGTCTGTCTGTCTGTGTCTGTGTGTAAGTAACCGTCAATAAGGTACTGTGAATAAACCTTCGTGTGTTTGTTTTTTGTTAGTTTTAAAACAGGTAAACAGCCTAGCTGTCCTGTATTATAGTTAGGTTCCTATGTGTGTAACTAGTGCTTGAAAAAAAGCTAGTATTTGGTTTTGTTAATTTGTTTGTATTTACTAAAAGTGCGTGCAAGCGCTATAAAATTCCATTTCCGTGTCCTGGGTCTTGTCTTAAGGGGGCAATGAACCGTGTGAGTTGCAGTTCTTTCACAACACGTAACATTTAGAATACAGCGAGCCTAGATAACCAAAAGCAAGCAAAGGCTAAAAATAAATAAATAAATAAATAAACAAAAACAAAAACCCCCAACAACAACAAACTCAATGTGCCGTAGACTGAGGACTGGTTTCCCATCCAGAATTGTGAATAAAAATAGCATTGTGGTCAATCGGTGGATATGTTTATGACATAAATTTTGCAAGGGCCTTTTAGATCATTTGCCATTTGGCTAATGAGTCAGGGGGGGATGTGATCCATGGAAGAGTGTTTTACAGACAGCTCATTAATCAACTGCTATTTAGGCACTCCAGATAAACATTACAAAACAAGTTTTGATAACTGTCTGAGAAATATTTTGTTCTGGCAACAAAAGTAAATTAAAGTTACAGGTTCTAAGATCTGGCAGTACTGTTTAATGTGTTTAAGTGTTACATGGAAGCTGTTAACAAGAGTCAGCCATTGGTAAATCGGGGAGGTGGACATAAAGGATTTTCTCTGCTCTCTGGACAAAGACACAGAACCAAAGACACTAAAGTTAAATAGCAAGAAACTTCAAAATTCAATTTCTTCTTTTATGTCCCCTTACCTTTTTATGTTGTATACATCCATTGGAAATGGTTCTTATTGCAATTATTCAAATACTGTGTTGTATAATATTAATATAAGAACATTTTAACAGATCTAGCCCACATTACATATGTTTATGACAGGTGACTAGAACTGAACAGCAGCTCACAGTCAATGCACATTAACGCAGACAACAAAATAAAAACGCAAATTGCAATTAGAACCACTCAGAATGACTGCCAATGTCAAACGTGGGTGGGGAACAGTGCACGTTTGAAGTTACTTACTGTTTAGGCAATGTTCAAAAGGAACCCCACTTTCTGCTAAGTTCATTAGTTCATCACGCTTCAAAGGCAAGGAATGCGCTTGGCTTTCCTGCAAGCCCAGGATGGGTGTTCCAGCAGGATGATGTTGTTCTTGTTTTGGTTGCAGTGGATAAAAGGTTTTCTGCACTGCCCCACTCACACCCCACTGCCTTCTTTAGATTGCTCAGATTAAGCCAACCCACTTGTTTTTATGTTTAATGACTACAGTTCTAAATTAATACGTTTTAAGGATGTTTTTTTTTTAAATGCCCTTTCCTACCAGTAATTTGTTTCAATATCCTTGTTTTCTCTTCTTATAAACTTGTTCATTTTCTTAATTGAAGCATTTCTGAGGGAATAACCCCCTCCCTTCTAAGGAAATATTGTCATTCAGCTGGCACGTGCAAACGTTATGCATTTCTCTATTTGAAGTATTATGGATTTTCTTCTATTTATTGCATCTTGTAAAGTGCTTTGTGATGGTGTTCCATTATCAAAGGCGCTAGATAAAATAAAGATTTATTGATTGATTACAAAATAAACCTTTCTTTAGAAACACAATATTTGTTACAGCACAAGGCTAAAGACAGTTCTCAGTTTGCTCACTTCACAGGTCATTTTACTTCAGCAGAGTCTTCAGGGTCAAAGCATGCTACTGGCGGTAAACCATGTCAGTCAGTAAGGGAAGCAGCTGGTTGACGAGTGACAGGAAAGTAAGCATTGAAGGGGTGGGCACAATCCGGGTGAAATGACCAAGTGCAAGGATACCTGAAAGCAGGGCTTCCATGGCTTTCTTTCAGCGGTTGTAGTATAAGATATCATGCTATAAAATGAGCACGCATGCTTGCTGTAAATGTGTTTCTTTCAAACCTGCACATCTGAAACCTACATAGTGACTGGAAATTACAAACAAATTACTCAATAATATGAGTTCAAGAAGAAGAGGTTTAAGAAGATGTATTATCATTTTTTTTTACTGATTTACGACTTCGGTTTGTGCCTGTTATTTTACGCATGCCTCTCACTGGCGTAGATTCAACTATCTGTTTGTATGTGAAACTTCCTGTTTAAACGTTTATGGGACTTTACTTATCTTAAAATAAAGCACCTTAAAATATAAAATAAACCAAAAAAATACCTATATTGAATAACAATGGCAATACATACATTTTGTTTTGGTTTATTTTATATTTTAGGTGTTTATTTTAAACTTGACATTAATACTAAAATAAACATAGCGGCAGCTAAAATATACATAGACAAAGAAAAGCTTTCTGCGATATTCTTAAATTAAAGCGCTGAAAGTACAGGGAAGCATGGTTAAGGTATAGATGAGTAGAAACATGGTAAACTGCAGAATTTACCATGGTAAAGTCCATATATAGAAACAAGCTTAGTTTTGTTTATCCTTTCTGTTTTTTGGGACCCTTTCTTTTAGATCTATGTTTTGGTTTGTTTTCGCTATGCCAGGGTCTGCGCTACATTCACATCACATTCAGTTTTGTCCTGTTTGTTTTTTATTTTCTGCTGCCTGCTTTTTTGTAATCTTCCTAAGGTCATGCAATTTTTGTATGTCAAGTGTCTGTCGCTTACAGTGTCCCAGAGAATTAATTTTGTTATTTCTTTCCATGTTTCGGTTCTTAATATTTTTTGGCCCTGCGAATTGTTAAATAATATGTCTTGCTTTTTTTCCCCATTTCACTAACCGGTCAATTTCGTCTTTGTGGAAATTAGTTTTCCTTTTCTTTTTGGACTGTGCCATAGTTTCATCAAGGTCGAAGTCTACAGAAGCCAGAGCTCGATCTATTATAGTTGCCTTCTACTTCTTCCTGTTCACTATACCACTCATTTATCTTTGCCAGAAGGAAGTTCTGAATCTTGACTTTCAGCATTGCGAATCTATTTATAATGAGATGCAAAGTCTGATCTATCCTGTATAATGAGCAGCTATTTATGCTGTTCATAAACTTGTGGTGATATTATGGTAGTTGTTCACAAAAAAGAGTTGACTAAATTGCAAGCACACATTCTACAAAGGACGGAGGCTATGAATTTGCAGTACTTACAGACATGTGAGTAATATTAGTACATACAGCCCTATACCTTTAGCTCTTAGCTCTGAGCACATAATAGAATAGGGGTTAAACAGTTACATTTACAGGGATGAAACGTAATATGCAACAAAGGGTTAACCCATCTCGGGTTCCCACAAGGTGGGCAGATATTCAATAGCCTTTGCAACAATGATTATCTCACAGTGATGAAAAACAGGTAACTAAATATGTAGCAGTATCAGGGATTAGTGTGGTTACTTTTTAAGATGATTCACTGTAACAAGATAGGGGGCGTTAATTCTCATGAAGGGACTAGCTTGGCTGTCTTGGTCAGTTTTCTACAAAAGCTAGCTTAGTTTAGTGAACTAGTTTAGTGAATGTCGAACTAGTCCTGGAACATGACTGGGTATCTCTGAGGGTCTGCGATGGCATGTCTCCCAGTGCTGAGAGTGGTCTTACCGGTGGCCCTCGTTCTGCTTTGGGCCCCTGCTCGCCACGCTCCCCTGGGTGCCCCTTTATAAAGAACAACACAAAGGAAATGACTCAGTCACATTCATAAACAACTCAGTCACATTCATAAATGACATTCATTTCTCACTTCACTTCTATACTCAAATGACAGATGCATTTCAAACTTCTTTTACATCAAAGGAAACAATATGATACTGAAACAAATGTGCTCAAGAAAAAAAAAAAAAAGTCCTCAAGAAATGTATCTGGGGAGCATAATTAGGCAGCCAATCAAAATCATTATTTTGCAGCCAAGTTAATTGTGTCTTTTCAAACAGCTGTGCAACTCATCTGAAGAAGTCTCCTCTCATAAAGCAGGGAAATGCATTCTAACAATTTCATTTACTGGACCTGGGGCTCCAAGAAAGAACCCCTCCTTTAAGTGCTGAGATTTTAACTGTCTTTGTATCTCATGTACATTTATAGCAGATTCACAACTAGCATAGGTAGCTAAAGGCTGGTGTCTACTTCTCTCGCAGACAAAAGCCGTACATCAGCTGCAGACATGGATGCAGCAGAAGGATTGAAGCACCCCAAGTTCGCAGACTTTTTGACGCAGCAAAGTTATAGTAGCTGTTGGTCATACTTTCAGCCAGTCTGCTTTACTGCCGGTGTCGACTTGTGACTAGGGTTGCCAACAGGCTCTACAATCCCAGGACACTTGAGACAGAACAGGATTTTAAAATTGCCCCTAAACTGAATGAAGTGAATGTGTAAATTGGCTGCTATATATCTGCTAAAATGAATACTATTGCTGAATTACTATGAGCAGATAAAACTGTCAAAACAAATAAAAATGACCAGCTGAGCAACGTTACGGATTTAATTGTGAGTGCATTTGCATGTTATGGGCGGTTTAATATTAATGAACAGAAAAAAAATAACGATGTCAACCTATTAGTGACTCAAAATATATATATATATATTATAGATATATATATATAATATATATATGATATATATATCTTATAATATATATTACTATATATCACAGAAATAAAAATACATACACAGTTATTATTATACAAGTGTTTGCTGCGCCTGGTATTTAAGCACCAATATTAATTCTAGCAAAGGTTCATTTATGCTTTAATTTCATTCAGTTTAGGGGCAAGTTTAAAATTCTGTTCCGTTGTTCGTGTTTATGAACTTCTTCTACTAAGAGTTCCTCAAAAACGTGCTCTATCACGCTTCACTGGCTTGCAACCATGCGACAAATGTTGGATTTTTTACACATCATCTGATCCTGTGCGTTTTGCGGTGGCAGACACACAAGAAAAGGCCGTACGACTTTTTAAAAAAGATGCGGCTCGTTGCAGTGCGGATGATGTCATTCCAACCGTCGGTGACCACTCACTGAGACCAAAAATTGGGGTGGAGTCAGACGTATAAACCAACCCTAAGTTTATAAAAGGTATGTTGCCATTGGTGACAATATATAAACATTTATACAGGGTCATGTATTAACATACTGGATTTGTTTGGGGGATGCATGGACATTATGTATGTAACCTTATTGTGGGAATTGTGTGTTTATAAGTTTTAAAATAAATTTCCACAATACAAAGTTGTATATGTTATGGTTTAAAACATGCAACACCCCTAAACATATTTCATAGGGTATATATATATATATATATATATATATATATATATATATAAGGTAACTCCAGGGTGATGCAGCAGTTTCCAGCACTCTGTGTTCTGTTATATTGTTAAACACATGGACGATCATTTGTGTATTTTAGACGGTTCAATTAAAAAGAGACTTACTGGTGATCCTTGCTGTCCAATGGCTCCTCTAGGCCCAGGAATACCATCATGACCCTGCAAATACAACCAACCAGTCATTGTACAGCAGCTATCACAACTGGAGCTGAAGCTCATAGGACTTGTGTGGTTACTTTATCAGAAATTGATATGTTGGTGCTGAAGTGACAAGTCCCATGCAGTATACTAGGCCTAGATTTGTGAAGAGCCTTTTATTACACACAATATCACAACAACTGAATGCAGGTAGTGAGGATGATTTATCACACAGGGCTTAGTGAATAGCACACTGTAGACTCATTTGGATTGTTAGGTCAAAAGATTTCAAATTCAACTGGGAGATAGAGACCTCCCAGCAGCCTTTGTGACTTCCATAATGATATGCTAATCCCCTGATTCCAAGCAACAAAGAGTCACTACAAAAAAAATAAATAAACATCTCAAAAAACAAAAAATACTTGCTTAATTACTACTGTTATTTTCATTCTTTTTTTTTTTCTTTTTTTTTTCTTACCTTGTAGCCTTCATCTCCAGGCTCTCCCCGCTCCCCACGCTCACCAGCAGAACCCTACAAATCAGACACAGGTTAGATAAGCCTTGGTAAATAAAATTAAAACTTTAGCAAAAAGACATTGCAAAGGTTTAGCTATTAAATGAAATGTACTGCAGTGTGCCAGCACAGTGAACAATAAACTCTTCCTGGGGTCTCAAAGCTGGCTCTCGTCGTTTCACTAGCATCTGTTGCCAAACCCAGCTTCAACATGATCCTTAACCTTTCCACTGAAGGGTGTAAACTGGAGATCTCAATCACATGAAAGAAACATCAGATATAGATGCAAAGAAGTAACACCTACTATAGTGTTGGTGACCTTTTTAATTCATAAAAATATATTCTTAACAATCTATTCATAACAAATCTATTCATGACAGATCCATTACAATAAATCAATCCTCGTTGTGCCAGCATGCACATATTCTCACATGCCACATTAGGATATGTATTACACAGTGTACAGCACATAGAACTTTGGCAAGCCCGTTACAACTTTCAGACATTCACATTGTAGATAAATAGTGTATGTTTAAAGAAAGCAAGACCTACTGGTTCACCTAAGGGCCCGGGTGGTCCTGGTACAGTGCTGTCTTCTCCTGGAAAACCCTAGAATAGGTTAAAATGATCATTAGATAAAAATCTAAACACTGCAAATGTGAGCTGTCAATATCAAGTACAATCCAATCCAATCCCCTATAGCGCCTGTCATCACAAAAGCACAAAAAAATAACACTTAAAGTGTGCATGATACGGTCTAATACAAAATAATTAAGAGTCTAAAACAAAATTGCAACAAAAAGAGTTTTAAACAAGACAAAAAAAAAAAGTTCTGTTGTAAAATTTGGAAATCACTTGCTTGTTCTAGATGCCATAATAGGTTGAACTACACCACAAGAAAGAGCCAATTATTATGTATAAAGACCCAATTATTATATCAATGTCATGAAAAAAAACACAAGAGGCCTTGCTTGAATTTGACATTCCAAGCAGGTACCAGTTTTGAAGCATCCCAAGGTGAGATGTTCATACTGTACACAGAATATTCTTACCTTCACACCTTTAGGACCAGGTGGACCAGCTGGACCTGGTTTGCCTAGATGACCCTGTGAAAATATTTTTAAAAATAACAAATATCATACTTCAATTTCATATATTTTATTAGGTTAAGGATGGTGGTCAGAAAGAATACCTCAATAACACTGTCCTATACTTTTTGGTTGGACAACCCTAACAAAGCTGCCACTAATTTTAAAAAAACAATAAAAAAAAAAAAAAAAAAATATATATATATATATATATATATATATATATATATATATATATATATATATATATATATATATATATATATATATATATATATATATATATATATATATATATATATATATATAATATATATATATACTGGGGCACCCCGAGGGCTCACCGCGTAGACCATTTCCGTGAATCGCATCTCAGTTCTACGTGGGATTATTTCACTTGCAGACCCAAACTCAGGTCCGATAAAGTGAGGTGTACAATTGGCGAGGGTCCCACTCCACATTTTAACCGGCTCCTTAGCTCCCAAGTGGTCCACAGGAATATGAGTGACAGTGTACTGAGAGGGGTGCTACCAGAGCAGGTACCGCGAGTGTAGACTCTCCAGGCGATGGTGCTCCAAGATAGCTGCATGGCGGGGCTGGAGTGCAAAAAGAAGCTGACAGCACACGTTTCGGAGGATACATGTGCTCGTCTTCCCCTCTCCCGGGTCAGCACCGGGCTTGCAGCAGTGAGCCAGGCTTACAAATTGGGCATTTCAAATTGGGGAGAAAAGGGGGTAAAATACAACTGTCACAAATTCCACATTTAAAAAAAAATAATATTAATAATATCAGCTGGCATCATTGGACCAGTCACGTTCAGTAAATATAATCAATTAAAGAGATGTTTTGGGGTGCAAATTCTTTTGCCCTTGACTTACTTCATAGCCATTTCAGATAAAGCATGACGATTTTATATCTGCCAAAAAAAATTGCATGAAAATTTAAAACGCATATAATTTTCTGAGGTGTAATCTGATCTTATTTTACATTCCTGTTATTGTATTTCTCTTAAGCATCAATATTTGAAGCTATGTGAGAACTGCACTCCAGATATGTCTGCAGATTTTATCAACTTGCCCCGTGAGCCACGTCAAAGTGAAGAAATTGCATAACCAAAACGTGGAGTTGAAGCGACTTACACTGTATCCCGGAATTCCCGGCTCTCCTGCCGGACCCATCAATCCCAAATGCCCCTGCAAATGAAACAGAAATCTGTAAAACAGTCTAGTCTATAACCCGGAAAGTAAACATCACTTGAACCAAGACAGTCCAGTCAAACTTACACACCACCCCTCGTGCTTGACTGTGTCTTTCTTATAATGCTTATCAAATCTGCCAAAGGGTTACAATTTGTTTGTGGTGTAAGGGCTGGGTGGGAGTCAAAAAAAAAACAGACAATCTAAAGTATATTTCTTCAGAAGCATTTGTCTGTTGCAGACAAATGTAATAACAGGCTGCGTGGGGAGTAGTAATGATATACAATATCCAATCTACCTGACAATGTGAAGTAAATTACAGTAGAACCTGTCATGTATCTGTCATGAACCTGATCCTGTAAGATACGATAACCACTATTAACCAATGGACCTCTGGCATGTGTCATTTACACACGCTGCTACCAACTGAACGGTACTGGTCTGTCAATCTGCTGGTCATGATCAGACCAAGATGTTCCATACTTGTCACGCCATTGATTTAGCTGGCTTAGGTTTACAAGGGAAGCTGTGATTAGCTCTTTGTTCTGAAAATCATGCTTAATGAAGTTACTTAAAATAAAAATAAATTTTTCATTCCGCTCTCTCCGAGAACTTGAATCACTGAATCACACCAGCTAGGGTTTAGCAGTTACAGGTCAGTAGGGCCCCTGAGCTTTTTTACTTAAAAGAATGTTTAGTCTAAGGTGAAAAGTTCATAACGACCATTCAGGGAATATCAAAAGACTGTTAAACAGACAATTTTGTAACTAAGCTATTCCAAATGACAGGCACCTTACCTCAATGTTACACACCAGTTGTTTCGACACTGAAAATGTTAACCTTGTGCCGTTTTAAAACCTGAAATCATATGCTGCAATGCTGTACTGTACATTCAGGATCAGCATTAACATATACTAACCCTAACTAAACCTAGCTGATCAGATTCAATACATGTTTCAGGATTAGTCTTTATCAAGGGCAGATTCTTAATAATGCAAGAATTCTGTAGCCATGCTCAGGAGAAAGTTTCAAATCTAAACAGTTCTGAACAAGGCATTTTGAAAGTTCCTATCGTGTTTTTGTGTTCCAAAGTTTGTGGGGCTGGAATGCAAAACCGTACCACGGGTCCTCGAGTTCCTCTTGCACCTTTCAGTCCTGTTTCTCCTCGTGGTCCTGGATCCCCTATAGACCCAACTTCTCCAATATATCCAGTGGGGCCTCTCTCACCCTGACAGAATAACAGATATGATAAAAAAAGGAAGGGACTTAACATCCACAGAGAGGCTGTCATGGGAAGCTATTGTTGCTTAGGAGCACTGACATCGGTATTGTCTGTCATGAATGATATGTGTACCTTCTTTCCTGGGCGACCGTGCTGTCCTGGAAGTCCTGGTTTTCCTTCGAGTCCCTGTGTTATCAAACACAAAGATCTCTGTAACTCAAGCACGGCTGTAAAGTTCATTATATTACATGTCTCCAGTTATTTCAATGTATGACCAGTGAAAATGAAACTAAAAATGCCTTCAGGATTGACAGCATGATAACAGACGACAAAAAACAACAACAAGGACCATGCATGTTTAGCCAACTGGAAAAAATATTTGCGTGTGTATAGAGTGCCATGCCTGTGACTATTCATTCAAAAACACTGAAGCTTAGCTGTAACGTATGAACAAACCAAGACAGCGATCTTACAGACTTCCAGTTTACTCAGCTTCAATGTTTGTTTTCAGTGTGGTTTAGTGGATGGAATGCAAAAGACCCCTTCTGGGTATGCTGATGCTTTTTTAACACAAAAGCTTTGTGAAATCTCTCAAAGACTCTTACTTGTACTCCGTTTCTTCCCACGTCACCAGGAGGACCAATGACCCCGGGGTCTCCAGCATCACCTGTGTCACCGGTCTCACCGAAAGGTCCTGGGTCACCGATCTCCCCCTAGAGAATAATATGAGAAAACCACTATGACGAATCAGAATAATCACACTGTCATCAGGTGATTTCATTAACACTGCAACCACACATTTAATCAAGTACTGTAGATGCAGTAGAATTATACGCATAGTTATGAATGTTAGTAATACTAAAAGTGTGTTCATACAGTGTACTAATGACACTTAAAATAAAGTGTTATGGATGTAATAACATAATGCCACTCCACCAATCCAGTGAATATATACACATAAATATGGAACTGTGGTTTGGGGGATGTGATATATATATATATATATATATATATATATATATATATATGTGTATGTATGTATGTATTTATATATATATATATATATATATATATATATATATATATATATATATATATATATATATATATATATATATATATATATATACACATACACTAAACTGATGCAGATGTCAGGTCAAATCCATCTTTCTTTTACCTTCAATCCATCTTTTCCTTGTATACCATCTTCACCTGCCAGACCTGGTTGTCCCTAATTTCAGAGCACAAAACACAGTTTTTATAAAATCTATTCATATGATGTAATTCACTTTATTATTAGGGATCAGGTGTGTGAGACTTTACACCATCACAAAACTACTTTTCTGTTCCGTGGAGCCAATGGAAACACAAAAGCAGCTGAAATGATATGAACACTAGTAGAACAGCACCATATCATATCAGTACCATTATTCTGAAATGATAAGAACACTAGTAGAACAGCACCATATCATATCGGTACCATTATACTTCTGTAAAATGACCACTGTGCCATGCGTTAGCCATTGTGTTGCTAATGGTTCTGCTAAAGGTTCTGCAGGGTGTTACCCTGGTATTACTATTGCATCCCAATGTCATCTTTCAACTAGTTTCTATGAGTAAAACACAACACAAATTCTGTCACTCATTCAGCCATTTTATTGGTTCAAATCCTGGGCCGTTACCTATATTCCCTTCTGAACTCTGTGTGCACATTCTAACAGAGAGTATGTGATTTATCAACACTGACGTTTGCGTGAGAATGTTCGTAGACACAAGCACGCTCTGGAACAGACACACGATCGATTTACAGACTCCTATTAAATCGGCAAAAGATCTGTAATCAGTGCAATATGTAAAATAATAACATTCACATTAGGTTGATGTTATCGTTGCAATTGCGACGTTTATCACATATCATTCTTTCATAAATGATTGGCGTTATAAATTGACTATTACATTATTAATATTGATATTAATATTTAGGTAGTAGTATGATATAAATATTGGTTTCCACCACCATGATTATTACTCAATAAACAGAAGGTCATGTTTTTGTGACTCTTTGTAATTACAGAAGGCATTAATATGATACTGTAAGTAGTAGCAGGGGTGTAGGTGTAAGTTATATAAATTCACATACGGTAATATGTACTGTATATCATTTATATAATGGCTGATCTTGCTAATTCAGCTTTTTGGTGAGAGAGAGTGTTTCGGGATCAATATTACAGTCACAGCAAGTATGGAAGAACTTTTCACAAGATACGGCTTTCCAGAGGCAGTCCTGATGTAATGGAATTGTGGGAGATGTTGGGTTGGGTAGGTTGCACAGACCCACCAAGCGCACACTCCCTATTCCTGCACATATTCAAGTTCTGTCTACTACTGGCAGCTTTTAAAGTCAAATCAGAGATATAACTTTTTTAGCACATTGATGCCTGGAGTTTTTGGACTTGACCATTTTATTCTGTCCTCTGTACATTCAATTTCCCTAAGGGAAGAACAGCAGATAGAAGAAAAAAGGGATTTCCATTCAGTTGCTGGGTTCCCCAATACAATTGGTGCTGTAGACTGTACTTGTGTAGCAATTAAAGCAACAAGACAGAAAACAGTACCATTCAAATAATGTCCAGGTTATATCTGATGCCTGTCTCTGTCTACTAAAAACAGCAGTGTGGGCACTCGTCTAAAAAACAGCAGTGATAGATTTTACCATATGTGGCTATATAGGGGCGATTGAAATGCAAATTTCCACGTGCAAACAACTTTAGTTAAATTGAGATTTATTAACATCTATTACTTAGAAACATGCATATGAGTGTCTTATGCAAGATTGATAAATCAGGATTGAATTATGCATGTGACAATTCTAAAAGTATGTGTACAAACAAATCAAGTAATGTATTCATGCACAAATGACTGATGTAGGCCCATGTCGTTTTTGTTAGCAGACCCGTTTTTGGGGGCTGAAAACTAACAGTTCACAGAATGCACATATCGTACTGAATGAAGTTTAATTAATGAAGAGGGGAAGGCAGCTAATATAACGTTAGTTTAACTACCTCCCGCCATCTTCTCTTTCAGGGAACCTGGTTTATGGTAGATAAACTAACGTTCTCTTTCAATTCGAAGATTGCTACCAAAACATCATTATGGGAACATCGTTCTACTAGAGCCATCATGATGGAGAAAAGAATGGCAGCATATGATGGACGCTTAGTTGTGTCTGACCAAGGTCAGCGGTGTGAGCATGCAACCTCGAGGACCCTCGTGCCCACAGAGGGCAATGAGGGAACTATCACATCCAGGTGATAGAACCTGGAAAAAGTATGCGGGATAGCCGAGCTAGCCGCATCACAAATCTCAACCACGGAGGCACCTCGAAAGAGGGCCCATGACGTAGCCACACCTCTCGTGGAATCTGCAGCTACCCACCCAGGTGGGGGTAAGCCAGCACCGTCATACGCAGTTGAGACTGTGTCTGCAATCCAATGCGACAGTCGCTGCTTCAAAAGGGACTGTCCCAGGGTCCGTGTTCCATGGCAGACGAAGAGCTGGTCAGATTGACGCAGCGCTCTCGTCCTATCCACATAACATCTCAATGCCCGTACCAGGCAGAGAAGGTTCAACTTCTTATCCTCCTCTGTAGCAAATGGTGGAGGATGAAAGGACTCCAGTTCCACAGACTGATTCATGTGGAAGGCTGTAACCACCTTGGGGAGAAAAGCAGGGTTTGCATGCAGTGCAGGCCGGAGATCTGGAGCAACGTGTGCAACAGTAATCGCAACTCCGTGGCCACCGGCTCTGGGAGCGGGGCATCACGCAAGATATCAACCACCCACTTGGCCAAGTGGGTGCTCTGGGCCCCCGCCACATAAGCCCTCTGGACGTGTGTCTCCGTAACCCTGCAGGTTCGGGCACATAGGGTCCTTGGGCAAACCTCCCACCGGTGTAGCACAAGCAGAGTCTTACGCACTGCGATATTTAAAAAACACTGGGGCAGCTGTGCACGGTGCCTACCCTGACCGCATGGTCACACACCTGAGCAGTGTGTAGAGTACAACAGGGGACAGGGCTGAAGCCATGGCGGGCGATTGACTTGTTACAACACAGTTAAATATACACAACAGTACAATATCGTTAGTAATAGATATACGAGTACAGATGGGGGAGAGCACACTGTCTGATTGTAAGGCCTACACCGTGGTGAAAGGCCAACACAGCCTGCATACGTCTAAACTCAACAATGGGGCAAGCCTCGGTGAGGAGAAGCGAAAGAGAGAGAGTCTCCCCTGCGTGGCGGTTAAGTACCCTTGGAAGGTGGGACAGAGGGGCACACCGAGGGGAGAGGACCTATTGGCAGCTTTGACAGAAAGAGCTCAGTGACACCTACCAATAGAAAGGATTGTATCCCATAACGATGTTTTGGTGGCCATCTTCAAATTGAAAGGGAAACAGGCATTCTATCAGACCATATCTTCACAGCTGTCTGCAGCAAAAACACCTTATCTTGGCTGTCACATGTAATCACTGCTTTGGGATGTTATTTGGTGTGAAAAGCAGACAAACATCCATTCAAGTATTCTTTTGAAACAATACTTAAGAGTTCTCAGGACAACTGAAATCCATTTTGACCTGCAGATCACATTCTAATGTTCTCTGATAAAACAATCCTTAGAATGGAAATAAAGTTCTCTAAACCTGAAGTGTATTTAAAAACTATTTATTCTGGAGAACAGTGTTCCCTTGTGAAATGAATAATAAAAAAAAAAAAAAAACGTATGAACAACATAAGATAAACAAAGCAGATGACTCACCCTCATTCCTTGTTGTCCCTGCTCACCCTCACTTCCAGTAGGTCCAAAGTCTCCCTAGAGAAAACAGTTTACCCTTTTCAGTCTAAATGTTTCTCGTCTTTCCCTGTGCTTTCATCAATGTCCTCTGCAGCAGAGAAGCCAGCCAAGCATGAGACAGCTCTCTCCTCGATGTCTGCAGAATGACTGCTCCTTGCTGTCTCAGGGAGTCTTGCCTCTGAGTGAAAGCACTTATTTAAATGTGATCCTAGGCCAGGCTAGAGCTTCACTGGGAGATGCAGGGCCCTATTTACAAAGCTCAGTTGTTCAGAGACTGTTTTTTTAAGTCTGGTTTGATTAAGTAGCTTCAAACATCATTTGAATTGTCACTTATGATACCAAAAACAGTACTGCAATGAAACTGGATACCATTGCTAACAATTCAGGTCTTAATTAGAAACCTCATGGATTGTCACAGCCAGTCTTTGCACAAGGGTTGAGTAGTAGCCCCATTAGTCATGCCCATGGCCTATTACTTGGCACTCATTCACATTTTAATTCTCAGAAAATGTACACTCTTACCCAATGGATTGAACAGAGATACTTTACAACATCCCTTTCTCAAAGGGAGACAGCAGTTGATTATCCCTCAAACCCACCTTTTCACCAGGCTCCCCTTGATGGCCGGGTTCTCCCTCTGGTCCAGGGTGTCCCTAAAAAAAAAGGGCAGCTGCTGGTCAGTAACTCTCTTTTTGCTCCTTTTGTCTCCTCACAAACTCAGTACACTAATCACAGTATAGTCACCTGAAGGCCGATCTCCCCTGCCAGACCGGGCTCCCCTTGCGGTCCCCTGGGGCCCTAAAAAAACACAAAAGATTTCCAGAGAAGGATTTAAAATACCTATAAAATATAAGAACATCAAAACAAAACCAAGCTTCTGCCGCATATTGACCTTGAGGACAAATTACATGCCAGCTATGCCATACTCATTTTCAGTGGCACCTTGGATGCAGGTTTTGGTCAGTAATAAATGTCTGCTGTGCACGATATTGGTGACTCTCACAGCACAAAGCCTCGGCAAGTCAGGTTATCCTAAGCAATATTTATACCTGACCAACAGATCCATAGCCATTTAAAAGCACACCCATAATAGGAAAACAAAGTAAAGTTTCTATGGCCTTGGTCCACCTCCATTTAATATATACTATGCTATTATATTATTTTAGATAGTAACTGTGGGATAGGTCATGGAAATGACAGGTCTGATCAGCATTTCTGATCTGTCCAGCTGGTACTGTCTGATAGAAATGCTTAAATTCTAAAAGCTTGTCTTTGAATTCCTCAGGAAGCTAATGACTCTTCTTTGAAAATGGCTGCCTCTATGTCACATTTTGGTTCTTCTTTTCTCGGCAGTCAGTCACGTTGCTGTTTGTGTACTCTGGCAGTCACGTCTTGTGTTGGTGATTTTAATACATGTATCACTATACTGCACTCGAATTTAAGACACAGGCTATTTTTTAGAAGCAAAAAATGGTTTAAAAAGTGTGTTTTAAATTCAAAGGAATACAGTAGTAATTACAGTGAACATAGTGTCCAATTACTATTGATAAAGGAGGGTTTGAGGATATTGGTAAGTAATTTGTATGACATTGGATAAAGTTCCCTTTATTTCTATAGTAACACAGTAACTGGGCCTGGAAGCAGGAAGTTGGTCATTTTTTTGCTTAGTCTTCAATGCCAACAGAGCAGAACACAGTTCTCAACAAGCAGAACACTGGGGCAGCTGTGCACGGTGCCTACCCTGACCGCGTGGTCACGCACCTGAGCAGTGTGTAACGTACAACAGGGCACAGAGCTGAAGCCATGGCGGGCGATTGACTTGTTACAACACAGTTAAATATACACCTATTTATTTAGAAAAAAAATGTCCAAGAAAAAGCACAAGCTAAATAAAACATCAGATAGAAAGAGGTACTTACTGACTCTCCATGGGCTCCTTTCTCCCCTGTGCTTCCAGGATACCCGGGTGTACCCTTAAAGATTAACAAAAAAACAACAGATTTGAAACTGCAACAAATGCAGCGTGTTCCGTTAGTGGGCCACTGTGGCAATGTTGCCCTGCTCGTGTGTACGTCTGTGTTGTATGTTGTGTGTTAATGTTGGTGTATTGTAGTTGGTACACGGGATATAATATGGGTTGTGAGCACAAGTGTTTAAAATGTATATGTGTATGTAGGCACGAGGATTGCACAATCACGCCGCGTGCATATTAAAGTGGGTAGTCAGTCTGGAAGCATGGGCAGCGCCATTAATTCACATGCAGGTGTACCGTGATTCCAATTGAATGATTGATTAGCAATCGAGTCTCGGTACAGCTGCGCGTTTTCACTCACTCGGGGTTGAGTGTTCGGCATGTGAAGAACGGGTTAGAGAGAGGAAAACATTTATATTATATAGCATAACAATTGCTATTTCACACTGGAAGTGCCAGCACGGTACATGTGTTCTGTTTGTCCACTAAAGCCTGCTTGCCCCACACACCCACATACACACACACACACACACACACACACACACACACACACACACACACACACACACACACACACACAAGGCTGTGTGGTCCACTGGTTAAAGAAAGATTTCGAGGTTAAAAGCGTGGCTCACTCAGTGACTCGTGTGACACTGGGAGCAAGTCACTGAACTCCTTGTGCTGCATCGTTTGGATTTTTGGAAAAAAGTGACTCTGCAGCTGATGCATAGTTCACACACCCTAGTCTCTGTAAGTCACCTGGGTAAAGGCGTCATTTGGATAAAGGCGTCTGCTAAATAAACAAATAATAAATAATAATAATAATAATAATAATAATAATAATAATAATAACACACACTGACTGAGCAACAAAGGTTTTAGAAGATACTGTGGCTCTGTTACCTCTGAAGGTACATAGCTGAAAACACTGCAATTCATGTTGCTTTGTAACAGACACCAAGGTAGGACACACTGAAAGCAGGCCGGAAAAGAAAAAAGTTTCATACAGTACAGTATCTATTATTGCCAAACCAGTGATTACCAGCCTGCCAAATGTATTTCCCAGAGAGGTTTTTATTTCCCAATCTCAAACCGAAATACACGTCTCTGGCTTTGAATTTATTGCATCCTAAGTATGAACAGCTGTGGAACCCTCAAATAAATCCACTCTTACTTTTCGTTTGTTCGTCAACCAAAGAGCATTTACGCTGTATTTAAGTTTTCTTTCACTGGTTTAACGAGATAACTAAAAATGCACTTAAAGGCTTTTTTTTACTGGCTTTAAAATGATAACAAATTAAAGGGCTGGTTTTAGCAAACACAGTAATGATGGCATTTATTCATTTATTGTACTGGAAAGGTTTAAGTGGCCCTTCTCACAGCAACCAGTGTTTCATAAACATACACAATGAGAGGCCTGCTGAAAGCTCTATGTTGCATCTCATTCCAGTGCCTGTTAGTTTTGGCAGAACTGGACTATATTATTTTTACCATGATAATTGTAGATCAGAAACCAGCAAGGGAGTTTATGTTTAATGTCTTAGAGCACAATAGAGTGTTTAGGAAATGCACAGCAGTTCCATCAGGGGAATGAATAAACATACTTCATGAATCATGTCAAACCATGTATTCCCCATTAATCCATATCAAATCTAATTTACATCATACTACAGCGATGGCCAAAAGTTTTGCACCATACGAACCATATATATATATATATATATATATATATATATATATATATATATATATATATATGTGTGTGTGTGTGTGTGTGTGTGTGTGTGTGTGTATATATGTGTGTATATATATATATATATATATATATATATATATATATATATATATATATATATATATATATATATATATATAACATGTAGATCTTTTGTTTAACATCATGTAATCAAAGAAACTAAATGATACTGTGAAAGTCTACCAGAAGCCATAATTGTTGTACAGCACTTCATGTTAGATTTCGAAGTGTCACATTTATACATTTGTGTCAGTTTTTTGTTAAGTATATGGAAAACTGCAAAGCGGTATGTAATTCAATATGTTAATGGAATATTATTCCGCAGGTTTCATTCGACTATATGTGAACGAATAGTTCTTTACACAGTAACTTGATAATACATCTTGTTTACCATGTACAGTAAGATAAGTCATTATTACTTAGCTGTAATTGCTCTGTTATAAGGAACTGACTGGCTGGAATACCGGCTAAAAGAATGTCCAGGAATGTACACTAGATGTCACTCTTGCCACTAGAAGAAGTTTGTTGTGTAAAAGATGCTGATGTTTAAATACTGTTCATGTTAATTGTTCCATTACGACGTAGTTCACTGGGTAATACAAACAGACGTCTCTCCATGCCTGGCCTTAATTAACATGTTTTATTTGTTTTTTGGTTTTATTTTACAGATAGTCATGAATGCTGGTTGTGCTGACAGGCATTTTCTATTAAATCATCAAAGGCCCTATCATTCTCTGGTAAGAAGTATTAAAGTGGACCAGCTGATGCAGCTAAGTGGCCATGGTCTTGATGTGGCCAGGAAAGCAACATTGCCAGATGATCTAGTGAAACATTAAATGTGGAAAGACAGTAAATATATAAAATAAACATAGCATCCAGTGAAAACTTAAACCTTGTTTATTGCCTTGGGCGCCAATTGCATATTTTCTTGAAGAAGCATGTCACTATTCTTTCCCCACAGCAGCCAGTGTAGCAACTGTAGTCCTCCTTAGTTAGAAATGTACAGACACCCAATAAATAAAATGTCATAAATAAATCAATAAATACATAAATAACTTGCAATCATGCAGGCCTCTCGAAATCAAAGGGTAAATGCTTTACTAAAACTTTCTGTTTAAAAAAACCCCAAATATTCCACTTCACAAGAAGCATCCTGCCTTTTGTTAACACCAAGCAAACCTTTTGACTGATTTTTTGTTTAATGAAATTTTTTAATAGCTGGCAATCTTGAACTAAAAGCAGTTTACAGGGTTCTTGACAGAAGCTGCATGGTTCAGTCTGTGTGAGATGAGAAGCAAAAGGAGCGGTCTTGACACATGTCTGCCCTCACAGCAAACATGTAGAGAAAAGGGTTTTAAAGACTGAAACTCACTGGTATTCCTGGAAGGCCTCTCTCTCCGGGATTCCCAGCTTTTCCCTAAGAAGTAAACATCAAACAGCTTCAAAAGCAGTTCACACAAGGTTAATAAGTGCAGATTGCAAGAGCAGATGACCATGCAATCTTACAAACAACGCCATGCCCTAAAGTGTCTCAGGTAAAATAATGTCCTTTGACATGGTCAGTGCTATGAAGCCTAGACAACATTCCCTGGACAACAAACATGATTTTGCTCCACATTTGGATGGGGTTATGATAATAGCATGTTGTGCTCCTTCCGCCTCTGAAGAGAAACAAACAGAACAAATTCTAAACACCATCCAAAATAGATTCACTGTAATCCCCCATCAAGTAGACACCAAAACTGAGAGCAAGGCTTGAACCCATCATTTACAGCACCTCAGCCAAACTAGAAAGTTATTGACAGCAATCTGAATCATTTACTCACAATGACTCCCTGTACGCCTTTCCTGCCGGGATCACCTCTTTCACCCTGCCAAGGAAAACGGATATATCAGAAAACTGAAGAAACAGAGGAAATCAAAATGTGGGTAAGCTTTAGGAATGCCTTTCAAAAGACATTTTGGAGGTCAATTCATACGCTCTGGCCAAATTTTATTTCAACTCCTATTCTTCTATTTAATATGTATGTATTGTATTTATTATATATCACACAGCAAACCATATCGCATCTTCTTCTACTAATTGCAGTGACACACTACAACTTTGCTTAGTAAATTCTTAAAGAAAATGAACCCCTGTTGGGTATGATGAAAGAGTACTATACTTCTTTGCCCTAGCTAACCCAGGATTTCCCTGCCATTCACATAATGCATAAAGTAGAAAATTCCCATTGATTTGACAAATCAAACAATTACCTTAATACCTTGTGGCCCAGGCTCCCCAGCCAGACCATCTGCACCTCGTGGCCCCTAAAATCAGATATCAGATATTGCAAGGTTAGGAAACAAAATCATGACAACATATATTTTAAGAGCAATACAGTCAAAAAAACTGCAGCAAACTAGGGACCTTAAAACATGTTCCAGCAGAGAACATTCCCTGAGCGGCCATTCTCAACTGGGGGTCTGCGGCCCCATAGGGTCCCTTGAGGAGGTTTCAAGGGGTCCTCTAAAAATAAACCAGAGAATGTGTTATTTTCCCTGGATGTTACACTGGAACCTATTAGCTTCATCATGTCGCAAGCATGCACAGAAATGAACACGTTCTCACGTAACACATTCTCGCATTACGTATGGTGTAATATAGAGCTATTTCAGCGGGACTATGACAAATTACACAGCAGAGGAAAAATCGTTTCAAACAAACAATAAATACCAGATATAGATAAATTTTTAATTCGACCATCAGCATCCAAACAACAAAACCGAAATTGTAAAGGAAATGTTTGGAGAGCAGAAGGCCAAGGAACTGGCAAAAAAACTAATGTGAAATGACACTGTCAAACGACAGATTGCTTTTATGTCAGAAGACGTGGTTTCGCAGTGCACTGATTGGCTGCGTGACAATGAGCTTACTACACAACTCGATGAATCCACAAACATTTCTAAAATGTCCCATTTACTCGCCTATGTTTGGTATGTGTGGAATAAGTGAATAAAGGAAGTCTTTCTGTTTTGCAAGGAGCTCAAGACAACAACAAAGTCAGACAATATTTGCAAACTGTTTGACATTTCATCAGATAGCACCCTCAGAATCAAGTTCAGTGAAATGCCGCTGGAGACATTTTGGTGTAAGTGTTTCAATGAATACAGCACTGCTTCTTCTGCAGCACTGAAAGTGTTGGTCCCATTCAGTACAACCTACTTCTGCGAAACCGGATTTTCAGCCATGACATCGATGAAAACAAAGTATCGAGCCAGGATGAACATTGACCATGACATGCGTGTGTGCTTGGTGAAGATACTTCCACGTCTTGCAGAATTGTTGCTCACATTGAGTAAGTAAAACAAAAATAATATCCATATATATAATTTATAGCGGGGGAGAACACCTGACCTAGATGTTTCTTAGACATGCTGTTGGGAATCAGGTCCATTGAATTAACACTGCATAGTCACAAGTAGGAAACCCAAACAGCGCCTACAAACACTGCAGAAACTCAGTTCCAGTCTCTCCCAGCAGGTGTCACTGGTGGATATGGAGCATTCTGATATCACATGGCAGAAAAAGTGAGGCCAAACAAAGTTAAATTGGCTATATATAGTATTGTATCGTAAATCTTTTGAAAATATTTTTATTTACTTTTTTTTTAATCCTACTTAAAGAGCAGCTTAATCAACCCTTAATTATTAATACTATCACGTACTGTGACCTCCTGAGTTCTGGAGCCACTGTTTAGTACTGAATCAGACCATTTGATTATTTTTTATGAAAGTAGATTTTATAATATTGTTTTAAGAAACTCCACTCTTAAAACCTACATAATGCATGTTTTATACACTTTCATCGCCCTACTGGCTTATAAAATATGCAAGCTGTCAAGAACAAGAAGAGGTGATTTGTCTCCTTAAAGCATTCTTGCATAACAATAATATGGTTCCATTCATGTATACTGACACTGATTCCATTGGCAGTGAACTTGGATGGTATAATCCGAGGTATAAATGTGTTCATTCAACTCCCTTTTATTTTGACTTGATGTCCAACCACAACTCAGATGTTTTTACTCCAAATAATTAACACAGAACCACAGAATTAAAACCACGGCTTCAGTATATAGCCTAGAAATAAAACCTCAAATTAAGCATAAAACCAACAGCAGAAACAGGCTTAAATTACCAGAAACAATTGAGTTTTGTACCTGTGCACAAACATGAAATTGTTAATAGATAAAAAGTTAGAAGCTAGTAAAAGACTTGTTATTGTCTTTAATGTATCACATTCCCTGTGGCCACTGATCCTGGATCTAAGGCATGGATTTTAAGATTCTTGACCACGTTTGAAACTCCAAATCAATATTTGCAAGGAGCTGGAAGTAAGCTATCATGTGATTCCCAGTGTATTAAAGACCCTGTGAGAAGTGTTTCAATACTCCAGGTATCTAATTAGCATTCCTCTCTCACTTTTCTCACACAATTTCCATAAACACACACATCTGCACTTCCACTCGGCTGGCACAGGCACCTTTCATTTCAAAAACACTTTGTAACAGACTCTTCTTGTATCTCTGGAAATGCTGTTCTTTGACACTGCAGTAACTTCTATTTATTTTATTGTATTTTCTGTGCTGGTATATTTTCTTTTTTTTGTTTGGTTCAAATGTAGTAAACAGTTTAAAAAGAGTCAAACCCAGTAAAACATAAATAAATCATGTAACTCGATCCAGTCCTTTGTACCAAACACAGTCTAACTTTTCTGCACTTGCTGAATGCTGTAAATATCACTTGTGCCTCTACCATGCGTCACTAGTGTTGGAAACTCTGATATACAGTATTATTGCGCCTTGTTACACATCCCCTTTACATTTTCCCTCCATTATACTGTTCTAGTCGTCGACATACAAAGACATGCTATCAAAACACTGCACTTCATAGCCAATGCAACTGCCATATTATACAGTAGTAGGTGAACTCCACATTGGAAGTAAAGGCCGCCACACACCAGACGTGATGTGATTTTACATTGGGTGGCAAAATACACTCCAGAAGCACTCTCCAGAAGCAACACAGACGTGATGCAAAACAGATTGGAAAACTGCCAGATCAATTAAACTAAAAATAATTACTATTGACAAAACTATGATCAGTACTGGTACATGATCGTCAATATTATGGCTTATTTAGTACCTTCGACATGGAATCCCATATATTACCTTTCAAATCTGTATCTTTATAATTGAGATGATCTTTGTCATAAAACTCTGGGTATTTTTCCACGGAAAATATAATTTTTTCTTCTGTCATTTTTTATACTGCTTCACCCTGCTGGACCACGTGTATGAAGCTGATTGGTGGGTTCCTTAGCTCAGCGGTTCCCAAATGGTGGGTCGTGGTAAGGTTCTACATGGGTCATCAACCGATAGCAGGCTGTGACAGCAGTACTCAAATGATCATAAACTACTTTTACTTAAACAGTTGGCAACACAAGTTAATTTGTTTTAAATGAAGATATTTTTATTAACGTTTTTGCTATTTTGAGAAAACATAAGCGTCTTGATGTCTGGTGTTCAAAGGCGTAACGTGCCTTTAAGGCTCATGTGCGCTGCTACGCTTTGTCTCGTGTAGCTCATTGTGTGTGTGTGTGTGTGTGCGTGTGTGACTAACTGTTGTATTCCTAAGCGCAAACAGCTCAACTGTTAGTTAACTGTTCAAAAATGGACCGTTTTCTTAAAAGAGGACCTGCTTCGAGTAAACAACGTACTGAAAAGGAACAAGCCAGCACAGAACTCAGTGCGAAAATGTCTGTCTGTGATCAGGAGGTAAGACGATAATTATTTAAAATTTGGTTTTGGATTTGTTGGACCCATGTAATCCAAAATTACAGTACCTGATTTGTACTGAGAGATTAGCAAATTAGTCAATGAAGACATCAAAATTGCAGCATCATTTGAACACCAGACATCCGTATTTAGCTGATAAACCAGTATGTTTCTTTTTACGTAAACAGAAAGAAAAAAAACAAACCGCAGAATTGCTTATTTAAAGCTGCAACGGTGTCAGAATCAGCATTAAAGGCATCCTATCTTGTATCGTTGAGAATAGCAAAAACCAAGAAACCTCACACGACTGGGGAACAACTTCTACTTCCAGCAGCCATTGACATGTGTGAGGTCATGATTGGTGTTGAAGCCGCTCAAAGACTGAAAACCATCTCGCTGTCTGACAACACTGTGCAGAGAAGAATTGAAGAAATGGCTTCTGATATCAAAACGCAGCTCAATGACATGATTAAAGCTAGTGATACATACATGCTGCAATTGGATGAATTGACAGATGTTGCTGGAAAAAGCCAATTATTCGCATTTGTACGGTATATCTGGGAGAGGGACTTTTCTGAAAAAATGCTTTTTGGCAGAGAAATTGCCATAGGTGAGGACATTTTTAAACAGCTATACAAATTTCTGAATGCCAGTAGTATAAATTGGAAAAACTGCTCCAGTGTCACTCTGCTGTTGCCCCGACGTTCCCTCTGTTACCTGTGGCGTGAAAGATACTTATCAAAAGTATAGGACCTATTCATTTTGTCGAATTGCTACACAGTTCTGCTTGTCGAATCGCGTCTGGTGAGCAGCAGCCTTACCAGTTCTAGTTAATTTCTAATTTTATTCATTTCTACATACAGTACATTCTAATTCTAGAATTGTTTTGAATGTTCTCTTACTCTTCTCCCTTTGACTCCCGGTGTCCCTGGTGTCCCTCTGGGTCCGGCTGGTCCCTGTAAAACAATAGATGGGATTTATTTGCATGCCAGTTGTAAACCAACACTTGTGTCATAATTCCATGCTAACCGCTGTAAATTCTTTATTGCCATGAAAAGACAATAAAGATTCAGATCAGATGTATCACAGGTGTTTGTTGTTTTCTCCAGCCATTTTATAAGCAAAAGGAAACGTTTAAATAGCTTGAATTGATCCCTTCTTTGAGCAAAAAAAGTAAAATTGGCACATGAACCTCAGCTTTCTCAGTTAAATAAGAAGGCCCCAACTGATCTGTAGTGATTGCTGGGAAACAGCAACTATAATGGTGTGTTTCACTGTGATCAATCCAACCGCAGGACTGCCAGTATAATAAAAATCAGCACCCTTCTAAACATCTCTATGGGGGAACATGTACAAACTGGGCGGCTTTAATAATAATTAACCGAACACAAGAACAGTACAAATGACGTCTTCAGTGACCGATGTTTTCCATGTATTACTATGATTTTATTCTTAGAAGGCTGACGTGGGGGTTGCACAGAATAAGGCTATTCCTGCAACAACAGTGCTTTCATTAATCGGCCCCTTTGTATTGTGGTGCATCATGCAGAACAGTCCATTTTAAATAAAAACAGCAGCAAACAGAGAAATAGAGAACACCTAAACCTTTCCCTTTTTTGAGGGAATCCAAAAGTATGCCATTGACACTGAAATGCAAGAGACTCTGAATATGCAATCTGTCATGAATACATGTTAAATTAAACACAGAAATAACTGTCAGGCCATCGAGTGCCGCTCTTGAGAAACAGCATTTAAGGAGTCCTTTAAATGGAATAGTTCATGGCTTCTTTATTAAAATGCACTAGCTATAACATTAAATAAATTCACTTACAGGTAACCCTTGTGGACCAACCCCCCCTGAACCTCCTGGAGGACCTGGGTATCCCTAAACAAGAAGCAAAAATGAGTTTATAAACAGTGTTAAATATACCAGAAGGTATAAAAGCAAATGTGATTGTAGTAAAACACAGTAAAGCACAGCCATGCCGATGACTAAGGGTTCTTAAAGAGCCTTAGTGTACAAAGAATATTAATAGATTTCTGAAAAAAACAAAGACTGTAACATAAAACCAAAAACTGAAAAGTAGCAAAGGCATTTAAAAAAAACAAAAAACAAGATAAAAAATAGAATGTTTAACCAGAATGCAAAAGACACAGCTTCAGTGAGTTTGTGCTCATGTTTAAACTCAAAATCAATTTTGCAGCATTTTGACTGCACCAGCTTCCACAAAAGACTAGCGATTAGCCTTGTTGTCTTTTCAAACCCATTAAGAGAATTGAATACATATATGGCTTCATTAGACAGCCTTGTGCTATCTTATACTAAAGCATGTTAAAATCATGGAAAAATATATACAACTGTGAATCATAGTTAGGGGTAGATGTATTAAGATAAGCCAGGCACAGCGCAAACACACCGCAGTTTGCATTTTCATTGCTACAATTTGCAAATGCACATTTTGTCGTATGTACTAAGAGAACATACAGTGGCTTGCAAAAGTATTCAGACCCCTGACCAATTCTCTCATATTACCGAATTACAAATGGTGCATTGAAATTTCGTTCTATTTGATATTTTATTTTTAAACACTGAAACTCAGAATCAATTATTGTAAGGTGACACTGGTTTTATGTTGGGAAATATTTTTAAGAAAATAAAAAACTGAAATATCTTGCTTGCATAAGTATTCAACCCCTGTGCTGTGGAAGCTCCCAGTTTGCACCGATGAAAGAAATTGTCCTAACGAGGACACAATTACCTTACCATTGGCATCCACCTGTGAACCATTAAACTTGCTGTCACATTTTCTGGATAAAAACCCCACTGCTGAAGGATCATTGGTAAGGCTGTGAATCTGAAGGAAAATGAAGACCAAAGAGCATTCTACAGAAGTTAGAGATAAAGTAATACAAATGCATAGATTAGGGAAAGGGTACAAAATAATATCCAAGTGTTTGGATATCCCAGTGAGCACAGTTGGATCAATAATCAGAAAGTGGAAGCTGCATCACACCACCCAGGCACTGCCAAGAAAAGGCCATCCCTCAAAACTCAGCGCTCAAACAAGAAGGAGACTTGTGAGAGAAGCCAGAGAGGCCAACAATCACTTTGAAGGAGCTACAGAGTTCAGTGGCTGGGAGTGGAGTAATGGTGCACCAGTCAACCATATCAAGAGCTCTGCATAACACTGGCCTGTTAGAAAGAAGCCGTTACTCAAAAAGTACCACCTGAAAGCATGTCTGGAGTTTGCCAGAAAACATGAGAGTGACCCAGCTGCGATGTGGGAAAAGGTTTTGTGATCAGATTAGACCAAGATAGAGCTTTTTGGCCAAAACTCAAAGTGCTATGTGTGGCGCAAACCTAACACTGCCCACGCCTCAAGACACACCATCTCTACAGTGAAGTATGGTGGTAGCAGCATCATGCTGTGGGGATGCTTCTCATCAGCAGGGACAGGGCATCTTGTTACAACTGAAGGAAGAATGGATGGAGCAAAATACAGGAAAATACTGCAAGAGAATCTGCTTCAGTCCGGTAAAAAACTGAAGCTTGGGAGGAAATTCACCTTTCAGCAGGACAATGATCCCAAACACAAGGCCAAAGCAACATTGGAGTGGCTCAAGAACAAAAAGGTGAATGTCCTACAGTGGCCCAGTCAAAGTCTTGATCTCAATCCCATTGAGAATCTGTGGCACTATTTGAAAATTGCGGTCCACAAGTGTTGTCCAACCAACCTGAACAACCTGGAGCAAATTGCCAAGAAGAATGGGCCAAAATCACTCCGACACCATGTGCAAAGCTGGTACATACTTACCCCAAAAGACTTAAAGCTGTTATTGCAGTGAAAGGTGGCTCTACCAAATATTAATGTGTGGGGGTTGAATACTTATGCAAGCAAGATATTTCAGTTTTTTATTTTTCTTAAAAATATTTCTCAACATAAAACCAATGTCACCTTACAATAATTGATTTTGAGTTTAAGTGTTTTAAAATAAAATATCGAACAGAACAAAATTTCAATGTACCATTTGTAATTCAGTAATATGAGAGAATTGGTCAGGGGTCTGAATACTTTTGCAAGCCACTGTTTGTTAATGAAAAGAGCCGTAATATACAAATTTAAATATTAGTTGCGTCTTCTTAGCAACATCTCTAGCATTATACATTGTGAGAGTCGTGCGACATCGTTCAAATAAATAGTGGTAGTTGAGTTGTGGTTTGCGGCAGCAGAGGGTGTCCAAAGGATAACATCTATACATGCAAGGGTGCAAGAATCAAAATAACATTGTTTTTGTTAAATGTAAACATCATCTGTACAATGCATTCTGTTTCGTCTTCATTTTACCTATTATACATTTTACCATTATTATTATACATATATATATATATATATATATATATATATATATATATATATATATATATATATATATATATACATACATACATACATACATATACAGTACTGTGCAAAAGTTTTAGGCAGGTGTGAAAAAATGCTGTAAAGTAAGAATGCTTTCAATATTAACTAAATGCAAAGTGAGTGAACAGAAGAAAAATCTAAATCAAATCCATATTTGGCGTGACCACCCTTTGCCTTCAAAACACCATCAATTCTTCTAGATACACTTGCACAAAGTCAGGGATTTTGTAGACATATAATCAGGTGAATGATTAAACAATTATACCAAACAGGTGCTAATGATCATCAATTCAATATGTAGGTTGAAACACAATCATTAACTGAAACAGAAACAGCTGTGTAGGAGGAATAAAACTGGGTGAGGAACAGCCAAACTCAGATAACAAGGTGAGGTTGCTGAAGACAGTTTACTGTCAAAAGTCATACACCATGGCAAGACTGAGTACAGCAACAAGACACAAGGTAGTTATACTGCATCAGCAAGGTCCCTCCCAGGCAGAAATTTCAAGGCAGACAGGGGTTTCCAGATGTGCTGTCCAAGCTCTTTTGAAGAAGCACAAAGAAACGGGCAATGTAGACGCAGTGGTCGGCCAAGGAAACTTACTGCAGCAGATGAAAGACACATCATGCATACTTCCCTTCGCAATCAGAAGATGTCCAGCAATGCCATCAGCTCAGAATTGGCAGAAAACAGTGGGACCCTGGTACACCCATCTACTGTTCAGAGAAGTCTGGTCAGAAGTGGCCTTCATGGAAGACTTGTGGCCAAAAAGCCATACCTCCGACGTGGAAACAAGGCCAAGAGACTCAACTATGCACGAAAACACAGGAACTGGGGTGCAGAAAAATGGCAGCGGGTGCTCTGGACTGATGAGTCATAATTTGAAATATTTGGCTGTAGCAGAAGGCAGTTTGTTCACCGAAGGGCTGGACAGCGGTACACGAATGAGTGTCTGCAGGCAACAGTGAAGCATGGTGGAGGTTCCTTGCAAGTTTGGGGCTGCATTTCTGCAAATGGAGTTGGGGATTTGGTCAGAATTAATGGTCTCCTCAATGCTGAGAAGTACAGGCAGATACTTATCCATCATGCAATACCATCAGGGAGGAATCTGATTGGCCCCAAATTTATTCTGCAGCATGATAACGACCCCAAACATACAGAGAAAGTCATTAAGAACTATCTTCAGCGTAACGAAGAACAAGGAGTCCTGGAAGTGATGGTATGGCCCCCACAGAGCCCTGATCTCAACATCATCGAGTCTGTCTGGGATTACATGAAGAGAGAGAAGCAACTGAGGCTGCCTAAATCCACAGAACAACTGTGGTTAGTTCTCCAAGATGTTTGGGCCAACCTACCTGCCGAGTTCCTTCAAAAACTGTGTGCAAGTGTACCTAGAAGAATTGATGCTGTTTTGAAGGTAAAGGGTGGTCACACCAAATATTGATTTGATGTAGATTTTTCTTCTGTTCACTCACTTTGCATTTTGTTAATTGATAAATATAAACTATTAACATGTCTATTTTTGAAAGCATTCTTACTTTACAGCATTTTTTCACACCTGTCTAAAACTTGTGCACAGTACTGTATATATATATATATATATATATATATATATATATATATATATATATATATATATATATATATATATAAAATGAAAGGCAGTTTAATCCCATCAGATTCTATAGTCGGGCCCCAACCCAAAAAGCTTTTCATAATCACATATAGCCCCTTGCTAAACCAGACTTGACTGTCCAATCCGAAATAAGGAGGTGTCGGGTTAAAAACAATACAATAAAATCGCACACAGATACATTTACAGTTGTTGATGTATTTTAAACATAAATCATTGCGCTGAAATAATACTAATGTGTTTTTGGTAGACATTGGTGTACAATACGAATGAAAGATTATTTTAAATTGAAACTAAATGATTTTTCGTTTTTTTTTATTTTATTTTAATTATAATCGTTTTTAACTTGGCCTACTTAGCAGCCTAGACAATTAACACACAATAGATCATGGTCTTATACAGATGTTCAGAATGAGCTGGAGGTGTTAGTGGCAGATGTGTGCAGTCTATTGCTCCCAACACGCTGGGAAAACCAGAAATGTTATAGAAATGTGTTTTCAAGTACTGTAAGTACATCCTGACTAGTGAAAATTAGGTACTTGGGTGTTCGTCTCAAAAATACATTAAGCACAACTGGCAACACATGAGAAAAAGTGGATTGGGAAATGTCAGCAACAATTGCAGTTGTTTAAAATGTGCTTTCATAACAACAAACTTAACAAACTGATGCAATTGTAAGTGTCGTAATTGTCGCCAACTTTAGTACATCTTATTATAATATTTGTGAACCCTCGTCTGCACTCTCTCCACCCCAGTTTTGTAAATGTATGCAGAAATGCCCATAATTACACATTCATCAAGGTTAAGCCGCAAAGGAAACTGCTGCCGCAAAGCACTCCCTTAAAAGTCGTTAACAGCATTACGCTTGTTTAGTACATTTTACCTTAGACTTCCAACTCGTTTGCAACTGGTTTGCAACTATTGCAACAGGCGCAATACTTTAGTACATCTACCCCTTAATATTATAAACAGAACATAGTTTTACATTTTGTAACCACAAGCTATGAATGCCCATGGGTCTTTTCCATCTAAACATCTGAAAAAATCCTTGAGAATACCAATAGCTCTTTCAATGACACAGAGCTTTGGAATGAATGCTTACATTAACTACAAGTTGTGATTGAGTACTGACAACTTAAAATGTATGCCAGCAATTTATAAAACAATGCAGAGGTTTACAGATTTGAAATGGAACAAATATTGCACTTGGAATTGGTCCTGAAGGGTAAACAAACATTAGGTTACTTACCGTAACCCTGGTTCCCTGAAAGAGAAGATAACCACCAAAACATGCCTATTGGTAGGAAATCACTGAGCTCTCTATACCAGAGCTGCCGATAGGCCCCTTCCTGGATGACATCCTCGGTCCCACCTTTTTTTGCATCAAACCCATGAGGGCGATCGATGCGACCTCGCTGTTGGTGGTCGTCTTCACTTTCAGGGAACCAGGGTTACTGTAAGTAACCCAATATTCTCTTTCAATTTGAAGACGACCACCAAAATATTACGTATGGGAATGTATACCAGAACCGTCATGTGGGAGAACACACTGCTGTTGTTGTTCTACCAATAGACAGGCATATCTCATACATAATGTTCTGGTGGTCGTCTTCGAATTGAAAGAGAACTAAAGAATACCCACCGGCTAATGGAAAAACAAAATACTCGTACTGCTATAAAATTCCACAAGCTAGGAAATTGGGTAAAAAAGCTGCAAATTGACTTCTGAAGTCTTTGAACTCTTGCTGGAGCTCTGATGATTACTCAAATTACCTCATGGGAACTGCTAACCTCAAGAAATGACACCTCTCTTCATAGCTTCCGCTACTCTTGAGTTTAATGTTATGGTGTTACGGTTTCAGTTACTGTCTTCTCCAGAGTATCCTGTTGCCCCCTACAGAACGTGGCAAACGAGTAACAGTAGCACTTCTAATTTATTATGTTTGACTTTAGTTTTCCAGTTTAATCAATGTTACAGTTAACATTAGTCTTTTTTCCCACATCTGGGCTGCCGTCTATGTTTAAACGGCCGACTGGATTAATGCAGGTCATTAAAAATAACACTGGCATTTTAAGGATCTGTCAAATACACTTTATAACAGTTCCAAAATCCAGCCAAGCTGAATAGTAATTTTTTTTTTTTTTTAAATCAGTCCTTGGTTTTCCAAAAGAAAACAGCTGTATTATTTAAGTTGTCAAAAGCCAGCCTTTCACAGTGTTTATGCATGCATCAGCCAAGAGGGGGAAAAGAACCAAAGCTACAGACGTCTTAATGCTGTTCGATGGATCAGCCAGCAGTAAAGCTGATTTGAGAGTGGATGAGACTGTGGGACTGTCTCCAGTCTGGATGAGATATTCCCTTGAAATGAAGACTGACTTAGCCAGCAGTTCACACTGTAGTTGCCGTTCTGAGGGCCTCCTGCACTAATGAATGTTCTGGACCGAACACCAAAATATCATCTTTGTTTTGTTCCGTGAGCATATTATCAGCAAATGGAAATCCATGTTCTGTAGGAACACAAGAATCTGCTCTGCTCAGAGTCGTTATGCCTATTACACTGTGCTCCAAGAAATTTATAGTGGTTTGTAACAATGCAACAATTTCACTAGGATATATTAATGTAACATGGGAATCTGTGGTGTATTTTTAAATCTAAATTAAAAAAATCATGTCAAAATAACTAACAAAATGATTTCAGTAAATCTATATGCTTTCATTAAATTTCAATGACAGATGTGTTTTCAATGTTCAAGTCGTAAGGGTGGTGTTAAAATACTGTATCTGGAGGGAGCAATCACTACATGGATCACATTATCAATAATGTGATACAAAATCAGAGTGAATCATATCAGGTAAGATTTACAGGAATTGTTTTGTATTCTGTATGTGTGTAAACAGCTGAATAGGATGCTGTTTGGAAGCTAAAGTTTGCTTAACCACCCAGCTGCTTATCCCATGATCTCAACATGGAGCGCAAGCAAGTCCAAATTTATCACTCCTGTGAGAATAGCATGCCAGGGGTTTTATGGGCATCTGCAAAGTTTAACACTTCTTTTTGACGTGCTACACTAAATCAGTAAGCAGCATATATGGTACTATAGTCTGCCATTTTTTTTTTTTCGCTGGCAGATGGCAGCAGTCGCTAAGAAATGTGCTTGACAGACCGTCCCATCCATAGATGAGCAGTAAAAAATGGCGGCCGCATTTGCATGAAAAAAATGGATGCCTAACTATTAAGAATGAGATGAGGGTATTTATTTCTTTGTTGATGTTACAAGGGGTTGTAAGGAACCGATTTATTGTGCTGATGAAGCACACTTCACAGATAATAATGCATATAACAGCGATACACACCCATACCCGAAACTGTGGAAGATAGAAAGTACGTTTACCGTGATTGAAAATTTGCGATGCAAGTTTTCTGATGTATATATGCTAGATCAGTGGTTCTCAATCTGTGGTCCGCCGACTCTCTTCAGGTAGTCCGTGCAATGTTTACATAATTCCGAAAAGGAAGAGGCAGCATAGTTAATAGATCCCATTGCAAACCCAACATTCGAGACCTTAGAAAATGCATTCATGGAGAATATCTCCAAGTTAAAAAAAGGTGTCTGTATAGATAGTTTTGGAGTGTCTAAAATGTATTCTTTACTAGGGAGTTTTTGTGTATTGTGCTCATGTGCACTCAACACAGCAGGTTGTAAAGTAAGGGATAACACTCGACAGGGCGTGTGCTGCATTAACATTCTACTATTGGAGTGTTGTCCCGGGTACAATAAAAAACAAAAAGTGTACTTATTTAAAAAAAACTAACTTTTATTATATGTCCTTCCACTTTGTAGACAAAATAGTCCCTCAAACAAGGTTATATTTGTTTCATCAAATCAATAAAAGCACCAGCTGCCAAAGCAATTTTGTTTTCTTAGATTTTAAGTTGTTGACTTGTCAAATCTTTGTGTCTCTTGCTTTGTATTTTTTCTTGCCACTAGTCCACCGTCATGCCTCTGAAAAGATTAAATGTGACGAAAGGAATGTCACCAAAATCAGCTATACTGTTGCTGTGTGGTCCGCCAAGGTCAAAAAAAAATATATTCAGGTGGTTCACGAACAAATAAATTTGAGAACCACTGTACTAGATAAAGACGTTAGCATTGACGAGAGTTTGAAGGGCTTCTGCTTTGAAATCTATAATACAAAAAATTATTTCTAAAAAGTGATATGACTGCACAATTTTGTTGCACTGTTATTATAATGTTCCACTATATATATAATGCTACCATTGTAAAAAAAAAACATGTTATTTTCTGATTTATATTTCTGATTTAAGTTCTATTGAAATAATATATTTCTGTTTTTCCTAATAACAATAAAAAGTGTGTATTTTTAAAAAATAAGGCAAAAATTGTTTTGAAAACTGTCCAAATTGTTTACATGAGTGCTAAGAATGAAATATACATGCAAAAAAAAGCCCAATTTTGACATGGAAATTGCCAAAATAAATGGGCAGCTGGGTGGTTAATGTTTCTGATCTTGGGCTGATCTAAAGATTCTCAGCGTGGTATGTGGAATGTTTAAAGATACAGGATACAAGAAAACTCCACCAGTGCTAACTTCAAAAGATCCTCTTTTTCCGGAGTAAGTACTACAGGTATAATCAGATCTGAAAACCTTCTTCCAAGTTCCAACACATCTCTGTCTTGTTATAAAACACTTTGATGAGGCTTTATTGTATAATCACTCCAATCTGGAAAATGGTTTGAGGGCATTTCCAAAATATTTGCAGATCATCATTTTGACAGAGCTAAAACAAATGGATTTTGGCCAAATATTATCTTGAATACCAGCATGGTCGTCAAGAAGGGAATGCCTCACATCTTGTTTTTTTTCAAAATGTTTTCTACGTTCCTTTGCCAAACAGGTTTTGCTCTGCTTCAAAGTGGATTGACAAAGACAGTAGCGGATGTCAGGTATTGAAATAAAGAGATCCCATCAGTCAGTCAACAGGTCTTAACATACAAAACACACACAAACCGACTTGCACCAGAAGATTACAATGGCTGTGGAATGGCTGTAGTCCAATAGAGGCCAAAGAACAAGCAAAGGCTTCTTTCGTTGCATCTGCCTGGTTTTGAGTGATTCAACGAGCATTTATTCTTGTTCCAGCAAAACAGCTGCACCAACAGGCCCCCCCCTTGAACCCACCCACATCCCAAGAGTCAGTGTTACAACAGCATCATTTTAAGTGGACTACCTCTTTAAGACAAGCAGTCAGTTGGATCACTCTAAACACTGCCACTTATATACAGTATGATTGACTCCTTACCATGGATCCTTTTTCTCCGGGTGGGCCCAAAGGACCTGTGGGACCACGGTCTCCCTGTAAAAGAAAATGTTTTTCAGAATTTAGAATTGTTGAGCTTCTACAGTAATTAATCTTTGCTCTAGGTTTGCCAAAATCTATGTCAGCTTTGATATTGTAGTCTAGCAGAATTTGCGTCAGATTTGATCAACTGCATGTGCTTCTGAAACATAATGGAATATAGCTGATTTGATTTAGGTAGTAGCCTGTCTGTCTAGCATCTTCATTATTAAAATATGTTCATGCTCCAACGGGCTATGGAAGGAGGTTCACCACAGCACCCCCTATTTGTAAGGCACCCAGGGAGACTAGGTGGAGACTAGTGTCTGAACTCTGTCCTCCAAGGTTCAGTAGCTTGGTAAATCCACTGCTGAGGTTCACTGGGGAGGCAGTTTGCTAGATAGAGGGAACAGATATTCTTGAACTTCAGTTTTCTTGGCCCAGTATGGGTTACAGCAGTGAGGTAATATTCAAATTGTGCATTAATCTGTCATCACATAGGTTCACTATGTCTATGTATAGATATATCAAATCACATAGATTCAATACGTTTATATATAGATATATAAAATCGAAATGGAATTTATCAGCTGGTGTGTTGACTGTATGTGCTGACAGATTAACGTGCAGTGCAGCTTCATGTACTGTACAGTTGTATCTGTTAAATACATTGGTATGTGTGTGTGTGGGGGAGTCAGTAAGTGATATCTGCTGATACCTCTGTCAACAGTGACTTCTTCATCCTCCTTGTAGAGAAAAAATTGTGAAGGTACCTTTTCTCTAAATCAATGCTAGACATGCTCCTAATAAATACCAATGTTTAGAATGATTGTTTGGAGGCTTGGGGGCACACTCTCTTCAGCAAGGGTGAATTTATTAACTTTACCTTTTTTCCACTGAGACATTCCAACACGAGGTGTACAGGTTTTGAAATTTGTCTTCCTAGGCTGACACACATGCGTCATATTATTTTTCTGCAGGTTTTATTTTCATGTGTTTTTGTGTGTATTTTCAAGTTTTTTTAACCGTCCATAAATATTTCTGCAGAGAACTTCAACACTGTCTGTGATATCAGAAGAAATCACTATGGTCCACAGGTTGCTAAAAAGTGTTGCTCCAGACTGCTGGGGTATACATTTTCAAATGGTATAGTTTCTATAGTTTTAAAAAATATATACATTAATAAAAAATACCAATCAATTCTATATTTTCTCAAAAAACTATTTTAGAACTAAGATCAACAGATACAGAAGTCACTTTAGTACCAGTTCAAATGACAAAGTAGAACATTTAAACGATCATTCCTGACAAGCTAATTGGCTTAGAAAGTGTAAAGCAAACAGCATTACCTTTTCACCAGGCACTCCAATTAGACCAGGAGATCCGATTAAACCAACAGGCCCCTGAAAGTGAAGGACAGAAGAAACATAGATTTTTGACTGTTTAACCTCAAGGCACTGAGGAAGATTTACAGATTTCCATCTGGATTATTTTGCAATGCCGTCATGTTGTTCTCTATTGCATCATGCTCAAAACCCCAAACAACACCCATGTAATACCAAACTGGGAGGTCTAAAATCAAGCATCTGGACAGTATGCAATAGTAACATATTGCCAATGTGTGTCATGTCATGTCACATTGTATATTGTTTTATGTTTACTTTCTCCTGCTGTCAATATTCCCCTGGCAGTATTTGTTAAATGACAGCTTTCTTGTTTCCTTCAGTGGTTTGTTTTCCTATGGAGAAAATGCCCATCTCTAGTGCCATTTACAATGATGACATCAACTGAAATTTGCATTGGTTTTATCATGAGCGTGCAATATAGCTTGTTTCTTTACTGATTTTCACCTTGCTTTTTTAAGAACCAGGAACAACAAAAACACAGTATGACAAATTCTTGAGAAATGTAAAAAAAACAGCGCAATTATGGACCCTAATTATTTCCAGAAACCATGTCTGGAAAATACTGACGGTTTGATGCCAAGCCAAGCCATGAAACTGTAGTTTGCTTACTGTATGTAAAAATGTTCTATACAGAACATTCCGATATATGCAAGCTACACCTTCTGACCACTGGGAACAGTTTTCCCTGTTCCTGGACTGATATGCATAAAATGAAGTAATCTCGATTGTCAGTATACAATACAGGCTTAAAGCTCTATACTAACAACCTCTTTAACTTCTGTGTGTACAGTAGGTCAATAATAAAACCCTTGTGTGTGTTTTGAATAAAGTTTAGGATGAATACAAGACATTTTCGGGTAATGGAAATATCTTACAACTGTCAGATGTTAGAAAGTATGCAGTGCAATATTTACAATATTTGATACAGCTGTTTTAGCCAAAAACATGACCATTTGAAATCAGCCCATCAGTGGACACAATTAGCATTAAAAATGACTGCACTTTTCAAGCAGTTAAGAAATAATGTGTTCTATTCACTTGGGGAAAACAACCACCACTGGAGGACACAAAGCTGGAGGTTAAAAGGTTTCACTTAGGTAAGTTCATGTAGATATTAACATGAAGACCAGCAGGTTGATGTGACCTCCTTATTTTTTGAAGTAGTGTTTTTAGGATAACCAAGGGTAGATGGTTAATGTAAGACAGCACTGTTAAATGCAGTAAAAAATCAAGTTGTGGCTTATCAGGCCAGGGTATATCTTGATGAAATCAACCCCCTAGTAATACCAGTTTACAAACCAATGGAAATTATTAAAAAATCTACTAATTCGGCCGAATATCATTTTACATTCCATACAATTTAATATTAGTTTTTCTCTCATATTAAGTTTCATTTCTCAGTGAGGAAATCAATTAAAACAAGATTCTTGTGGTTATTTAATTAAAAAACAAACAAACAAAAAAAAACATTTTAATTTGTATATTTTTCCATAATACAATATATATTTCCACTAATTTCAAAGATACTAACCTTTTTCTCTGAACACATTGATTTATTTATTTTTATATCACAAGTGTGGGTCTATGAGCTTGAGTAGAATAACATGCTTACTTAAGAAGTATTGTTTATTAGGATAAAATTTTTGGGGGTTGCAGATTGTAGGCTGTTGATTTTAATTGTTTTCTTGGGTTTATAAAGGTGTTGACAAACAGGTCATAAGATGAAGCTTACAGAAAGAAAAGGAGCTTTATAATTCCCTACAAAGTATATAGAATGTGCTTTATGTTCTCATGTACCTTCTTATTAGTAAATGAGAACAGTATGCTATGGAGAGCGGTACCAAAGATCTTCTATATACACAAGATAGTCAACTCCGCCATTTCTTCCATCCCTGTTGAACCCGTGCATCACGGGAATCCAAAGAATTCCGGTAACGACTTATCCCCTGTCTGTATAATGTAAAATCTGCCTCATACATTTTTAAACATGAGTCACTTAGATTTATTTAGAGACACCCTTCCTTAACGCATACATGTTATTATTTCTACAACTGACGTTTTCACCTGGCCTGACAAGAGCTCTTTATCGCCGAAGTGTTGACAGAAATTGCCACTGTCATGCATATTCATGAGCAGTCAAGACTGGGGCCTGGTTTTGTTGTCAAGGATAGACAACAACTAGTACTACAGTATAATGCAATATTGAAAAAAATAGTATTATTTCCCTTTTCATTTTTTCCATGTGATGATCTTTTGAAATCTGTAATCAAATATTCATAAAATACATTAATAACTACTATTGTTAGAGTATTCAAAACTGTTCAGTCAGGAATTGCAACCGTAATTGAGAACTGAGCTAAGAATATAAATACAAGATCATAATTTAAAAAAGAGATGTCAATTTACATCTTTTTAAATGAAGCAGTTGCTATTAATTAATAAAGACAATAAATAGACAATGCATTTTTAATAATGGACACTGCATTTTTAATAATAAGGCATACTTGTAACTTTAGTATCCATGCTAATTTCTACTTTATGTATTGCTCTATTTTGTCTGACACTATTTATATTTATCACAATTCAAATCATCAGACCTAATATCAATTCGTACAGATAAACATTAAAAACAAATATATAATTTATACAACAGGTGCCGCTTATTAGCAACTCTGATAAAGACAACTTTTGGTTATTAACATTAATATAGGAACCAATCCTATCCTGTGGTTTTTCGCTTATTAACAACTTTCAGATAATGACAACTTTTTTGACGGCTACCAGCAGCATCTACTACATATAAATAAAAAGCTGAATTCATGGGTTGTAAAACTTAGAAAAGATCATCCTGCGGAAAATTGAAAAGGGAGACATTACTATTTTTTTCTGTGTTGCCACAATTAAATGCAGAACACTGCCGAGTCATTAATACTATTTGTAGTAGTTACTGCAATAATAATAATAATAATAATAAGATGAAAATATTGATCGTAAAAATAATAACATGTATGTGTTAAGGAAGGGTGTCTCTAAATAAATCCAGGTGAATTGTGTTTAAAAATGCAATCATTTTAAAAAGACAAGGCTTGGAATAGGAATTGAGGCAGATTTTACATTATATAGAGAGGGGAGAAGTCGCTACCGGAACCTGTTGGATTCCTATGATGCACCGCTTAGGCACAGATGGAAGTTCCAATGTTAAATCAGCTTGACCATCTTGTGTAAGACCTTTGGCAGTACCTTTCTGGCTTGTAGGGGAAACATTATGTAAGCACCTGCAATGACTTACAAAGGTCGTCCAACATTTTGCCCATTGAATGTTAACATTTGGTTCCAGTTATTTTAGACAGTTTTGCAGGGTGCAGTTTAAACATGGTTGCACAGCATGTCAGCTGAATTTGCCATTGGGGCAAGTGCTGTGGAGGAGTACATGGGACGAGTGTAAATAAATGTAGGCATGTGAAAGCCACCCTCTGGGGGTCCTAACCATAAATGTTAGGACCCCCAGAGAAAGAATTCCACTCCATACATTGAGACATAAAATTAAATGTGTCAGTTTGATTTTGAGAATGTGAAATACATTAAAAAAAAAAAAAAAGAAACAAATATTCATAATAAGCCAAATGTTGTAAAAGTCATTTTAGACAAATGTTTTACCTTTTTGCTCTCAGGTTTAATTCTGATTAGTGTGTTATCTAAACTGTATCTAAACAGGAGAATGTAAGTCAGTGGATGAGTGAGTGAGCAAGCACCAGCGAAACCTCTGTCACTGCAGCATGCTCTTTACACCCATCACTCATAGTTTTTTCCATTTGGTGAACCTCTTTACCCATTATGTACCTGTCACAAAGACAGCTGCAGTGGATGACGTCAGACCAGAAACAGGAACCAACACAAAATAAACAGAGAAGTGGAGTTTGGTGAAGCTGAGCGATTGTTTTCGCTAAGCATTTAATAATTGAACAGACAGAAAATAAAAGGTTGTAAAGACAAACAAAACACAGGACACGGCACTGGCAGCCAAAACAAAGAGACAAACAAAAACAAACAACACAGACAAACATGATGAGCTGCTATTATTATATACGTTACTTTTTTACTTTCTCCTCTCCACACCTGTTCTCCACTCACTGAATATACAACCCTGAGTGAGTGAAAACATGCTGCTTTTATGCAGCTGTACCGAGACTCGATTGCTAATCAATCATTCAATTCGAGTCTCGGTACAACTGCACGTGAATTAATAAAGTGCAATTCCCCGTGCTCGCATATTATTACATTTTACCTGCACGAGAAGTGCTGTGCAATCCTTGTGCCTAAATACAAATATACATTTTAAACACTCATGTTCACAGACCCATTTATATCCCGTGTACCAATGACTATACACCAACATTAACACAGTACATGTAACATACAACATCGAAATACACACAGGGGCGGGGCAACATTGCCACAGTGCCAAATACATTTATTTGAAAAAATCTGAACGCAAGCAGTAATTATGTAATTTGATACATTCTAAATCAATATTTCTTCATAGAAAAAACTTAAATCCTTCCTTTGGCTACAAACAGCTGTGTCCTATTTTGAGGACAGTCAAAACAGATGTGCCGATAATCAGGCTAGTGAAATTCCACGCCAGTGATAAAGCTCAGCACATACAAAATGGAGCTTTAGCATCACCGTAGGTAAGAAAACATAAGAAATGTATAATTTTTAGTCTTCAGTTTCTTATTTTATATTGAGGCATTATAAAAGCATCACAAGGGCTATATTTGCAGAATTAACAGTTGCAATTAGAGTAAGTTATCATAACAGTATAGTTAAGGAGAACATTTAAATAAGTGGCAGATGTTAAAATGCTAAAAACAAATTCAAGTAGCCTGTCCTCAAATTAGGACAATGGCACTTAATGGGTTAAAATGAGACTAATTAGATCGGTTACCTTTGATTTCCTGCCACGACAAAGCTGGAAGGCCTAAATTTCCATAATCACAGAAAAGTCCCAGTACGATATACAGAGGAACGATCCCACTGGGAACACTTTAAACAAGCCCCAAGAAAATAGCTGCCAAAAACTAGTGAATAGAAATTGACATGTGTCCAAATTGACTGAGATAGATCTAATTTTATTATTAATGACTGTTAGTTTCAGAACGGTGTTTAGTATTTTGCTAGTGACCGCTAAAGGTTTCCCTCAAAAATGACTCTTTCCAATTACTTTTGAACTTGAGAGGCCAAAAAAGGGGCAGTGGGTGATTTGAATAGTATGGAAATTAAAATGGGATCTGTGTGACCTTTCTTTTACTTAACAAACCATGCATATAGAGCTTGTATTGTCAGTGGTAGAATGGGTTTCATTAACGTCCATATGGTGCAGATCTTTTTTAAATGTGCTTGCAAAATAATTGTTTTCTTCAAAGGAGCTGTCATCATCGTGCTGGTTATTGTATCAACGTCCATATAATAGAGGCTTACCAGTGGTATTTATCTGCAGATATAAACTATGTAAATAGGAACAAAGTAACATGCGTGTGATTTAAACCAGGTTGTTTTCCAGTCTGAGTAGTATTATCACAGCTGAAAAAGAGAGTACTGATACCTCTTAATAAAACAGGACTGATACTATTTCCAGTTCAAGGCTATTCTGGTACAGCAGCCAATTGAAGCTGCTGTTACATACCACACAGGTCAGTTATATTAATTTTACACCATCTGTATGATAATGAAATGCCCAGACACGCAGCAGTATTGGTTAGTTTTACTGACTTGTACAAACACCAGGTAAAGTGCTCAATCGAAACACTCAGAACACTTTCTTTTCGCATGGTTGAAGTCACACTTGGCTCTTGAAAAGCATGGGTTTTGACTTCAGTCTAAAATATGGACCAAGCCCTTTTTTTTTTTTTTGGGCTGGAACAAGCCTCAGGAATATTAATGAAGTAATACTGGCAGAACCACCAATCGTTTATCAGAGCAGTCAAATGACAAATAAAATATATCTTTACATAGAGGAAAATAGTACTGCCATCTCATTCTTATCTAATGTTTTACAGTTCATTTTACAGATATGGGAATGAAGATGTACTCAAATACTAAGAACCACCAACTAACATGTATGCCACATTGACAAAGGGGTTAAAACCATAACAAAACGTGAGTAGCAACTGAATGTGTAAACAGGAAGCCAGCTAATACTGGTCTGAAATTGCTGTTCATTAGCTATGTGAAAAGTATTGAAAAACTTACTTGCAGCCCGATTTTTCCAGGATTTCCTGGGTCACCTGGCTCTCCCTGTAAATAATGTTTCAAAGCAAACGTAACCATCTTATTTTACATTCAGTTCAGTTTAGAAGTTATTTGGATTTGTGAACCCATACAAACAAAAAACAAGACATACTGTATGGTTTTATTTTCTCTAATCTGCAGCATGGCAGTGATAATACAACCGTCTTGTATCATTTAAGAACACAGAAGTGCTGTATGTAGGGAATTGCTGTTTGTGACTATTGACAGCATTATTTTCTTTAAAAAAGAATACAAATTGCATTTTTGTACAAAGATGTTGATAAATCTGCCCATCATCTTAAACGTGAAAATAACTTTAAAGTTACTGAAGCAGCTGCTAGGGTATTCAAATGAGAGTAGCGACCCTGGCGCCTGCAGTCCTGAAAGGATATTGCTACTTATGTAACGTAAACAGGCTAGTGTTACTGTGACCTACAGAATCATTTTACAACTTGACTGTGACATAAACTGATGGATTATGGTGGAAATAGGACATAAACAGAGTAGCATAATACTGGAGCCCCACTGTGACATAAACAGCATTGCTATACAGCTCAGCCACAATGTAAACAGAAAGGCATTGCCAGGCTCTTCTATGTGTCTGTTTATAGAGGAATTCATACTGTCATATTATATCACTCAACTGTTTATACACAACGAGAAAAAATAAACAATTAGCATAACTCTCTCCTTACCTTCAAGCCTTCTGGTCCAGGTTCCCCAATATAGCCCTTCCTCCCTGGTCTTCCCTATAATCCCTATAATATATAATTATATATATATATATAAGATATAAGGGGGGGTGCAGAGAAGGAATATATATATATATATATATATATATATATATATATTTTTGAAGTCAATAATTTGAATTGATAAAAGCTAAATACTAATTGCTTACAGTTCTTGTTTTTCAAATACATAAAAAAAAAATACAATCAATAAAATAACATGGTTATTGAATATAATGAATATAAAATATGACACAGCTAGCTGAGGACAGGAAACTGCTTCTTCTGAGTTTTACAGGTCACAGGAAGTGGTTTCTCAGGACTTGAAAAGAGGAATCAATTTGAATTAGTTCTGCCTCACCAGAGAATCAAGATTATTTATGTCATTAGTTAATTATTTATTAATTTAAAAAAAACAAGACGTAAACTAGGCAACATCTGATTTTCAAAACAGCCAGTGGAAAAATAAACAGTGGTTATTTAATAGCTCTGACTAATACATTTGAAGGATAAACCAAAACACTTGACTCTTAAGTGAATTAAATAAAGAAACTTACAGTACTTCCAAGACCCCCAGGAGGTCCAAGGAGCCCTTCATCCCCCTATAGAAAAACATCATACAAAACATTTCAATATACAGCATATGTGTGATGCTTTACATAGAACACGTTGCCTTGCAGAGGCTGGATAATAAATGGAAACAGCAACACACCTTTGTATATAGCCCACCCCTCACACATCAGTCCACCCCAGTGATTCAAGGCGTTGATGGGTGTATTCAGAAAGGGTGGAAATCATGCTGGAATGGCACTACTCACTGACTACGGTTAATTTATTTCATGCAACCACTGAATGCACAAGTGAGTGCTATTTACAACCTGAAAACACCAAGACTGCACACTTTTTTTGTTTTGCAATGTTATTCTTTATAATAAATACAATTACACATACAGCCTGCAACACTGGTCTAATTGATAGAACTTGCACTAGGAAAACACAGTCTCACTATCCTCCCATAGCCTAATTAATGACTTAACAAAAGGAGCTTAAGAAGATTGCACTGCAAAGCAGGCATAATGGTCTGTTCCCCTATTGGGGATACTACTTATGGGACATATTACATTATCCTCTGGGAACTACAGCAGAATGCATGGACTGTGGTTCTGTCTTTGACGAATGGCAACAGTGTCAGTGAGACTTACGGTGTATCCTACAGTATTGTGATAAAAAACAGGCATTTCTTCTTTCAGAATCCCGGTAACTACATGTGTTGTCATAGGAGGTGGTGCTCCTTGATAAACTTCAAAAGCATCTGAACTGGAAGTTTGAATCTGAGAAATGAAATATTATAGTATAGGATCCTGTCATTTGAAACCGAGTTCGGCCCCCTTTCAAATACTTCACCTCAATTCCTTTCGGCCCAGGGGGTCCTGGGGATCCTCGATTACCTGGCGCTCCCTAAACAACAGGATGAATCAATTAAAAGTCACATTTTATAAGCAACAAGTGGATATACACACATAATTAAAATAAAAATACCAAAATGTTTTTAACCATAATGAGTCGTTAAAACAGTAAGGGATAGTAGCTCTGGAATCAATTATTTCCCCCTGAATCACGAATCATCATTCAGGCCTCTTCAAAACCATTCTAACTAATGCATGCCATCAATCTATAGAAAGTGCAGTAGATGGGCTTTGTAGATGACATTGTTATTGATGTCGCTAGACTACAGAAATAGACAAATATGCCAACAATGGTTGAATGTTAAGGGTATAAATCCAGGCATAAGTTTAATTTAATGTAAAAGTAGAGGGAACTGAAGAACAATGTGATATCTGCTTTGTTTTCTGATGCTGGGCCACAAAGGACTTTTTCCCCCAAGACAATTAGAACAATGGAGACCAACCCTCGGATTTAACTGTAATTATAGTGTCGCTATCTTTATAGCGAATTAAAAAACAATCATGACTGGGTTCAGTTATTTAACACTGTATTTGTCTTGTTATTCAATGCTCTTATAAAACTATAGCAGCAGCAGAACTACATTAGAATCCTGGGTATGTACATTATATGAGGCATAGGTAAGATAGATAATACGCCCAAGGAACACATAAACTGGAACAACAATAATTAAATATTCTCTATTTCACTTTTTACACTGTGTGCTTCTCTGTGTCTGTAAGGATAATAACGTCTATGAATAAGAATGGTCTGCATAGTGATTTACAGAAGCACTATATCATAGAAGCATTCCATACCGCTCCATGTGAAGATGAAGTTTGTGTTGAATTATTTGCCATGTTCAGTGTAAGCACGGCCCTTAGTCACACGTTCAAATTGTCAGCTTGTTCTCCTTAGTGCTTTTACTAAAACCAGGGACATGACCAATAGTGTGCTAGCTGCATAGGAACAATCTGTAATATTAGAAGATTCTGGCAATCACATTTATCTACCTTTGGACCATGTGGGCCATTAGGACCTGGAACACCAATGTCTCCAGGAAAACCCTAGAAAAAAATAAACTCTGATTAGACTTTTGTAGAATATAATACAGCAACACAATACCCATAATATATGTGATATATGGGCCAGATGCTCAAAAACAGCAGTTATAAATCTAAAAAGTAGAGTAACTGAACAAACAATTACAGAATGTACGGTTTGAGAATGTTATTGCGTGCATTGCTCTTTGTTGCTAATGATACAGTAATTTGGATTCAAGTAAGAATCTAGCGCAACATGTACAAAATCCAACTGCTACTGTATGTACAGTATATATGACAAAAAACCTTAGGATGGGCACTGTCCTTGGAAAATAATATACTTGTAAATCCTGACAAATTTGTCCAGTTATGACAATAAAAAGTACTTATGTTGTTGGTCAAGAGAGCCCACACATGGTACATGCCTTTTCCTAAGAAACTGAAGAAAAGTCTTAACATTGGAACATTGGTCAGTTCTTACACACAAGAGCCTTTGGGACCAGTTGACAAATCAGTTTGAACATTTAAGAACACATTTTCCAAACCTGAGTCTGACACATCTAGAAATACTCCAGGAGATGAAGTTTGTTATTTGGGCAGAATTCCAGTATATGGTACATATAAAAAACAAAATGTTTGTTTGCAGTCCAGAAAACGAGCCATTAAACTGTATGAGGTAGTAGCTTAATTACATGAATCATCATTCCTGTACACAGACTTACATAAACTTTACCATAAAACTTTATTTGAAGTACGCCAGAACTGCCAGAAATCTTGCTAATTACTGTGATACAGCCCCAATAAAATAGTCTACACATCCTCACAAAGCTGTTTTTAAACTGACATCAGCACACTCTGTGCTACTTTAGGCCACAAGTGAAATTGTGATCTTCGATCTCTTAATTGGCAAGTATGGGAAAGAACAGAAAAGTTTATCATGGTAAAAAACAATGGGAAACTGAATTTACTCTACCAAGATAAACATGTATACGCAAAAGCAGCTGTAATACATGCACTGTTGTGGTTAGACACTTCAAATATATATGCAACATATATTATTAAATAAAGCAACTTTTCGTTTTAGTTGTAGCTGTTGAACATGGACTGAAAACATCTTGCGCAGGTTCGGCTTATTTAAAAACTGGTCCACATACTGGATCGATCTATATATTTTTTAAATGTAGTACACCCAGCCAGCCACATGGTGGCATGTTATTTTAAAAAGCGATCAGATTTTAACAGATTTACAAATGTTTCCTCACCTATCAAGCATTGGGCAGTACTTGTGTTACAAGCAGATTAACCCATCATCGGGCCCTAGGCAAACATACACTTCTGGTCCTCTATCTCTAACAACAAATACAACAAATCTGGACCCCTATGAATAACAACAAATACACAACTATATATATATATATATATATATATATATATATATTTTATTTTTTTTTTATTTTTTTTTTTTACTTCTTACGCTCATACATGGACACATTTGCAGACTGGATCGCTGGGCTGAAGCTGGTGCTGTTTTTAACAGCAGTCTTGATTGTCAGAATTCCATTCTGAATGTCTGTAGACAATTGATTTCTTATGTCTGTTTTTACAAGGTTCATCATGCTCTAATTCTGCAGTACTGTGTGGCAAAGTCAACATGGCAACCTTGGCAAGTGTAGGAAACGTGTCTGTCCACTAGGTATATACAAGAGTGCAGTTTTGTGCCAGTTTTTGTCAGCTGCCAGATCAAGTCTAAGATCTGTCAAGTCAGTCAGTCACTTGCTATTGCAAAAATTCCATCAATTTTCAATAACAACAAGTTGAAGAACGTGTATACTAATTTCAGCACAGCATTGTTAATCAGCATTCTTCGTTTGATACTTTTCACTGCCATCACATAAGGTGTAGGTATATATCATTCGAGCTGATTGGGAAAGCCGCAAGCAAAACAAAATATACCATATTTATTTAGATTAAAAATAACTGACAATTTATTTATTTATTTGTTTTAGTGTTAAAATGTGACTTATTTTACTGAGTGGCCTTAATGGACAGTTGGCAGCCTTAAGCCAAATGCAAGTTAACACGGCTTACTTCTTTCTCAAGCGCCAATACAGCAAAGGCAGTGAGCTGTCCTTGCTTTACTGTTGATTGGAGGTGTTTTTTGACATGCTTCCTTAAATAAATTGTAAACTTGGTTGCTTTTCTGCAGGAGAATCCACCCCTAAACAATACGTTATCAGCAAGCACATAAAAGCTCTGTGTGTTATTCTTTCATGTCGCTTCTTTTTGTTTCGGCTGCTCAGTCACGTGCTGGGAAGCCGAAACAGGAGTCGACCACTTACAGCCTGGAGGAAGGGCTGCCCTCAGCCACGGATTTCCTAAGGTTTCCCCCTAAAAAATTAAAAAAATGTGAGCAGGGGCTTTTTCTTTACCTGAGTGCTGAGCGGTTCGTATTTAGTTCTGCGGGGTGCATGGTCGGGTTGGAGAGGCTGGGCTCTCTCCCCCAGCGCAGTCATGCTCTGGGGGAGGGTCCGTGTCTCAGCTGCTGATTTTCATTAAATTCTATATTTGGGGGATAGGTGGCAGGGCGCCTCCATGGAGCACGTTCATTATTTATTATTATTCATTCATGGTTTGGCGGCTTCATCTTTGTGGGGGGAGGTGGCCACAGCCACTTCCTATCTGCGGGACTGGGATGCATGTAACTGTTTATGTTTTTCCAGCCGGCCTCACACAGGTAGCCGTGGGGTATCCACGGATGAGGCCTCTGGCCAAATTTATCTTTCACTCGGGCCCTGAGTGCCCACCACAGTCATCAGGCCCTGAGCGCCCTCACAGTTCAGAAATCATCTGCAATTGCAATCATCGATATTCATTCACTGCCATTCATTCATTGCGGATTCTGCGTGCTGAAATGCTCTTTCTCCAGTGTCTACAATAATGTTTTCGGCGGTTGCATTCTTCTTCTTCCCGTTTCTTGTGTTTATGCTTTGCTGCTCACGAAAGAGACATCATTGGCTGTATTCAAGCAAAATCAAACTTGCTGACCTGGAATTTACTTGTGTCGCCGCACGAAAGTGAGTCAGTGAAAGTGAAAGACAGTAAGTTCCGGGTCAGCCAGTTTGATTTTGTGTGAACACAAGTGAGATACACTGCCTCCGTTGAAATGTCAGTGAGTGAAGTTCATCCAGTTTGCACACAATTCCGTATCTGTTTAAAACTTTTAGTTTTGCCATGACCAGCCCCCCACCCCCCACCCCATGACTTTGGGCCCTAGGTAGGTGCCTAGTTTGCCTATGCGTTAATCCATCCCAGGTTACAAGTCATAACATTTGAATGAGGCAATGTTAACATTTTACTTATAAACATGCACGTCCACTCATCAACGCTATTAATCATTAAAGCAAAATGCAACTATGTCTGTCATCTACGAGCACAACATTAACATATTCATGAGTTACTTCTGCAAGTGGATATGCCAGGATGAGTTTAGTAGAACCATTACTATTCGCACCTGAAATCTAGGAAGACAAATAAACAACAACTCACAGACAGCAACACCCAGTGAAGATTTCTAGAAATTCTTGTTTTTACACAGCATGCAGCAATATTTTATAACTCCTGCAAAATGAAATGCAGTGTAAACTATAAATCCACCCCATACTAAAAAAGAAAGCAATTGATACATTTTATTTATAACAGCTGGATTATTTATTTATTTATTTGTTTATTTTTTAAGGTCAGGATTTTTTCTAAAAGCATTAGAAAATTATTATTGAAGGGATGCCAACTTTTATGTATTTTGATCTATAAATTTATATGACACAAAGGACACATTTGCTGTAAATAACACTCCGTTAGGGGTGGGTCTGTCTCCCTACCGCGCTTTGGGTCCTGGGAGAACGTGATGTTCGTATAGCGTTATGACGCCATTGTGTTTTGCCGGCAGAAATTCGGGGCCTGTTTCCTGTGTACACATTTATATTGTGAGGCAATCCACACACAGACAGAGGGATGGCGCGAAACCAGGACCTCTTGCACTAAAGCATAGCGCTAATACTGCTGTACAAAAGAGCCGGCTCTTTCGCATCTGCCCTACGCCTGTGTGTGGCTTGCCTCGCCCTGTGTGATGCGCATGCCTGCGTTAACTGAGATCGCTACAATATATATATATAATTTATAAAACTGAAAAAAAAAACAAGGAGTCAATGAAATATAATATTTTATGGTTTTATAACTTGAATAGGATTGTATATTCCTTTCAGCAAAAACAGGTCCTTAATCATACTATTAGACAGAAATTTCTTACGTGAATTGTCAAATTGCAGTATTTACAACACTGATGAAGGCCCGAGTATGTCCATTGTACTAAGAGTACTTTATAAAAATGTGCTTTATATAAGTTTTTCCAATAATAGTTTGCCATTGTACAGCCTTTTAGGAGAAAATATGCAGTAAGTTTTTTATTTTATGTGAAATACAACACGTTCATTAGAATAATATCTGTCCTATTCCAAACCACAGCTGTATAGCTCACATCAACATTTATGAATTAAAGCTCAGGTTTATTAATTTCAGTCCATAAGGCAGATTTTATCAGCGGTGTTAATGGTATTGCATCTGTTTTCTCTTTCTTTGTTTTGCCAAAGCCTGTATCAAATAACATAAAACATCTGATTTCCATATGTCTACCCACCTTTCTACAAGAATTAGCTGGATCAAAACCAGTGCAAGATAGCACAAGAATAAAGCAATGTTGACGGTGCATAACAATGACTTGAGTAGTCTTGCCTGCATATGAAGTGCATTTAGTCTAGTTCAGGTACAAAGCATTTCACATCTGAAAGAAGTCACGTTGTAAATAAGTACAGCCGATATGCTGAACGAAATTCAAAGCAATGCTTGTCGAACAACTGTGTCAAACCCACTTTTTTTAACCATAAAAGTCAAGTGTTTTCAAACTATTAAGCATGCAGACCTTTTTCAACCTTTCTGAACCTGTACTAAAAACCTTCAACATCACATGAATGTTTTCTGAGCAATGACCACATGCAAACGCATTATGATCCCAATAAATTCCTGGGGTCCTATGAATATAACAATGTCCTTATGGTTTATGAATATGACCTGAAATCAGCTACCCAAAGGTAACTGTTAATAAAGTTTAACATCCAACAAACTGTATTCCTGAACGAGAAAGAACACAGTCATACAGACGGAACCTGGACTCCCCACATCTCAATTTCAGAAGCAGCGTTTGGTGAGGAGCTGGAGGAGGCAGCGGTGCACTGTGACCCCAGCACACAAAGCACTTTCAAGTTGTATCTAATAAACAGGCTGCTTATTAAGTTTTTGAATGACGTGCACTGATCACGTAATTAACAAGGAATGAAAACAGCATTGTGATAAGCCACATATGAAGAGTATAAGGATCAGAATTCTTAGATAACGTCTTTATTTGTTATATTGAAAAGATAGCAGTATGTGGTAAGAAGCGGTGGAGGAGCCTACTGGAGTAAGAATCAGAAGTTAAAGAACAAAGATTAATGTACCTGAAGTCTTTTTTTCTGCCTGAAACTGGTTTTAATCTTTGTTTGGTTCTACAATGAAAACTGTTTTCGTTATTTCTGGACGTAACTATTACAGCATAGATATATAGAAACAATAAAAAAGAAAACTAGTAATATTCTTTTACAATTTATTTAAATTTTGAGCGTAAAATTATTGTACCCCTGTTTTTCTCCCCATTTTACTGTATAATATTCAGTTATGTCGCCTCACTGCTGCAACAGTCCCACAACAGCTCAGGAGAATTGAAGGGCAGTGTGCCTGCTCTGATACACCATCAAGCCCACCATCTCTTTACATACTGGAGCTTTTCAGTGGATCTCAGCATGCTACGCCTAGCCAGTAGGGGCTGCTGTAACATGATGAGAAGAAACAGTCTTTGCTGAATTGTGCCTCCCTAACCTGCAGGAGCCAATGCAATGCTCCCTGTAGAATCCCCAGCAAAGACTGGCAACTTGGCACAGCCAGGATACTTTAAACATAAGTGAAAGCTTACAATTGTGAGCAAGGTATTTAGGTTTTATTGTGAAAACTTTCCTGATGCCATTTAAATAGAAGCATACACAGCTATATGTTTTATATACCTGATAAAATCAACATGGCACACTATATTAACCCAGATCTGGCCATCACAGGAAAAAAGTGGCATAATCTAAAATTAGAATTAAATTAGAAGGGCAGCCAACTTTGTCTGCGTGTGATTTGTCTCCCGTGTGGGACCTGCTAATGAAATAACATGTTGTATGACTCCAGACAGGTTTACTTTGTGGAAAATACCCACTCAGTACATTTATGTGCAATTTCTGGCACAAGAGACCAGGTCCTATTTACAAAGTGTTTATCACGGTTTAATTCAAGACTGTTGTTTAAAATCCAATTTTGATGAATTCAATAAAGCTTGATTATCATGTTCTAAATCCTTTTCTGGCACCTTTTACATTAAAAAACAGAAAAAAAAAACTTAATTGGCTTACCATTTGTCCATCCATTACTGCTTAATCCTATAGAGGTGAGCTGGAGTCTAACCCAGCAGACATAGGTCACAAGGTGGGACTACACACCAGTCTATTGCAGGGCAACTAAGGGACAATTTAGAGAGGCTAATTCACCTACCCAGCATGTCCTTGGACTGTGGGGGTAAACTGGAGTACCCAGAGAAAAACAACATGAACACAGGGAGAATATGTAAACTCCACACAGACAGACCCCTGAGGCTGGCATCAAATCCAGGCCCCTGGAGCTGTGAGGCAGCAGCGCTAACCATTGTGCCACCATGCTTCCCTCTTACCAGCTGTTGGTCCTAATAAATATGTTCTTACCACAAACAGGCGCTGCACCTTTGAAACACGGACTACCATCAGTCCAATAGCTGCATAAAGCTCATGTGTGTGACAGTTTTACAGTTCTGGCTTTTATACAGGCTAATTGTCAGATTCACAGGGTCCCTACAGTTTTGGGTTTTTTTTTTTTACAAAGACGTTATTTGTACGTTATTTAAAGAATTATTTTTAAGTTTAATTTCTTGTTTTAGACTGCTTTAAAGGTATACGGTAATCTCAGTGGTATAGGGTCCTGATGAAGACTACAGAGGTATAAAACCAAAATCAAGGACTATGCAGCCGATAAGGAGCGGGAGGTTCCTCTGGTCTTACCTCTGGTCCTGGGGGGCCGGGTGGTCCCTGTGCTCCCTGGTCACCGATTTTTCCCTTTTTTGGAGATAAAAAAACAACAATGCATCACTAACAAGGTAGTCTGCCTCACAATCACAGAATGCATTACCTATAAACACTAGATATTACAGTAGTATTAAAAATAGATAGTTTCAAATGTTGACTTTGTCTAATTTTATATATTTTTTTGTGCTACTGGCTGATGACATCTTATGACACAGTATGTAATAGTAACATTCTAGCTTTTGTGGGCTTCCAACTTTTCAGATGGCAAACAGAGATGACCTTCTTTGCATGAGAAATCTTCTTGCTTTGTCATTTTTTTTAAAGCAAATGAAGCTGATGTGAAAATAAACTCCTCTAAAGACTCATTATACATGGACCTGACAAGAACAGGCAAACAAACAAAAACAAGAAAAACATTTTTAAAAAAAAATTTAAAAAACATACAGTTGATCCAGGCTTCCCTCGAATTCCCGATGGTCCTGGTAAACCAGATGCTCCCTTGAACAGACAAATGAGACATTACTTGTACTCACAAACTCAGGAACAGTCAACATGTGTTCATGCTTATAAGCATTATCCCTTAAGTGTGTATTTGTTGTTTAGTTTATATATTAATATCCTGTGTAGAGCTGATTACGTATCTGCAGACTATCAAGCCTGGCAGGGCTGTCTGCTTTCTTTGAAAGCACTGTCTGCAGTGCTGGCCAAGTTGATTCCGGAGGTTTGCAGGAAGGCATATGGCTCCACTTTACTCATTTCTGCTTTATTCTCATGATGTATTTGTGAGAGCCGCAGCGACAAATTTCATTAATACAATATTATGTCCTGAAGGTATAACAGCTGAGGCCTGGGTGCCAGATGATCCCTGTGATTTCCTTGTGTGTTGATTGCAAACACAAACCATCCTATATGACACTGAGCTAAGCGTTCAATACTTGGACTTTCGTTATTATACACTGAAGTTTAAAGCCAGGCTGTTTATTTCCTGCTAAGACCCTGGTCAACACAGTACAGGGTGACATACCACCCTAATAAGTAATTCCTGTCAACCTCACCAAGAGCTGAAGCAGCAGTATAAACCCCTTTGTTTTTAGATGAGGTGTTGTTCTCAATGTACACAATTTGAGTTCAGTGTGTTATAGAAATCTTGTATAGGGAAAGAGAGAACCGCACACTCAATATTTTAATTCATAAACAAACTGCCTTTGTCAGTGTGTCATGTGTCTTTTATTATTAGTTTGGGAGAGAGGACAGTGACGCAAAGCTGAGATTGTACTCATGAACTACTATTAAAAGAAGAAAAGTAGTGTTGTTTATTAACTATAAAACTATACCATGTATTTTATGAACAGGATGAAATCTATACACAAGATAAAAATTACTGGAATCCTTAACCCTTTGCGGTCCAGTGTCGGACCAGGTCATCAAAAAGACGTAAAGCACAGGTCTCTAGTCGTTTTTTCTCCACCAAAGCTGAGAAAACCTTTCAATGACTGAGTGAGACCGATAAGAGCTGAATGAAACCGAAAAAAAGGGATGTATCTCATAGCCCAATGCTCTACAGAGATAACACGGACATAATAAAGGAGGTAGCTGCTTCTGCATCCAGCGCTCAAAGTATATCACGGACATTTGCAGAGCTTTTTGAGATGTTATAGTAATAAAATAATGACTTGGATCGCATTATTGAGAAGTTTGGCAACAAAACGAGTGATCAGGAGAGGATTTATCAGTATGCATGTCTGTAAATAGGTATGTGAAAAATACAGCGAACAAGGGGTGGGGCTTGGCTGTAGATACAGTACTGAATGTCCTTTTGTGATTCAGTCCCTTTTAAACCTGTTTTACTCTGAAAAAAATGTAAATAGCGCATGTATAATAAACAGCGCGTGTGAAAATAAATTGGACCTGATGTGCCTGACAAGCACTGAATAAACGGACTGCAAAGAGATAACTGTTGATTTCTCATCTGTGAATATTTTACACCATAGTTCTCAGCGTAACTGAAAACGTTAGGTTACTTACAGTAACTCTGGTTCTCTGAAAGAGAAGACGACCACCAACAACATTACGTATGGGATATGCCTGCCTATTGGTAGATTTTTTCTGATCTCTATAGACCAGAGCTGCTGATAGGCCCCTTCCTGAGATGACACTCTTGGTCCCGCCTACCAAGGGATTCAAACCGTCATACCACGGAGGCCAATTCTCTTTTTGCATTGAAGCTGTGAGGGCGACCGATGCATACCTTGCATCGTTGATGGTGAGGTCCAGCCTCGCCAGATGCTGTGTCACAATCGCCGTGTGGGCCACTGCTCCCTCTCGTTACTGAGTGCAAATCATCAAGTCATCCATGAGACGAATGGCTCGCTTGCATAGCAAGGCAGCCTCTTCCTTTTTGAGTACCGAGACATGAAGAGGGTCCGACAGTGACAGTGAGTGACTCCTCGGAAGGAGGGAGGTCACAAATGGAACTACAGCGTGTAACCGTTGTGCAAGGTAGCGAGTACCCAGGTGTCTGAGGTGCAAGCGCGCAAATATTGCAGCTGTTGTGCGGTGAAGTGATGGTTCAGGGTCCCTGCTGGGGCTGCTATGGTTGGGGCAGAGCATTCTGAGGCAGCTGCCTAGGACTACTGCCCTGGAATTGCCTCCTGGAAAGCTGCTGCGCAGACGGACCACGCCCTGCGTTCCTTGTGCTCTGTGGAGGGGCTCGGTTTCCCATCACTGCTGTGGCCTGTAGGTGATGCCACAGGGCACCCAGTGGGGCCGTGGGTACTGGGACCATTCTTGTGATGGTACGCACCTGGGAGGCCTGCCAATGGCTCAACCTACCCCACACCAGAGCACAGGGAGGGAGCAACGCGGCCACCTTCCAAGATGCTTCGTGCTGTCGAAGGGAGCATTGTAAAATCTCCTCCACAGCAGGAGAATGTATGTCCCAAGGATATCGGCACGTCCAGCAAGGCCTCCTCATCCGTGTCGCATACCTTTGCCTGTGACAGCCATAGCTGTCTGCAAGCCACCACCAGGCTCCGGCCTAGGGCTTGTCCTTGAAGACCAGAGATCTGGAACAGCGTACTTGAGAAGAGGTGAAGCTCAGTGACCACCAGCTCTGGAAGCGGGGTCTCTGTGAGCACACCATCTAAATACGCAAGAGGAGCGCACCTCCTCCATAAAATCAGGGAATGGTGGGAAGGGCTGTGCTGTGGGAGTTACTGCCTGCGTCCGAAACACAGACTGGCGGGGATGTGCCGGTGTTGCTCAGGGGATCTGCAAAAATTTTCCAGTGCCCCATCAATGCCAGCATTGAGTTGGGCAACTGTGGCAAACTAATCTCAGAGGCAACCTCGGAGCTAGGTTATGCCACGGTCGACAGCGCCAGTTCCTCTCCTTCCTCTATCCAGAGGCAAAAAGAGAAATGGCTTCCGTGGAATGACGGTTTTAATCCCTCAGTAGGTGGGACCGAAGGTGTCATCCCAGGAAGGGGCCTATCATTGTTGGTGGTTGTTTTCGAATTGAAAGGGAACTACAGATATAATATTAGCGTGAATTAAAGCATTTTGCACTGAAAAGATAGGAGGGTGTGCAACCCTACAGAAGACTAGACTGGCATATTTAGACTATACACATAAAAAACTAAACAAAATTAAATTGCACTTTATGCTTTTATTTCAACAAACACATAATGCACAGTCAATCAGCATCATGGATTAAAACTCAAAAAACTAATTTTCCCCTTCAGGAGGAACAAAAGGAGGGAGCAGGGATTGAACCAGCCTATCAGTGACTTGCTTTATTAACAAGCAGGAACTGCCAAATCACTCACTCATTCGATTGTCTGTGCCTTTAAAGAGAATAGAGGCCGTGGTAAGGTATGTGGTAAAGTCCTAGATGGACGGTAAATTCTACGAAGCCCCTATCCTTTATGAAATATGTATGTGGTTATCGGTTACAAGGAAATGTAGTCTACATGGTTTTAATGGTGAACACTAATAAAATAAAATTACATTTCCCAAGATGCTTTGGGCTGCAGGACAGGTAATGTTCAACAATCAGGGGATAATGCTTAGCACCTGCAGCTTGTTATCTGTGTGAATATATAAGGCAGTCTCTAGCCTCATTCTGGTTGGGGAGTTTGAGGAGTGAGACCTGTGAGGATTGTGTTTTGGTGAATTGTGAGTGAAACAGTTTCTGGTTGAAGATGAAGAAAGGATTATTGACTTCTGCTTGTATGAAAACCTCCTTTGCGTAGCGACCTGTTTTGCATGTGACCTCAACAACAAACTGTACCACCTTAAAAATGAAACTGTTACAGGTATTACCCTGTGGAAAAAATGCTTCCATGTGCTGAGTATTTCTCCTTACAACACTGTGTGGAAGGACATGGTGGCAAAGCTACCTCACTTTGCAATGAGGTGCACTAGAGGCACACTCATTCGCTCTTGTTAGTGACAGTCAATGTTTCTAGCTGTCCGTCACAGACCTTTTGCTGCCAGTCAAACTGAAAGACGGCTTCAGTCTCTGCCTGTAAACTAGCTTTTGCAACCTTCTCTGACTGGTATTTACCAGTTAACAGAAATGCTGATTTATTGAATAAATATTGAATAATCAGAATGCTCACCTTATCTCCCTGATAACCAGTTTCTCCAGGATGTCCCAATAAGCCAGGCTCCCCCTAGATTGTACAGCATTACAGGAAGATATATAATATAGATACTGTATAGCTTATCTCAATGAACATGCAGCCAACAGTGCATCGAATCACATACAGTAAACCAACAATCTAATAACTTTTCTTAAAAAGAATCAGACGTTTTATACATTTTTAGGGTATATCTAAATGAATAATGTGTTTTAAAATGATCATGCTGCACTAATCCATTACCGTTATTATATTTAGTTTTTCAACACTATTCTGTAACATTCACTACAATAAAATAAATATTTAGATCACCTTATCACCTTTCAATCCAGGCTGCCCCATGTTTCCTGGTAGGCCCTGTCAAAGAAAAACAAACTGGAGTTTTGAGGGCGAAGGCAAGCAAAGTGCAGGTACAACAGAAAAAGTGTTAACAGATGCAAAGCAGCTCTCTGTACCTGAGGTCCAACAATCCCTGTCAGCCCACGAGGTCCCTCAGGCCCAGCGTCGCCCTGTGTGGAACAAAAGAGAGACATGCATCAAGACACATTACAAGACAAATGTTTCACTGTATTACCTAGTTGTAGCATGGCAGTAAATTCAAATCAAAGCTGAAAAAAAGTAGTAGTCTCCACTAAGCCAGGGCGTGCACCACCTCATGGAACAACAAAACTAGTATTAAGGGTTCAAAATTAACGTGTCTTTCGTGGCCTGTATTTATCTGTATTTAAATCGGTCTTTATGATTTGTATTGATGCTGCTTTCGCAATATAGTATATGCAAATTAACTGACTATACAAACCAAAACTATTTATATTTATATTTATATTCATATGGTGTATTATGTGCTTTACTTTACTTGCTCCTACATATTTTACTGACCATTTTCACAATGTCATTTTTTTTATTTAATTTTTTTAAATCAGGCAGGCCGACTTGCTCAATGTAAGAGTGTCTTGTTACTGAAACTTCTTTAGCATAAATTTGAGACACTGTCGCCTGGTAATGCAATCTTGAGATGATGACAGTAACCAGATATCAGTACAGAAGGACCATTTGGACACAGTGTGTAGTTCAAAAACCTGTGTTTTTTTTTTCCTCCACCTAAAAACAAGCAGATGGTGAGCGACATACTGTATACACATACTCAGATGTACCGTGGCTCCCCTGCAGCTAATGCCACCTTTGAATGAATCAGCACCCCCCCCTGATTGGCAACCTGCTTCGTCACATTTGCCGTTATTAAAGATAACAACCTTGCCAAGCCTGCCCTGGTTTTGTAATTATTATGCCATTACATTACAACTAGAAGTATCCCAGCTCTGCTTGATCTAGGACACAGGTTGCCAATGTTGGCCCCCACCCAGACCCTGAAGTAGTTCATTATCTCATTTTACTGTTAAACCTGAAGTGAAATAGTCCTCCTGGACCGGGATTAGACACCACTGATCTAGGAACATCACCCTCTAAAGCAAAGCTGAAGTATACTATAGTGAAGATCAGTTGGGTTTCATAGAATCTAATACAGGATACAGTCAGATCAGTGATCAAAATACTGAATTGTATAAATAAGTTTAAGAAAACATGTTTAATACAATTTAACAGGATCCGCAACTGTTTTCAGAGAAAATGTATTCACATCTTTTCCATCTTAAAAAAACAGTTATCGCAGGATACAGTATTATAGCATGACTCAGAAATAACAGCTGCATGCAGCTGCCTAAGAGTAAAGCCGTATCAATCCAGAATCCTATTTTGGTGAACACTGAAAAATTGCAAGCCGATTTGCATTTCTATGTTGTTTTTGCAACAAACTTAGGACAGTAAGATGGGTCCCTGTGATGACTCAAAGGGGTTTCGGTCTGCAATTCAGCCTCCCAACAGTAGATGGCATAAAACCAACTCGGGACTTCCCTTACCAAGATCTTGTGACCATGACAAAAGTCATCTTTATGAGGGGCGGCACCTTGGTGAGGGGCGGAAGTACGAGTATGTAAATTCCAGCCACTGGAGTCAAGTGAAGTTAAGGATACCTGTCAGTCTGGGATTGGTGATCCACTGACTACCGGGGCGGGGTTTGCATACTAAAGACAACGTGCTACTGTGTTCGGGGTTGGTCCTGAGTTATAGAGGCGGGGAAAAAAAAGGCTGGAGGGTAGTACGTGCGGGGTTGGACTGTGTTATTTACTGTTAATTTCGGACGGAGGCCTTACTAACTTTGCTGTTTTCTGTTTTTATTCCTTTTTGTTTCATTTTGGATTGAGCAGATCACGAAGAGGACTAAGAGGCTTCCGTTCCTTTATTTTTGATTACTCCAGCACTCCCTCACATCCTTCTTTATTGTTTTTTTTTTTTCTTTTCAATGTAATATTAAATAAAATTTTTATTTTTTTTACACGTAATTCGCTGTCTGGAAAATCAATTTTTACTCACACGCCTCACAGTCCCATTCAAGTGTGTATAAAACTAGCAATAGATTTCTCACAACAATAATTGTACTGCTTTTTTGCATATTTTTTGCATACACAGAGGCACCTTGAAAAAGCAGCCATTCTGTGTTGGATTCATTCAGGTTTCATTGAAAAGTACTTGTGAATTTATTAGAGTTAGATTATGATGAGCCATTTGCCAACAAGGCAAACACTGGTAATTCAACAACATAAGTCACAAGTCACTAAGCAATGCTGATGTGAACACAGGCTTTCCATGTCTAATGCCTTTGATAAAACAAGAAGCTCACTGTGGATTAAGTGTCCAGGCACAAAAAAAGCAGCTGAAATATAATTATAGGTTTCCCAAAATACACCTCTCCCTATGCCATCTAAAAAATAAATAACACGCTACAGTGTAACCAGACTCTACAGCCGCCGGAACTCAGAAGTCACAATAATCATTTGTTTCTACATTGCTTAAGAAAGTACTGTTAGCCAGTAGCAGGTTTCCACTTCCACTCCAGAAACATTTACCTTTAGCCTGTTCCAGCTAGCCGAGCTCAGGTATCTTCATTCTCTAGCATTGCCTACCTGGTTAATGAGTGTATAACTCCTTTATTATTCAATGAAGACTATATTTTATGTTCCAGTAACCAATACATCTGCCCTTCAATACATAAAAGGATCCCCTCCCCCCCATAACGCAACATAAAATATGACTACCCTCTTTTACACTTACAATGGACATATTGGACATAAAGCAAACCCTCCTCTGTAAATCATTACTTATTTAGACCAGAAAGTTTAAGTGGAACCAGTTGCTGATAGAAACAGCCCTAGGCTTTACCAGTCTGGTTCACATTAATGTACTTTGTGATTTTCTATAAATGAGAGCCTCACTTTTAGTGGTTGATTATTACCTGAAGTATCTGATCTGCAACTCGTTGCTTGCTGATTTATGTAATTTTTGTGATTATATTCTTACCAAAGCCTGTAATTTTATTCTTGCTTGCACTAAGATAACATTTTAATAGTGGCGCCGCTATTATTTCAGTGGCTTTTAAAAAGTACCAAATAATAAATCAAACTACAGCAGAGACAAATCACTGATGGTTTTTGACATTTTATTTAACAGTACATAATAGATGTTTTTCTTATTTCGTATTTTTATTTAAACGCTAAAAGGATAGCAGTACCAATATTAAAAGGCAATCCTAGGGTTGATCATATTTATGTTAAAACATCCCATACACTAAATTCATCATCACCTTTTCCTTGCTCAAACCTGTTCTTTGGATCGCTGCTTAAATCAACATTGGGGGAGTTTCAATGTATGGTTATTTACACGTGACGTGGTGAGGTGCATGCACGTCTGAGAGAAAAACTTGTCAGGATCAGGTTTCGAAAAATAATGGCCAAAGAGAGGGATAGCTAAATCTCATTTACTCATAAGCATGATGTAAAACACGGGAAATCCACACCCATTTTCACATGGAAACCTGCATTTCACGTGAAAACGTCCACTGCTCCCAATCCAGACTGCCTTGGGAGCATACGTGGAAGCTGTCTGGCACAGATCTCTTCATCCTACATCTTGTTTTCAGCCATGGAGTTGGACAGTTTCAATATATACCTTGGGTTCATTATTTTCTTTTTTCTTTAATTAATAAGTCGTGTGATAAATTAGTTGAAATATAATTCACTACTAATGATATCCCACCTCACCAATGGACATTTGAAAAACAATTAGGGCAAGAGCAGTAAAACACATTATTAAACAACCAGACACAAGGTATTTACAAATCACCACTTTATTACATGACCTTAGAACTGTGCTTTAAACATTTTCACTCAAACAAGATGCCACGTGACAACCATGGATTTCCAGGAGAAGAAAAACAGCATGAGAAAGCTACGCATGGCTAATTTGCATATCGACCGCCTCCTTTCCCCTTCATTTGCATGATGTCAGGTGAAAAGAGGGTCTTCTCGAGTAAAATAAGCCGAGGCAATGGAAACCCGAAATATATAGGGTTATTTTTCATTTGGCTCAAGCCCCAGTGCCTCGAGTAAAATTAGAACACACATGGAAACTCCTCCAATGTGAACTGTGTTTTGTTGCATTTTTGTAGTTTGCTCTTGACTGTCAAAATCTAGTTTATGAATGGTCTCTTGCCCGGGTCATTCCTAGTGGAAACATTCTTGAGTAATTCTTATATGGAAAAAGCCACAGGCAAAGAATGTCAACATTTATCTACTATTTTTCCATATACAGCTGTTTACTGGTAACTTTGTGGTATGCTTTTGAAGTCTGTTAATAAGCCTACTTTGCAAGAAAGATAAATATTCAGGTACCACATTAATCTTATTTCATATATGCAACAAACATATGTGGTAAATTTAATAAATGGGTATTCTATGACAAATGCAGTAGTAGTATGTAAAATAGTAGTATGTATAAAAAACAAAACAAAAACAAAAACACAAACCTGTTTTGAATTGAATAAAACACATTTTACAGTCTCAAGAAACTAGAACAAAGCAAATCAATGTTTACAATTCAAACCGATCAATAAAACCAGCAACTGATATTCATATTGTGTCCCGCTTCAATGCAGTTTACACTGCAGTGGAAAAGTCATGGTTCTGTAGTGTAAGCTGCAGCACAAAGGCAGCTATAATGATTTGTAGAATGGTACCACAGTGGTAACATTTGCTTCACAATTGTATGAACCGATACACTCTGGTAATCCAGCACCAAGGTGCCATGTGTATACCAGTGACATGCTCTACCAGGAGTGCAATGTGTGTTCTGAATCCCATTGCTGATAATCCCATCACGTGTTATCGGAATTTTGATAAAGGTGTATCATACTGCTCCCTAACAGGTCCTGGCTGTGATAAAATGTTCAATCCGGAGCCTCACAGTTTATGTTTGCATCCCAGTTTTGGTGAAATTCATTACACACTACTGATAATGGTATTCTTTGTCATTATTTTTTCAAAGTAATATGCTATTATTTAAAATGATTCCCTATTAGTTATGCATATTGACGTGCCCTAAATTGATAAAATGTGTTTCTTAAAATTTGAATAGAATTTTTTTTATTTCTGTACAGGCAATTCTGGTTTTTCTGATTAGTTTTAATCAGAGTAGTTCTGGACTTTCTAATCTCTGTGTGTAATATCCCTGATGAAACCTGTTAAAACAATATAGATTGATCTCCGCTCTGGCTCCCAGATACTCGTTTTTAGAACCATTGCCCTATTTCTAAGCAAGCAGATATGGGTGCTGCATGAAATGGATTAAGTCATATTAATCCATCTTCAATTAATTAATAGTTTCCTAACAGAAAAATATTCAACACTTTTTAGACCCAATGAAACACATAAGGGCATATCATATTACTGGTTCTAGTTTTGTAAAATTCCCATTAAATTAGGGGGTTTGGTGCCCTTTCACAATTTTAGTAAGGGTGCAAGTATCTTAACTTAAATGTTGCTTTGACTGCTGTCTGACTATCCTACATTCGTACTCTGTTGACTTTTGATTCAAGAACCAAATTCAGATGGTACTGTTAGATAAACTGTGTATTGAGTTCTTCAGAAAATCCATGATTTGAATCCTTAAAAGAAACTGTCACACTAGGAAATACAGCAGCAGTTTCAGAAGGCAGTGCTGTGGGTTCGTAGAACAGCGATACTGGAAAAGTCGAATGTTAAAAGATCCAAGTTAGATTAATCTAATTCCACTGTGTACATGTATTTTCATGTGTAGGACTTTAATGGAAAGAACCACAGGCAAAGAAAATGTTGACTCTTTTCTTAGATATTTCTTGTTTATATGGTTAATTTTGTTACACGTGTGTTTTCTGATTCAATTTGTATTATTACTAGAAAATAAAAATACAGAATTTTATTTAAACGATTTGTGTCTGCTATAAGACATCCTATCTTCATCACATTCACTTTTTAACAGGCAATCCTAGCGGATGAGACCTGATCCACAGTAGACTTCATGTAAGCTTTACGTATAGAAGGTGTGCTCTTGGCAGTCACTTAGCCTCTGTCATTTCAGCATTTGCTCTTACTATTGCTGGAACATACGCAGCCTTGTCAGCTCAACACTGTACCAAGTCAATGTACTAATCATATTGTGCTCCAAGGCTGTATGCTGCCCACAGCAAAATCACCAATGGGATTTATCTTTGCCCAGTGGGAAATCTAATGCATTTAGCTGCAATCACTGAGACGGTGCCAAGGGAAGAACACAGGTTTGAAACTCATGCCAGCTGGAGGGGATTCAAACAGTAAAAGACCAGGCCTGCTGTTTGTCCTAAGATCTCTGATATTGAGAAACACTCATCAATTGAACAGCTGTCAAGAAACTCTAGCATGCCAATGGCCCTTGCTTGCAAGTCTTTCACATGGACTTTACAGCTGCACTTGAGGAAAGCGCTTGTATTGGTTAAAAGTTAAATACACTAGCCCAGAATGCATTTCATTTTGTAAAAACCTGGCAAACAAATGTACCAGAATGTATGAAAAAGATGTATTGTTTCATTGTTTTCCTCTACCTGACAAGTATCCTTTGGCCACTTCTAAGGTTAAACACTTAAATCAGATGCACTATCCTTACTGTTGAATTGGGGACAAAATGCAGAAGACTGTGTGTATTGCTGCCAAAATACTGTCTAGACCTGTTCAGTGTATCAAGAACAATTGTCTTCAAAGAGAAAGCATACTCCAAAACTTATTAATACAGCACACTGTTTCATTGAAATATCAATCTCAATGTTAATTCAGTCACAACGTTTGGGAGCATAATTTGTTTATATCACAGTGGTGATAAATCCCTCTCCCGACCTGTGAGGGCACAGTGTAAAGGGAACAGAGTGCTCTGGACTGGATGGCCAGACAATTCATTCACAGGGTTAGAAGGAAGTCAGTCATCTAGAAAGGGGGCGGAGCTATGATACACTAAAACATCGAGCAGCTGTGGATTGGAGGAGCGGTTTCACTAATTAACCAAGGGGTCATGATTGATGGTACAAAAGGGTGCGTAGCGAAGTGATCTGTTCCTTTTTATGGTTAAAGCTTGTTTGTTGTTATTAGACAGCAGCTGAACGTGATCCAGAGCTGGTGCCAAAGGCCAGCACTTACCTGGACATCACAGTGTTTGTGTTTTGTGTTACGTGTGGGTGTTTAGGAACGAGACTATTATTATTATGGGACCAACCCGGGGATTAACAACAGTGCAATACAAACGGCTGTACTGCCTGTTCTCACTGTTATGGTTTACTGCCGTTTGTCATCAGACTTTGGACTGTACAAATAAAATATCGTTGCACCTGGATTATCATTGTCTGTCTGTTCATTGATACCTGCTGCATTCCTGCACACTGTTAACCACTTTGCCACACACAGGTATGCTAGGATACCTATTTTCACAATTTTGCAAATCAAATTTAGGATTTTGCCAGCCAGCAACCCAAAATGACAAACTCAACAAACTGCAAATCAACTTAAATGTTCTTTGCTTTGTTACCAAATGGCTGTTATTTTTTCAAGCAGTATGGATTACAGATTGCTGATATTAAATAGTAATGAATGACATGCTAAGGCATAGCAAAGCTGTAAATATGGTGTACAATAAAGTTCTTACCCTGAGCCCAGGAAATCCACCAGTCCCAGTTCCACCAACGGGGCCCTGTAAAACATAACATGAGTCACAGCCTTGTCTAAATGTACAAGAGACTCGAGGGGGTCAATGTATTCTGCATGGTAACATCTGGTTCAGCTTTACTTCATCAAATGCAGTACATCACATCTACTGTTCCCAGACAAATGTGTCTCCCTATTAAGCTTTTAGTCTTATGGCCTGGTTAAAATACTGATCTGCTGGTTTAATTAGCACCATGTTTTTAGTTATTTTCATATTTATAAGGCTATTTTAACAATTAAATGCCCACAAAAATACGCAGTGCACTAATTGTAATCCATGCACTGAAGTAGATGGCAGACACGTTGCAAAACTATATGAATCAGAACCCAAAGTGGTTAATTATTTCATTTTGCTATACTTTTACCATGGTGTACTGCAGAAAACTGTAATGAGAGGCAATTTCATCCTCAAGAGACATGTTGTCAGGCTTTTTTAAAATCTACTAATGTCAATGCAAAGGTGTTAAACAGCACTGTATTATCTATTCTAGCATTACATCTTAAGAAATGGAAACTGTCATTGCTCCTAAGTTATTGTATTCACTCTAAATGTTTAACAATTCTTAAAGAGCCACAATTAATATCTCTATAAAATATTACTAAATCTACTAGTATTTTAAATATAGTTATTTCAACACTTACTGGATTGCCATCTGGCCCAGGAGGTCCTCTTCTGCCAACATCACCAATAAAACCCTGAAAAAAATATATAATTAATATTATAATTATTATTATTAAGTTTATTAACTTCAAATTCAAATTATGATCTAATATCAGTTGTGTTCTATGTTTTATGCTAGCAAAAATAAAACAAATTAAATGTTTATTTTAATTTAATTAAAAATCTTTTTTTTTATTATTTAGTAGACGCCAATTGTTTGTTTTTTTGTTTTGTTTTTTTATCATTTTTTCCCAATTTAGAATAGCCAATTATTTTTAGGCTCAGCTCACCACCACCACCCCTGCGCTGACTCAGGAGTGGCAAAGACCGCTGCCCGCTTTTTTTCACACTGCAGACCCACCCATGCAGCCACCTCAAAGCTACAGTATCAAAGGACAACGCAGCTCTGGGCAGCTTGCAACCAAGCCCACATGCCCCTGGCCAGACTACAGGGGTCACTGGTGCGCGGTGAGCTGAGGACACCCTGGCCGACCTAAGCCCTCCCACCCAAGGCCAATTGTGCGCCTCCCTCTGGGAGTTCCCATCCATGGTCGTCAGTGGAATAGTCTGGACTCTAATCGGTGATGTCCAGGCTATAGGGCGCATCCTGCACTGCACGCGGAGCGCCTTTACCGGATGCACCACTCGGGAGCCCCCAAGAATCCTTTTATAAAATAATGCAATGACTAAGTTCACTTCAACCCCTGTTTAGGTAAAAAAAAACCTTATACAAACTACACACATGCTGCCTCCTAGTGACTATTATATACATCCAGTAATGTCACAACCTTACAAAGAGGTTTGAAGTACAGTCATCTCCTGAGGGAACACTCTTGTGGTGAAATTGATTTTTCCACCATTGGAAATGCTCTGCCTAAAGGAACAAGAACTTTGCTTAAAGGAACACCTTTATGACACCGATAGCAACTAGTTTCTAACCAGTTCATAAGAGATTGGCAGATTGTGTCTGGTGTTCAACTGTCTTAGAGAACACTTCAGCTAAGAGAACACTTCACTTGTTTCCCAAGGGGTGTTTTCTTAGATAGAGACTACTGTATGTTTTTTGTTTTTTTTCAGTAAATTAATTTACAGTAAAGTAAATGATACACCTTAAATAAACCACATATGTTCAGTCCCATTGGTGACTGGTTATTTCAAGTTTCACTGTTGTGTGAATAAAACTCAGAATTTCATATCACTGATACTGTGTACGCTACCAAACCATAAACAAGGCCTAGGAAACTTTGCTGCCAAATGGCTATCAGCCACAAGGACGCTGAATGCTGCTACCAATGAGGGGAAACAGTTGCAATTTACCACTTAAATTTTAATCCAACCTTCTGTTGTAAAACATCCAGCATAGCTGGTGAGATGTAGAGTACTAGTGTCTGATCTTGCCAGCAATGCCATCTTACATGAATTTACTCTGTTTTGAGTCTTTAATCATGCTAACTGCCTACCACCACTATGAGCCATGCAGTCATTTACTCTATTACTAATGCCTCTGCAGCAAATGAAAAATGTATTTTCTAAACCTGTTCATTAATAAAATAGTCATTATTAACATCAAAAAACACCAGGTTTATGAATGTTAGTTTGGTGGTATTAGGATATTAAAATATACCCCATCACCACTAATTGGGACTGATCTGGCTGCAGTTCTAAGGTAAGTGACGCATCTTAATACAAACACTCTAATATCACACCGCAATGTAGAGGAAACCCCAGCTGGGTTAAAATAGAGTTAGAGTGGTGGTAATGGACCTCTTAGTTTCTTTTAAGTTTCATCTAGTGCCTCCTTCAAGTTTTTCCTCAGAATGCATGGTCATGAAGGAGTTCCTTGGGTGTGGCCAGACACAAGGTTGTTGAATTTGTCTTTGTGTTAGGTGCTGCTGAAGCATGGCACTGATTTACCTGTCTGCCTTTGGGACCTTTCTTTCCTATAGAACCAGGAACACCCTACAGAGATGCAGAAAATGGGAGGTTAGAAACCATTCGAAAAAAATCGGAATACGCTGTCTGTTTAACATCTTTTACTGCCAACCTACACCCTGCATTTCTGTTTCAGAGACTGTATGGTTGCCCTGACGATCATTCTAGCTGTGCACAATGTTGCTCTTTAACAGTGACTAGGAGCAATTCAATATGTATTGCTTTCACATGCACTGTTGTAGATGTTGAGCTACCTGTTTTTTTAATAACCACAAACTACAAAAACCTTATGCTGGAAACTACTAGACTTCCCAGTTGAGTAATGGACATCAGTTACTGGTAAGCACTATTACTGTGGACACGGCATGCTCAGTTGCGCTCCCCATGAGCAGCTCAGAGCGCTACAGAGCAGATTTCATTGGGGATCTAAGTGAGGGTATTTAGCATGTAATCTCAAATGCAATTACAGTTTAGTTAGAGACACCAAAGTGTTACCCCATACTATATTACTCAGCCTTAAGAATCAATTCAGTAAGTCTTAATGAAGGGTGAGATAGCTATGAACTTCTTGCTTGAGGCTAGTAAACTTGAACGTATGCATATAACAATGTTTATGGACTGTGCAGTGTCAGCTGTCATGCCTTGTACTTCTCTGCTATTCAATAGCAGGTAGTTCCTCATAGTGTCCCGGTTGGGTCTAGGGTTGAAACATGGGTTACAAGATTCAAAACAACAACTTACTCTTTCTCCTTCCGGTCCAGGTGGTCCCGCCACTCCAGGAGGTCCTATAAAACCCTGAAATAGCCAGAAAGCATTAAATAAGCATTATTTTAATTGTTTAGTGTTACTTATGATCCATGGCTTGTCATACCAAAGCATTTCTCTTTTTTCTTTTTCTTTTTACTGAATATATTATCTATTTGTATCCCATCAGTTTCCTGAACATACCTAACACGGTTACCAGCAGCAAGACATTGTAACCCTATTTCTCTGAAAACCATTCTCACATAGCACATTATTCTTATTTCCTGGGGGTTTTAACTGTTGCCTCTAGGAGTTTTCTACTTAATGGGCTTATCATGCTTAATTTCCAATCTGGTAAAACTGCAACTCACAGCGATAGCAACTAAGAATGTTATTGTGTGTTCCAGTCTGTTCCAGTATGTTTACTGTTATTGGATTATTACTTCACCATTCTTATTTAACAGAAATTCTTGTTTTACTGAAACATATGGAATCCAATATTTTACAAAGACCTATGGAACCCAATATTTTACAAAAACAAGCAGTGCTATTAACCTACATCTGGTACACCCTGTGCAGTCAACCATGTATTTTTTCAAGGCATGAACCCAGTAGGGTTAGGCCCTTTAGGCCTAGAATATGGGATAACTAGAATTAATTTGAGAATTTACAACCTCATACAGTGTTGTTTTTTTTCTCGTAGATATATTTGAAAACAACAAGCAGTAATTGTCCTCAGAGAAATTTTCAATTTTAAGTTCTGAAAACATACTGTCTTTGTTAAGTATCTCCCAGGGTCCTTTAGTGAAATACTATCCAAGGCCCTCATTAATCTCAAAGGCTTAATCTTGGTTCTCCTCCCCAACCACCACTTAATCCACAAATATAGTCACATTTTATGTTTCATCACAATGGTTTCCTATTATTCATGCCTTAGAGGCATAAACCACCACTACATTGGACGAGTTACCTCCTATGTTCTTGACAACCTAAGTGAATGAAATCCCTGGAGCAAAAAAGCTGTATGTTTTAAAGCTTTCAGTACCACCTTAAATACCAGCAGGGGCCTGTACAATCCAAACACAACCCAGCGATTCATGTGTTTTGCTTTGTAGTAAAACATTTCTATGAGCTACACAGTATCCTACAGCGACTTCACTTTACCCAAAAGGCTAATATAATTATGCGTCAAAGGGAGCAATCTGGTGCTATATAAGTGTGTGTCTGAATTGGAAAAAAACTCCAATTCAGTAACATTCTAGAAAACAAATGGTTAATTTTAATGTGAATTGTATTGTTTACTTACTTTTGTTCGTAAAAATGACATAGGTTTCGGGGTTGTGATTGTGCTTCTGGTTTCTGACAAGACTAACAGTCTACTAAGTAATTAGAAAAAAATAAGCAATATGTAAAAAGGTCTTAGCTTGTAAAAAGTCAGGACCATGTCAGCTAATCTCACTCGCGCCTAAGAAAACAAGAATATGCAAGAAAACAAGAATGCTAATAAATGATTTGTTTAGTTTTTTTTAAGTTAAAACGTTTGAACATTTGAACACAGAAACTGTGAGGCAGTGATGATCAATATGCAATTGTACACATATAAGGCTTTACATTGAATGTTGCTAGGCAGGTTACACAGCAGAATCAAATTCATTGAGATGAACTGTGATGTCTCTGTCCGCTAACACCTCCTCCCATTTTTATCTACAAATGTAACAGGCTAGCAATTTGTTGCCTAGACTTACAACGACTGCACATGGAATTAGCCCGGTCGATAATCAAGCTCAAATTTATTCCAGTGCTGCGAAGCGCTATATGATCCAATAATCTCTCTACCCTCACCCTCTATGTGTCATGCTGACACCCCTGCAGGCACGCATTCATTTGGATACAATCAGCTCCAAACAAAGTAGCCAACCTGCTGCCCCTTCACCTGAGCTCAGTGAATTACACTGCTTATTACTGATGTCACCCTGATTGATCGGTGGGATAACCTCTCATTCTTTCCGAGTGTTGAAATAACTCTAGCCTGTATTTGTTTGACATGCATCTTTTTATGTTCCATTCTTCCCATCAGTCACCACTGAAGGGCCTCAACCTTATAGGTGTTAGAGCTGTTTTGGGTAAGATCACATGGCTGCTAACAAAAAGTACAATCACCACCAATGTGCTTCTTTGACTGAAGGGGGTTGGGGATGGGGAGTGGGGGTTATGCTGTTTATGTGGCATTGCTATATCCTTCAGTCATTTCGTCCTAAAATTAGCTGCACTGCTGACACCACCTTTACCATTACTGCTGTCAGTTTTGGTTATGTAAGGAATCCAGCTGTGCTTTGGGCAGGAAATATCCCTGACTACACCTTTTCTTTCCCGCTTCAGCTGCAACGAAGGCCAAGCCAGAAGTAAACCCACTGACTCAAACCAAAGCTCAGTATGTTTAACCAAGCACCTTTCAGATAATTGCAGAACCAGATGGTGCAATGACACAGCCCCAGGATTCTCATTGTATAGCCCTTTTAAGAAACATACAATTACGTTTCTCAAACAAAAAAAGAGAAATCTTTCAAGGAGTTTTTAAATGGTTTACTTACTCTTACTCCTTTGATACCGGGGTTACCTTGTGGTCCAACTAAACCCTGAAACAAGAGCAGAGAGCAGTGTAATCAGTAGGTGGCAGGGTTCCAGTGGACAGCTTGACAAACATTTTATATTCTAAATAAATTCAATCGAAATACAGAATGTGAAAATACTCTCAAAGGGTTATACAAGTGCCTGCTAACGTTGATTAACCTTATTTGCTTGTGCAGGTCAAAATAACCCATTAGTTTTCTTTTATCTTTTACAGTCAAAATGTTTTGGAGATTAGGACTCCCTCATATTTGGTGTACAGTAGTTTACAATGTTTTGGTATGAAAGGCTTCATTGTATTGACTGTTGTCATTTATTTAATTAAACCCTATTAGTTAAGGGTGTAAAAAATGTCAGTATAGAAATATAGAAATAATCAATAAATAATTTATTATCAAAACTTTACTCTGTCAGAATTATTAAAAAGTATTGCTTACTTTATATAAAAAAAATGTAAACATATATATTTATAAAACAATATACAGTAATTTGCATGTCAAGGTCAAGTCAAAATAAAGAAAATCTCTATTTTTCACAAACACTTTGCTTCATTCTTGCACTGTGTATCTATAAACGTTACAGGGTACATATAACAGTACAACACTACTGTTATAATAGATATTGGACAACACAAGTTTACTGTTTGATAGGGCATTTTTACATCGATAGAGATGTATGGCATTTAAAAAATGTTTAAAAAAAACAAGGTCAACCCTGGAAATGAAGTCTGTAGCACAGTTACTGCACCTGCCTGCCAGGGTAACCAGCTGCCCCAGCGCTGCCCATCACTCCTGGGATTCCCTGCAGGGTAGGGAGAGAAGAAAGAAAGAAAGAAAGAAAGAAAGAAAGAAAGAAAGAAAGGTCACATTCCGCAGCCCTGCCAGAAACAGATTATTCCATGCTCTGTTCAGCCGTCACTCTCAGAATCCTTTTCTCTTTCCTGTCTCCCTTTCTGTGTATTCTGTCTACAGGAGTGGTTTTAGAACAGAAAACCAACTAAATATGAAGCTTGACTTTTTGGTCCTGAGGGTCAACAAGCAATCGAAGAGGTGAGGTAGCCTTTCCCCTGATTTAGCACTGGACCCTCTGTACCTTTGATTGTATTTGGATCACACAATCATCTCTAGATGGATAAGCTGATTCTAGCACTCAACAGTATGTTTTCAGTACTTGTGTATCTTCCTGATGAAATAAAAAATGAATCATGCTTGGACAATGCATTTGCAATGAATGTGGAAATGTAAGCTATATTTAGACACACACACACACATAAACTACAGATGTTGTTTTACTCTTGGGGTGTAATAAAAAAAAATGTAAAAAATATTTATGATATTGCCTTGGGGTTTACAAGGTCACCTTTATTGTCCAATAATGCCGTGAGGCCCTTGGCAGACCCTTCTGTGAGCCTATAGTTTACAGCCAATGACCTCAGAATAAGGAAACACATCTGGACAAAAGCACACACTCTTATATTAGTACCCTTTTACACTCTGCTGCTGTGAATGTGTTATAATTATCATTAGAAACAAGGAGTTTCCTGGATGACTTACTTGTTCACCTGGAAGACCTGGTAGTCCTGGATACCCTTTGGGACCCTACAGGTAAGAACAATTAGTCAGCACAGTGATTGATAATTCAGAAAGCATGCAGCCCAATCTGTTTCACATTATCTCTCTGACAGTTTCCCTGGAACTTTATAAAGGAGAGAAGATTCCCCATACTAAGAGCACACATTGAAGCTATCTCTCAGAGCATGAATCAGGGTTATCCTGCCCTCATTCAAAGATATACTTGAATCGTTTCATAGGAAGGGGTACTAATGAATTTGCAGCAACAACCTGTTAGCAATTATTGCTTTTAGAAGCTGGAAGCAATCCAGGCAATCTACTCACTTCAATCCCTTACCAGAACACTCTCCAATCTGGACAGATTAAATGAGTTAGATGTAACTGGACGGTTAATTTGAGACAGGCATTAAGCATTTAAGACAAAAACAAAAAGAGGATGAAAAGCAATCAAAAGATTGTGGTGTTACACCATACAAAAGGCCCATGTCATTTTTGGAAACTATACACAATGTTTTACGATAAATTGGGGCCTACAGTATGCACAGTATACATGACCTTGAATTGAATTTCCAGTCACCTTCCGTACCTTTCAGATTGCACACACATAGGGTTTTCTGTGAATGTAGTCCTAGATTATGAGGACTGTAAGTACGTGCATTGGTTGAGGATCTCATCCTTTGAACAGGGCAAATACAGCCTGACAAAATAGTAAGCTCAATTCTTCATCTATTTCATATCCCCACTTTTTAGTTTTAATACTTCCTCATACTTCCTTAGTATACAAGATTTCAGAATGAAGCAGGAAGACAGCAAATGATTTATGACCAGATATAAAATATGTCATACATGGTTGCAATGACATTTCTATTGATCATAAAAAACACAGCTTTTCGTTAAGTTCCCAGTAACATTAAACAAGCTGGTAATATGATACCACTAAAGGCATGTCAATACAACGTACTAGCCACAAACAAACTTAAATCATAAACTGCATAATGGCAGTTACAGATGCAGATAATATCTTTCAAAAAAAGCCTGTGCCCCCTTCCCAGTAAATATAGAGATGAACAGAGCCACATGACCCTCAGCTGTGTAGGTACTGAAGGTGCTCAGGTGTATTGCACAGTATGTCTATGAGTGTATTTAGCTACTGTCTTTCAACACTGGTATCAATTTTGGCAGGACAGCTACAGCAGTACCCACATTTCTAACCAAGCAGGCTTACATGTTTAAGTTATTCTAAAAATATTTTAAAATAATTCCATGAATCTTAGCCACTTTGTGCTTCCACTCGCTACATAATCCTCAAATGTGCAGTTCTGAAAGAAAGACATATTATAGCACTGTGGCAGAGTGTTCCACCCCTATGGAGATATATGTGCACTGTTATTATTTATTATTATTGTACTATGATTGATGTAAATATGACTGGCGAAAAGCCTTATTCAATTGTATTATTATTGTTTGCAACGCGGACAAAAAGTCACCGCCATTATTAGTTATTGTTATATGTTTTAAATTCCTTGTGAGAATGCATGACTGTCAGCTACTGATTATCTAACTAGCTGCCAGTCACGTAGACTTAATAAACCTGTGCAGACTATGTTCGAGAGGTAATAAGATCATTAATAGCTAGTTGTCCCCTCTGCCATAATTATAAAAGACCTGCAGTTTGACAGCACGAAAAGAGTGTTCAGGGAGTGGTGAACGAGAGTAGAGAGAGAGAGGAGGTAACCTAAAAACATAGAGAGTAAACAATTGATATTCACGCTGGTTTTGCACCACTGTGATACTTGTTTGTTATACTAATTATTCTTTGTTTGTTCTTTTTGCCAATATGCCCTTTTGTTTTGTGAGTCTGTCTGTTTGTTCTGTTTTGTAAAACTGTGTATTGTTCTATTATTTAATAAATGTACTCAGGAAACAAGCCAGTGATGGGGTTGGGACAATTTCAGCCTCTAGGCGAAATAAATCGGAAGTACACAACAGTCAAATAGCATGGCTTCCTAGCAGAGTTTTCTTTAACCTAGTGGAGTACCAGACATCGCTTTGAAATGAAAACACATGTTTCTTTCAAAACTCCACATTTCAGACCTATAAAATGAATAGATGCGCATGAGAAACTGTATGGAACTATTTTATTAGGTACAATTACATTCTCTAATCTCCTGACTAGGGTATCACCCCAACTCAAAGTCACCTGTAGCATCGAATCATTTAATACCTCTCCAGTGATCTTTTGAAATCCCCATACTGTTACTAAAGCATGGGGAACCTCAGATATGCATGGCCCCGGTGCAAAGAAGCAGAGAGCGAGATTTGTTTCATGTATAGAAATTGCACCACATTGAAAGAGAAACGATTTGAAACTGACAAGAAATGTCAATATGTCTTTATTTATATTTTTATTTAGGAGCAAGTAAACTTTAAAAATGCACTCTGGTATATTCATGCTGTTTAAAACCATTCCCTGGCATAATACAGTACATCTGAACTACTGGGGAATTGACAGGAAATGAAATAATAACTATTCTAGACAACAAAAAACAAAACTATACAGTAATCCGGCGCATTTCCTCCCATCACATATCCGCCCTAACCAGTTATCCGCCATGATCAACCTCTTCAGCAATGTTTATTATTGAACAGTGAAGATTAGTTCAGATACTGTATATCCTACCAAAGTTTTCGTACACTGTGTTGTATGAGCTGCGTGCACTGCCATTGCTGGTAGTGTCACGTGAGCTGTTCAGTGTGTTGATATGTAAATAAATCCTGTTTGCCTGCAGGGCGTATCAACTTCAACCTCCGGCTCGATCTCCTGCCTGTCACTCAGCCGCGAATGCACGCACCCACATGCCAAAACGGCTACCCTGTCACAAGCATTGATATTCTATCTTTCTAAACAAGGTATTTAGGGGAGCTCTCTAATAAAAGCTGAATCTCAAAACAACCACTGTGTGAATATAGTAATTGTTACAGCTGTGTATAATGGTATTTAAAACAGGATTCATTCATCCAACTTTTTACATATCTGCTCTTACTCTGGTCCCATCGTGCTGCAACATATCCATTTTCCATTCTGGAAACAAAGTAACAGACACTGTTTAAGTTAAAGATAAAAGTAAGTAGCTTTCATTGTTAATAGCTGGAGGCAATACGTGCATGTGTTTAAGTCATGAACTTGCATTTGATAAAACATTTCTATTTAAAAAAAAACGTTTGATATTTTGAAAGGTGTCAATGGTAACATGTTCAGGCTTCTAAGCAGGTTCAAACAATTTTAAAGAAAAACAGAAGCGGAAAATGTCTTGCTTTCAGAAAACTTTATTGTGTCTTACTTTATGTGCATTTAAATCTTTCTTTGAATTTACACTGAAAAATAAGTACAGCCTTTAATAAGGTTGAAATCACAGGATATACGATGTACAGCTATGGCCAAATGTTTTGATCACCCTAAAAATTAAGGATTTTTGCTTCATAAAGACGAATGAAGCCTGATGTAGTTAGTAGTTCTCTTCATACTAATCGAAAAATGGACACAAACTGAAAAATATGACATTTCGAAATCTAAATGAAATACTGTACTTCTGTTATGGCTTTCGGTACATCTTTGCAATATCATTTTGTAGCTTCTCTGATAAATAAATACAATAAAAGATCAAATACAAGATCAAAATTATGTTTGTACATATAAGTAAAGTTGGCTTGTGTGTGTGTGTGTGTGTGTGTGTGTGTGTGTGTGTGTGTGTGCCTGGTACTTGTTTAATTATTAGCCAGTAACGTGTGATATGTAAAGGGATCTAGTAATCCTTTTTGTGCTTTCATTTATCATTTTACTCCATCTTGAAAGCAAACTCCTTGGAGTTATACACAATGAGAAAGCTCTGTTCTGAGAAATGCCAATGGTGTGTTCTATTCAGATGTTCTATTCATTTTAATGTGTTCCCTTCTACAAATGGACTTTCCAAACATCCTTTCAGCAGCTATTCATATTCAAGTTATTTGAAAGAAATGTAATTGAAAACAAATTTATTTAATCTGCTTTATTACGATCACTTAATAACTTACAGAACATTCCATCTTGCTTACTTTTTTCATAATCATCTGTTTCATTTAATTTTCTGATTATTTTAAGAAACAATACTCTATTGTTACTATAGCTTGGTTATCCATATTTAACATTTTTCAACTGAAGTTAAAACTGCACAGAATTAGGTGGTCTTCAGTATGCACTAAAGAGAATGGCAGTGAACTTAAATCACCTTTCTACCAAACTGAGCGCACCTGATAAGAAATCACAAAGGCATCCTGTACAGTAATACACTGATAGGACCAAGACAAATAAACAGCCTTTCTTTGACCATATTTTAAACTTCTGCTGTAGCGTGACATAAATTAATCATGAAAGGTGAAGATTGCTATCGTAAGCTTTGATATGTGATCAGTTATGGTACCAGTCCTGACTACCAGACAGCTGTGAATAATAATGAAATGTTTATTTTTATATAGCACCTTTCATTGTGAACCACCATCACAAAGCACTTTATATAGGAGGCTGTGAACTGTGCATTATATGCAGAGTCACTTACAATAGGACATTGATTTAACATCTCATCCACAGGATGGAGCACAAAGTGACTTGCTCAGGGTCACACAATGAGTCAGTCAGTGGCAGGGGTGGGATTTGAACTGGTGACCTTCTAGTTACAAGCCCAGGACTTTAACCAGTGGACCACATTGTAATAGTAATATTAATATTACTGAAACCGGCCCTACCTGCTAGCCAAGTAATTAGATCTCGTAATAATAATAATCTTTATATAGCGCCTTACAAGACTTTCCGCTTTATGAGACTAGGGTGTGTAAACTATGCATTAGCTGCAGGGTCACTTACAACAACTTCTCACCGAAAGACTGAGCACAAGAAGGTTAAGTGACTTGCTCAAAGTCACACAATGAATCTGGGCTGCGCTGGGATTTGAACCAGGGACCAGCTGGTTACAAACACATTTCTTTAACGACTGGACCACACAGTACTAAGGTCACTTAAAACTACTAAAGGAAGCTTCCGCAAAATAGGATATTTACAGATTTTATCGATGGTTCTAGACACAGCTACCATGTTAGAAATCAAGCTGACCACTGTTATCGTGGGACTACCCTTGCATGTTGTAAATGGTATCTGGGATACAACTGTATTCATAGCTGTTACCTCTGCTGGAAATTGCATCCAACAGTTGTGATTAATGCCTTAATCAGTGGAAACATTTTTCTAGAAAACATTTCATAATATGAAGGACAAATAGAAGTTCAGCCAGGTAATGTTGTTACTGTATTTCTAACGCTGGTCTAGCTGTATCCATTTCATTTATAATCTTCATTTATTATTCAGTGGGTTTCCATGACAAAACATGCTTACCTCTGCCCCATCTGGTCCTCGAGGACCGGCTTCACCTGAGAAACCCTGATCCCCCTGCAAGACAATACAAGCCATCAGAACTGATATTATTACAGCTATGTTGCATACACCAGGAGAAGGGCCATTCCTTTGGTAAAGAAAACTTGTAATGTGCTATATAGATAGCATGTCCTGTCGTATTACATGAGGAAAATGTTAACATCATTAGTTTTGTGTAAAGTAATAATACATATATATACACACACACACACACACACACACACACACACACACATATATATATATATATATATATATATATATATATATATATATATATATATATATATATGCATGAAACAAAATGAGGAAACCTTGTACATTTACATTAATGATTAACTGCATTGAATTACATTAATTATATTAAAAAATAAATGCAAATATAAAGCTCTATTCAATACTTTTTGACCACCACCACTGTAACAAGGCATGTCACATTAACACAATTTGCTAAGACTGATATAACATTAAACAAAAAAACAATGAGAAAGAAGCCACATGAATGCAAAAAATAAAAAACCAAACAGTGGCAGCATGTGTTGTTGCATGCAAGACCTAAAGAACAAGACATACTAAAACATGCAAAAATGAGGACAGACACATCCCAGGATGCAACATTCCCATATTTTTAAACTCACATCACTAGCATAATACAGAGGAATACCAACAGATTGTAAAAAGTGGAGGGAGGAGATATGACACAAAGCAGAAAGAAGCAGCCTGGTTTCCAAAACAGTTTACCTTCTCTCCAGACGGGGTCTGACCCGGTGATGATCCTGGATCTCCTTTTGAACCCTATTGCATATGAATCAACGATGTCAACAGAATGCACACATTCAGAACCTCCTCACTACTCAAACTTTCCATGCAAGGTTAAATTCCCTTGAATTAAAATGAACACAATCATGTGAAAAGGCATTCCCATGTGTTTCCCTCCCTAGTTCCACATGCTGCTTCTTTGGTTCACAGGACTTTTCCTGTCTGTGGAAAACCGCTTGATTACTGAATCTTACTGGAGCTGATTAATAGAATAGAATGCTCAGCATCATTCGACAGCCTTTAATCTTTTACTGATGCATAGCTGCTGAATAAACAACAATGAATTCAAAATCTAATTATTATTTTCTATTTTGTTCTGGGTGGGCGAATTAAAAGGGAATCTAACCTTGCTCTACATATACAATACAATGGAGCTTAATCAGCACCAGAATAATTTAAATAATGAGAGAAAGGCTCAAAACCATCAAGTACGGCACATCAAAGCACTGACATGACGCTCAAATGTGCATTCATAAACATTTCAGGCAGTGACCCCTTCATAATTCTGGGTAAAGGGCTGAGCATAACTAACAGTCACAGTGCAAAGATTAAACGCATTCCCTACTTCTCAGTCGCTTTGTAGATTCAACAATAAATAATTGACAATTAAAAAAATCCCAATAGAAAAAGTGTAGGAGGTCTCTAATGAGCTATGGAAGTATGTATTATTCAAAGAAGCGGTTACCCCCCCCCGCCCCTTAAGAAAGCTACCTTGGATAGAGAAGACAAAGAAAAATTAACTACGCTCCTTGACTCCTAAGCACACACTGCTCAATAAGACGTGTTTAGCATCAGTTTTCTGTGAATCCAAATCGCCACTAAAGCAAAGGATTAGTGTTGTTATGCTTCATGATTTAATGCCAGGAAGGTATTTGGAACACCTTGAGTTAAAACCGCTACAGATTTGTATTGCACTTGATCAGAAGACAAGCCCCTCCCCACACATTTGGTCACATTGAGAAGTGGTTCTGTTGAATGGATATGTTAATTACGTGTTAAGTTGTAATAAACATGTACAGAGATACATTTAACAATGCTTTAAAAGCACAGTAAGGAACTTTAAAATAAATGAAGGAGCATGACTTTGTGTACTTCGTTAAACAAAGTATAAACACCTCAATTCAGTAATTATTAATAAAACTATGATGACGCTTAACTATGGTGACGCTTTTATTGTTTTTATTTTACATCATATTAAATGGCCCAATTATCTTTACTTAGGGGTCGATCAATCAAACCCTGTTTTATGATGTTTTATGATGAACACCGGAGATGGGCTGGTGGGAGTAGACACACCTGTTCTGAAGACACGCCTCTGTCTAAAACACAGAACTCTAATCTTTAAAAGTGTAATAACCAAAGGCTTTTAAAAAAAAGTCACTCTCACACGTCTCTTTATTCCCAGACTTTATGCCAGTATTTCCTATGCCATTGCACAAGATAACGAAGTGGGGCCCTATTATAGGTAACACAGCAAGTGAAACAGGAGAGGAAACCTGCCAAACTTAAGCTGAGTCAAAGCGATTAAAAAATTCTGGAAAACCAAAAGATGAACAGCAAAACAGCAAGGGACTAGTGCTGTTTACTAATGAGAGCTAGTTCCTTGGTTAATCCACTTTTAACTGCACCTCCAACCCAAACTACCTGGTTTCACTAATAATTACAGTCCTGTACTTAAGCGGTGAGGTACAACCCATGTAAAAAAGTGAGTGTTTGAGCTGTGCTTTCACAGAAATATGTTGTAAAACAGATGGAGTTCCAAAAAGACTGCCTGGAGGCACTAAGGTATGCAGTAAAAGTATCCTCAGTTCACAAAGAATTTTAAAAGACAACCTGTTTTTTTTTGTTTTTTTTGTTTTTTTTTTAACAAAGCAGATTTGCTTCAAAAGTAATTCTGTAGTATTACAGTTATTATTTTAACTAAGCTGTTTCCATTGCGTAATAATTAATACTGACTGGGACAAATTCGCTCCTTGATTCAAAAGCCATGCCTCTATTCACTATTAAGTATGGTTCAATATTTAACCTAAATGGGAAAGTCACAGTAAAGTAGGCCAAATTCCATTCTTTCTGAATAAATCCTATAGTGAGGCATATTGATACGTTTTAATTTCACTTTTTTTTTTAAACACCATTTTCACTGCATACTATTACGTAGGGATATCTTGTGAAGAGTTAAACCTATTGTCAGAATCCCAGAGCCTGTCTCCACGTTGCAGTGTCTCACAGCTCAGAAGCACATGTTCCACAAGGCAGCCTCTTCCGTGATACAGTTATGTGATGCAGCATGTCATGCCCACACACAACATACACTGTAAAATCTTCCCACAGCACTAAAACTGCCACACCACTGGTTAACTGCCACTTACATACGATAGACACCCAACTATTTGCGAACTGTACATTCAAGGGCGCTTCTAAACACCTGTTTTGCTTGGGTCGGATTCCTGCCCTCACAAACTGCTAGTAAATACAGTCACATGCAGGGTGCAGGAAGGGGTGGGGAGGCTGAGTTCCTCCTATCCTCTCAACATCTGCACATAAACTGATCCAAAACCCTGCATCAAACTGGAAGTCATTTCCCAACCTTTTCAAATTACATTGTCATGATGGAACATGAAGACACTGAAGAGAAGAGTTTGTTTCTGTTCGGATTGTTTGCACATAAAAGAGGCTAGCCTTTCAACCATTGTGAGGTTTGTAGCAGCAGTTAACCTTGTAACAATGTCAGTGTTAAGTGACTTTTTATGTTCTTTGTGCATGGTTTTTCAGGGATGTGTTATAATAGGGATGTAAAGTTTGCCCAGTTACATGAATATGTAGTAGTAACAATGTAGTAATAATAATAATAATAATAATAATAATAATAATAATAATAATAATAATAACAACAACAACAACAACATTTGTAGTGTTGCATTAACATTAAACTGGTGACAAAAAATATTAAAATGCTCAATGTATACCCCGCACACAGCACCAAGTCACCAAGTATGATAGAAAGTGAGTGTGGAGCTGTAGTGTGCTGACACAGGATCTTCTAAGCGTCACAAGAGAACCCCTTTAGCTGACAGCTAGCTCACCTTTGCACCTGGCAGGCCAGGTAACCCGGGATTCCCATGCGGCCCTGGCAGCCCCTGGAAAACACAAACACAGGGAGGGAGGGGGGTTGAAGCTTGCTAAAACCATTCCTGTGGGCAGTTTATGGTATGAATGTGGTAATTGTCAGGATCCCACACATGCACTCTGTAGCCTGTCAAGTCTGATTCATTTGCACCAGCTGTGAGTAGACTGTTGGGGATTTATAACAAAACTGCATTAGAAAAATGCATACAAACATTCATAACTTAATAAACACTGAATTTATTGTAATATCACCAGTTTAATATGTCTCATTTCACTTCACCACACATACATATGACAGGTAAGTGATAAAGGATTTTGACTATGCTTTTTAAGAATTACTGAGAGCATTAACCTTACATGACCTCTTCTTGGTGAGGGGGGGGGGGGGGGGGGGGGGGGGGGGGAGGGCTTTTCTTAAAACCACCAGATTAGCCCCTCCCCCTGTATTACCATTGGCTGGGATATGGATGTCATGACATACCCTACATTATTATTTATCATGTAAAAAAAATATTGTTTAGTTCTGAAGTGACTGATATCCATGTACTAAAGCTAGGCAGACAGAAATTTAAACCTCTTCCTTTTCAGCATCACTTTTAGGCATAATTTTTGTAAATGTTTTCTCTATACTCCTTACTTCTTACCAATTAAGTACAATTACTAAATATCCTTCCTAAACTGGCCATTCACAGGAAGATCTTAACTTATATATATATATATATACACATACACACTACCGGTCAAAAGTTTTAGAACACCCCCATTTTTCCAGTTTTTATTGAAATTTAAGCAGTTCAAGTCCAGTGAATAACCTGAAATGGTACAAAGGTAAATGGTAAACTGCCAGAGGTTAAAAAAAAATATTTAGGTTACCAAAAACTGAAAAATAATGTACATTTCAGAGTTATACAAAAAAGCCTTTTTCAGGGAACAAGTAATGGGTTAACAACTTACAGCTGTTCTGCAGCAATGGAAGTAAATTAAGCCTTGAATGTTGATGCTAACAATTCCTACAGGTGTCCCAACTTTTGTTGATTACTTACAAACCCTCTGTCTGTATAAAAGCAGTGTTGGCACAGACTGTGTTACTACACCCTCTTAAGCATTATTTGGACAGTTTTGTACTGCAGGAAGTAATATATTGCTATCATAATGGCGAGAAAAAGGCAATTAACAAAGGAAGACAGACAGACCATTATAACCCTTAAAAGTGTAGGTCTTTCCTTTAGAGAAATTGCAAAGAATGCCAAGGTGTCAGTGAGTACAGTTTCCTACACTATCAAAAGGCACTTGGAAACTGGAGGAAACTCTTCGAGCTGCAGGTTTGACAGGTCAAGTGGCAGTAAGAAAGCCATTGCTAGAAAAAGAGGCTTGCCTGGGCCATGAAGCACCGCCAGTGGACTACTGAAAACTGGAAGAAGGTCTTATGGACCGATAAATCAACATTTAAAATCTTCGGTTCATCACGCAGGGTTTTTGTACGCCATCGAGAAGGTGAAAGGATGGTTCCTCGGTGTGTAACACCAACTGTCAAACATGGAGGAGGAAGCGTGATGGTCTGGGGCTCTTTTGCTGGATCCAGAGTCGGCGACTTGCTCAGAGTGAGTGGCACCCTGAACCAAAACGGCTACCACAGCATTTTGCAGCGCCATGCAATACCCTCTGGTATACGCCTAGTTGGTCAGGGGTTCAGCCTACAGCAAGATAATGACCCAAAACATACCTCCAGGCTATGTCAGAACTACCTTAGAAGAAAAGAACAAGACAGTAGGCTTCAAATCATGGAATGGCCAGCACAGTCTCCAGACTTAAACCCCATCGAGCTGGTTTGGGATGAACCGAACAGAAGGGTGAAAGCAAAGCAACCTACAAGTGTAACACATTTATGGGAACTTCTGCAACAGTGTTGGGAAGAACTTTCCAAACAATATTGATTCCATTGTAGAAGCAATGCCACGAGTGTGTTCGGCTCTTATATCTGCAAAAGGTGGCTACTTTGATGAGTCAAAAATTTAGATTAAATTTTGTTAAACAAAATGATTCCATGATTTCTTTTTTATCTCCAATTGTTTATTTGCTCTATGCTTTAATTTCAGAGTACATTGAGACATTAAACTGCTTAAATTTCAATAAAAAACGGAAAAATTGAGGCGTTCTAAAACTTTTGACCGGTAGTGTGTGTGTGTGTGTGTGTGTGTGTGTGTGTGTGTGTGTGTGTGTGTGTGTGTGTGTGTGTGTGTGTATATATATATATATATATTTATAGACTGACAACTGCAAAGTGCTTAAAACTACTCTTTGAAATGTTTTTTCAGAATGGTTTGTTTAGTTGCTCCAAAGTAATTACTTGATATAGTCAACACCACAAACTGCAGTTAAGTGGTGAAACTTCCCCAATTGCTTCCTGTGGTGAACTACTCTTTATACATGTCATGGGGGAATGAGATCTCATTTACAGGATCCTGAGAAATGGTTTAAGTGAAAAAAAGGCCACTGGAAAATGAATGAGGAATTATTTAATCTGTTATAGAAAATTACAGGTCTTGCAATGTTTACATTTAAATCTGCGTCCAGTCAGTGAATAAACATAATTTAATATAATTTGGTACAGGAAGCTGTATGTTTTAGGTTCTGAATTACACAAGATGTTAGGGATTATAGTTTTTACAACAGAAGAAACACCAGGACGATAATGCTACAGTATAATGAAATGGAACATGGAATCGGGTTGGTCACACACAAAGTGTGTTATAATATAGAAAGACTGCAGTGCACTGACTAACCATGCCGTCACTGATGATATGCAGCAGGACCTCACAGTCCCCATGCAGACACTGAGAAAAAGCAGCTCTAGAGATTTTAACCTCATCTCATCTCACCTCATCTCAGAACCCATATAAAAAACACAGCCCCTTACATGCAATACAAGTACAAGTAAAGAAATATCAAGTTTGGTTCAATTAACCTATTAATAAATATAGTAAAGACATCTTCATTGATGTGCTAATGGGAATATTCCTCATAGAAATTTCCAAAAACATTTACATTCGGCTAAAGAAGTTCCCAAATCAGCCTATTTACTTTGTTATTAACAATCAGTTAAAACAAAGAACATAGACATAACTTGCACATTGTCACTTTAGACTAAATTTGATCAATAATATTATAATTTCAATTACTATACTTTTTTGATAAATTGTGGGTGTTTGGATTTTTGTTTTTGATACATAGCATCACTAACAGACATCAAAATGACAAACAAAAAAAGACAAGTCTTCTTGAATTGAACATTTGTATATTAGAGCTGGTAAACTCTATTTAGAAAGCTACATTATACCAATGCCTCTTGATCGTTCGAAGTAAGCAATTAGATGGTATAAAGCATCAGATCACAGATGCCAAGCCTTTTTTTTTAGCTCATAAAGTAAATTAACCTGACCAGAGGTCTTGCAGGTGTCAGATGAGATAATTTACTAATGCTAAAACTAGCAGGGGAAGTGCCAGGGAACATTGTCATTCTTCCGAGATATGTTTACACAGACACTATAGCACATATATAGCACATTGAGAGAGGATTGTAGCTGAGGGGACAATGACTAGACAGCAGTGGTTCAAGGTTGACTCAACACTTTCTGTGACAGAGTGTTATACAGCTGTAGGTAAGAAGGCTTATAAAAGTGATCCTCTACTCACCCTCGGACCTCTTCCACCCGGGAGACCAGGGAGGCCTGGTGGGCCTGTGGGACCCTTTAAGAAAAAAAAAAACAAGAAGTCGTTATCACTGAGTGCAAAATCAAGTTGTTGCATGTTTTTATATGAATATGCAGCACAAGTTGGAAAAATACTTTCAAGCAGGAAAAGCGCTCTCACTGCACACTACAAACTGAAAACACACACACACACACACAACTTGTACGAACAGGGTCATATCTTGGAAAGCCAAAGAACAACAAGACTGCGCAGCACCATGTGTATCATGTCAGTGCTATGAGCTGTTTTGATAAACATTTCAGCAGATAATTAAGCCCTGGTACAGTGCATGGGAATCTGAAAACTTGTGTGCTATTCCAGTGCTTTGTTAGTGAAAATGAAACACTACAAGTATAGAAACAAGTACAGAAACATCTTTACTACCACAAAAAGAAACTGGGTTTAGGTAAACAATTGTTTTAAATTCAGAACACTGAAGAATGTACTTGCCATCAAAACTGTTGTTTCTTTCAGCATTATTAAACCCAAACAATTAGACGACAGACATGTCAAAATAAACCCCACACTAAAGCCTGGGCAATTAAAAAAAAAAAAAAAACAATACACACTTTGAAATATATACAGATTGTAAAAGCAGCAAACTGCATTACACATTTCTAAAAGGGCTCAGGATGAAATTGTGACTTGGAGCCGCTGCGGTGTGGAACTCCAGCAGACTGCCCCCAGCCCAGCCGATCTGAAATAATGTCATTGATAGGTACACTCAGACTGCAGCAGCTTGCGTTCAGCAATTATAATTTCAAAGACAATGGCCTTATATAATCCTTAACAGCTGCACTGAGAAGCAAGTTTCTCTATTAGGTTGTGACTTCATAGACTATTAAAGTTTCTTCTAAACCTGCAGTCATTCTGTTTGAAGAAAAGTGCTCATGGAAGAGGTGATTGGGATGAAGGAGTACCACGAAGATGTCACTGATTACACATAGAACATTCTGAAATGAGCAGCTCTAGTAGAGAGTGCTCAAAAGGCTAACTGCAGACCGAGAAAACAGACACCAATGAACTGTACTTCAGTTTTGAAAAGGACTGTGGGACCCTTTAAGTGTGGGGTACACAGTTTCCTTTATTACAGTACGGAATAACTTTGGAAGCTTCAATAAGTGTAATTATGGGTGAATTCACCCCTCCATTTATTTATTCAATGTTTTGTTTCAACAAGCAGGGGGTTTAGACCAGAAGTACTGGGCACCTGGACATATTCCACAACCACAACTTGGTATCAATTACTTGCCTATCAACAACACTCTGTTGTGCATTTGTAGACTCGTTTGTGAGCCTAGTTAAATTTCCCATAAGGTAACTGCTCCGTTTTAAATAAAGAACAAATCCCATGGCAAATGTTTTCTTTCACTGTAGCTGACTATTTATTAGGTTTTTAAACTAATAAGCATCTATCTACAAAAGTAACAACTCTTCAAATTATTCTCCATCTTATAACTACACTGTGAAACACGTTCACATAATCAAATGATAATTGGACCACATTAAAGAATTTGATAACACTGTCTATTTGAGCCAGTGAATAGTCAATTGTCTCATTACATGTCATTATCTTCAGGATCATGTTATGTTTGCAGCCACTATTTACCTTTAAAATGTATAATGCTGGTATACCAGCAGGATACTTACTAATGATATTTTTCATACTCTATAGCTGTCTATAATAATACTAATACTAATACTAACAACACCTTCATTGGCCATTGCATTCTAGTGCACTCCCCACTGCTCCTGTTGCTATCCATCTTCCAGAGTAGACAACTTGAGAATGTGAATGCACCAGTTACTATTGAATAGAAAATCTGTAGTACTATAGCACAAGTGGACCAGCGAGAGGGCCAAATCAATGTGTGGCAACAGCATGTGCAATTCCTCCACCCTACCCAGTCATGTCTTTTTTTATTGCTGGGGAGAGGGAAAGGTATACGAGTTTGACAAATTAGTTTTTTGTTGTGTGGTAACTAGGACTTCCAGCTAGAAAGGTGGCGTCACCTGTTCCATCCAACACAAAAATCACATGTAGAACAAGCTGATAAGATTTGTGCTCCAGCTTTTAGTAGAAATATTGTTTCATGTATTTTCTTGACACCAGGGTAGCAGAATGTCCAAAATCTTCAGGGCACAGACTCCAACCCTTTCAGAAATCCAGTTGCACTGGAACGAGGGGGTGCTGAAAGCCATTGAACAAAACTGGAACCTCTGTATATGATAGAAGCCATGCTGCGAAGCAGGTGCTGCCCTATCCCCAGCACCCCTAGTTTCAGCGCCCTTGGAGAAATCACAACTATACTGCAGCCCTGCTTGACACTAATGTGACACCATTGTAGCATCAGCAACAAGCACTGGCTGCCTGCAAATATTCACCTTGCATTGACTGGGTTTATAGACTACTGTTTAAATGCAGCCCTTATTATATTAAGTTGAAAAGTTGTTTTTGGAGGGGGGGGGTTAAACTTATCTGGGTCATTTCACAGTATGTTTCCCCCCCCACACCTTTTTGCAATAGTTCACGTGAGGTTTTGATGAAACAATAAAAACCTTAACCTCATTGTTGTACCTATAATGTGCCATTGTCTTCTACTCTGCCTTTCATCTATTCATCTTCATTCTAAATGGACCTTTATTGAGCTATGGGTGTGCTTTGTTTTCTGAAACCTAAATAAAAGCATTCTAGAAGAATCTCTACCTGCTGGTAGCAACTCAATTGTAATTTTACAGCTGTAATGTGTTTATAGGAATTGAAATTTGCATAGAAAAACACATTCAGAGATCAGTATATTAACTGTATCTATATGATCTACAAGCTATGGCCAACAGATCCTTACAATACAGTCCAATGAGAAACTGAGCAGATGAGCTTTAAAACTTACTTCCCTTGATTCAGAACACTCTGTGGTTGGGCAAAGACAGCGGGCTGCATAACCTCAGAACCCAAGCCCCTAATCCTATTCTTACCACACTACTGAGAGAGTGCGCAGAACCAAAGCCTTTTCTCTCAGTTGTGTAATGTAGTGGCATAAAAATGTGTTTGTTTTTCCACAATTTTACTATTGTGGAGATGGAGGATATAGCTGCCTGTCGCACCAGCCACCCACAATGCATTAGAGGGGAAATTAATGAACCATGTATAATCCCCCAGGCATGCAAGCTAAGACTCTTTAGACTGCTGCTGTTGTTATTGGCAGGTTGGTCGGCATGGGGAATCATGTTGACGTGATAGAAAGTAAACAGAGCAGTGCTCAGAAAAACAGCTGGCTACAAACAGTAGGACAGCTAACAATGCCGCCTCCTCATTTCAAGATGAATCATTGGATAATCATTTTATGACTAGGGGTCAAATTCTTCAAACTTTAATCTGCAGGGGAAAAAATGGTTTTTGGAAAGTTAATAGATGTGTGTGTATATACTGTATCAATTCAGACCAATACATGTTGAAGGATTTGTCAACAAATGTAGCACCACATCATTTAAATCAAATTTCTAGAGGGTTAATTAAGGGTTTCTAAAATGTTTTGGAAGTCAGGAAGCGTGATTTAACAGCACCATACAACAGAGAAATAACACAAGTAGTAAAGCTGCTGTACTGCTATGTAGGAAGATTTCCAGCATAGCTTTAGAGATCATCTGGCCTCAGGAGTCAACTGGACCAAGTCTGTTTACTTGTAAGTTTCCAATGTCAGGTGGTGGCGACTATTTATAGTTATTATTTATAGCAAAGGGTTTCCTCTGTCCTGCTTTTGTCTCATAATGTATTACTACAATTTGAGGTATGTGACTTATGCTACTGTGAACAAGGAAGCATTCTGCAACTTCCTTTAAAGGATTCAATGCTCATGCAATGCCCTTAGTGCTCTTCAGTGTGTTCTTTCACAGAATGTGTATGTACGTGCATCTCATTCACTTGATTGGTGAGTAAAAATCTTCAAAATCCGTAAAGTTATTTTGAAAAAAGACTGATGCTAGGGACAAATATTTATATATTTATAAACATAGTACCCTTTACACTTGAAAAATGAAAAACAATGCTCACAATTCAGTGCATAACAAACTAAAATAAACTGTAAAGTAATTATAAACCAAATGAATAACCCAGTAAACTAAACTGAATAGCCCTGATTGCAATCAGGAGGAGAAGGGGGGCGGTGGGCTCATTTCAGCTTTACTCTTTAACTAGCTCATTTATTTGTGAAGCACTTTCATCCCCTATTTATTTACAATTATGGTAATTTGGGAACAGAGCAAACGAAAAAACAAACAGGTAACTCCATCGCTCCCATTGATAAAAAGATAGAGACACTGCATTACTTAAGAAATGTAACCCTTGATGATATTTTTTGACTTATTCTCTCCTTACATGTCATCGGATTACCTGACACAAAACATAGCTGAAACAAGCGAGACAGCCAAAATGTTTAAGGTAAGATTTGACTTGCATGAACACGAAACAAAAGCATTTTATTGTATTTGTTTCTGTACAGAGAGGTCATACCATGGAAATTCAAAATTTGGATTAGAAAGGAAGTGAAGAACTAATGAAGTGCCAGAGGGTTGTTCATGTAAACTGAATTGCACCTTCATCCATACGTTATATAAAAATAAATATATTATTATTATTTTTTATACGTAGAACAGCAGGAGCAAATGGCAATTTTTCAAAGCGAATAAAACATGCATTATTTCCAACCACTTGTTGATACATGAATACATATCAACCATTTGTACAGGTGTTAAATGGTTCCCTTTCAAGTCGAAAATGACCGCCAATGATACTTTTGTGATATGCTTGGTGTCAGGTATTCGCTGAGCATTTTATATCAAAGCTGCCGATAGGCCCCTACTTCTTTGAATTTTTCTGAAAATTAATTGCTAGAAGTAGGCTTGCCAGTTCCCCAGAATCAGAAACTCAGCAACTGAAGGCTGAGCTAAAGCTACGCGACTGCATTTCATTAAAAAAAAATAAAAAAAACTTTCTTCAACAGCCTACATCGCTCTGCATGTTCCTTTCTTAACTTTCCTCTGCTTTTTGCTGCTGTAAAAAAAAAAAAGAGAAGGGAGAACACAACCCTCCAGCGAGTCGAACCTCACTCTACAGCCACTGTTGACTTGAGGGCTCTGGGCGACCTCGGTACGCCTACTCGATGTGCGCTGCCTACGCCCCTAGAGGTTGTCAATTACTATTGTTTTTTACTACTTAACAGTAAAAAAAAAAGAAAAAGAAAACACTCCAGCTTTCTGTCGAGTGTCTCTGTACTACTGCTTTGCAATTTCAAAATAAAAATAAATAAACGACAACCTCGTGCTTCCTCCATTAGGCCTTGGCCTTATTGTTGAGCAGACCGCGAGCACTACCACACCCATAAAGCGGTGCGTTTGTGTGTAAAAAAAAAAAAAAAAGAACAGATGTGTTTTCTTTCTTTTTCTGTCTGTTCTACTCCCTTCTCCGGGTCTGTGACTACTACCCCGCTGCAAGCTGCACAGGTTGAGCACTCCACACGGTCCGGACGCCATCTTGGGTGTTCCACTCAACAGCAAGCTTCGCGCCGCACTGGTTGCATGACTGCACTACAACTGTCTCCAGGCTACGCTCCACACTGTTGAAAGCTACAGACTGCTCCTGATTGTGTGACTGCAAACAGCCCAGACACAAACACACAGCCCAGTACCTTGGCGCTTTGCCCTCGGTACTTGGTGCTTGGTAATTTGACAGCCCCGTGTCTAGGCCTTTACGTCCGTGATACCCTCAGGTCCTCGGTGCCTCGGCGCACTCAGTGCACTAAAGCCTCAACGCCTCGGTGCCTTGGCGCCCTTGGTGCACTAAGGCCTCAACGTCTCGGTGTTCAATCGCTTACTGACATGGCTTTGTGCCATGCTGTCCCACAGCCTCGGTGCCTCTGTGCATCAGCATCCTCGGTGCCTCAAGCGCTACATGCCTCAGCGTTCAATGCCTCTAGAATTTTCAAGCCCCGCGCTTCGGCGACCTCAGTACCTCCAGAGCTACATGTCTCTGCTTTTCGACGCCTCAAGGTTTTTTGAGCTCTGTGCAGCGCGCATTCACTGCCGCCCTAGTCCAAGGCCTTGGTACCACTGTGCTTCGACACCCTCGGTACCTCGAGGACGATACGCCTCGGCATCTGCCCAAGCTCCACCTGTGCCTGCCCCAGAGGATAGACCCAGCTTCGCCTGTGGATGCTGTAGCAGTTGATCAGCAGGACGTGATGATGAGTGAGGATGCTCTCTCCCTAGTGGCTTGCTGGGATGAGGAGTCGTTCTTGCGGATGGAGACTTAGGACCCAGACCTTACTCAGGTAACGGCCCCCAGCTCAGAGCTTGCTTGGAAGCCTGAGATTCCAGCGCCGTCGAACTCGGTTTGGGCACTGATGGAGAGGGCTGCCAACTTCCTCCAGGTATCCTAGAAGGCAAGTGCCGAGCAGCGCAGGTCTGTCTTCAGACCAGCGCAGACTTCAACCCCCCAGCCACACTTGCCTCCATGAAGGGAGCAGAGGTGGTAGGGCTTGCACAGTTCCCTCCGGTGGACTCCACTATAGCAGCCTTAGTGCAAACTCCCCCAGTGGGAGGTCTGTCCAAGGATCCTGTATGCCCTAACGGCCAATGCAGGATCAGAGAAGCCCACTTTAAGAAGGCTGAAGCTGCTGAAGCGCAGGTAACGTGTCTGGCGAACACAGCAGGCCTCTTAAAGGTCTACCTTGATAGAATGCTGCCCTCTGTAACCTTCCCTGAGCCACTAGCTTCAAAGCTACACATGGTCTCAGGCATGTTGTTACAAATCTCAGGCTTCCAAGGGCAAGTCCTGGGCAGAAGCCTGGCAAGATTGGTGGTGTCACGCAGACAGCAAACGTTCCAGATGTGCACAATTCCGCTTTACTGAGCCAGCAACAAAGACGGGGGAATGCCGGACGTGGGGCCCCAGCACACCAGCGCCAGTGAAACAGTTCCAGTGGAACCGCCCCAGGCAGCCTCCAAGGCAGTCTCCGCCCCAGCCTCAACAGCCCCAGCAGGAGCCCTGAAGGCTTGCAGCCACAGACCCACCCGTTCGCACAACACCATCGGCACTACTGGCGCAACTGAACCTCAGACTCTTGGGTGCTTGCCACCGTACACACTGGCTATGCATTGTAATTCCACTCGGGACCGCCGCCCTTTCGAGGGATCACTGTCACATCTTTGAACAACCCTCTCCAGGTCTTGGCCCTCAAACAAGAGGTAGAAACACAACTTCAAAAATAAGCCATCCGTCCCATCCTAGACCTGAGACACCTAAACAGGTTCTTAAGGGAGAGGAGGTTCCAGATGGTCACACATCGCCACATCCTCTAGTCTGCCCGGCTGGGTGACTGGTTTACAACAGTGGACCTGAAGGATGCATATTTTCACATTCCTATCCATCCAGCGCACAGGAAATATCTCCGCTTCGAGTTTCAGGGGAGCGTCTACAACTTCTCCATGCTGCCAATCAGCCTCTCCTTAGCCTCCCGTAAATTTTCAAAGTGCATGGATGCCATCCTAGCTCCCTTGAGGCTGCAAGGGATAAGGGTGATGAATTACCTGGATGACTGGTTGATTTGTTCCCAGTCCCAGGAAGGAGCAGTGGCCCACAAAGTGATTGTGACAGCGCATCTGTTGAGGCTGGGTCTCACCCTCAACGATGCAAAAAGCCAATTGACACTGGTGGAGAGTGCAGTCTATTTGGGTCTCTGGCTGGATTCCCTTACAATGCAAGCCTACCAGTCAGATGACAGGGTAGCTGCTATTTGCAAGTACCTGGTCCTGTTTCAACCAGGGTCCACAGTGCAATTAGTGTTGTGCCAGAAACTACTGGGTCTGATGGCCGCAGCTTCATCAGCCATTCAACTGGGGTTACTTCACATGTACCCACTTTAAGCATGATTCAATGCCTTCAGCTACACCCCAAGCACGATACACACCGTTGGCTGACAGTGTCTCATCTGTGCTGGAAAGCTCTACGCTGGTGGAAGCAAGCCCCTCATCTGAGCGAAAGCGTAAGGAGGGTAGTCATTTACAATCATCACGTGGTGACGACAGACGCATCCAATTCTGGTTGAGGGGCGTTGGGCAGGTAGAGGAGTCTGTGGATCTTGGTCGGGCCGCTGGACGTCCCTGCACATAAATGATGAGAGCAGTCCACCTCGTGCTGCAACATTTTCTCCCTGTGCTCCGCAATAAAGGTCAGGAGCGAGGAAGCGACAGTTCTCCTGGTGGCCCCCAGATGGCCCAAGAGAACCTGGTTTTCCAACCTCTGCCAACTGCTGCAGGGCCAGCCCTGGGAGATCCCACTACGCATGGATCTCCTCACTCAGGTGAAAGGTACCCTCTGGCACCCAGAACTGGGCAGACTCCAACTGTGGGTCTGGCCCCTGAACGGGACCCTCTGTCCGCCCAAGGGCTCTCAGAAGCAGTAGTAGTACACTGCAGAACGCTATATGTACTGCGGCTAGCTGGACAACCCCGCTTACATTTACCAGGTTCTGCCAACTTAATGTTGTAGATCACTCTATGCATTTAATAGGCACCAGGGTCCTTGAGGTTGCACGCTCACACCACCAACACTAGATGGCAGTAGCGAGATATCCCTCATTCTCCCTTACGACGGCTCTGGTGTACTGTCCCAAAAGTATCATTGGCGGTCATCTTCGAATTGAAAGGGAACGATAGGTTACGGATAGGTTACGGATGTAACCCCGGTTCCTAGAAAGAGAAGATGACCGCCAACCTTGTGAGATCACATCACTCGCATTCACGGGTTCAATGCAAAAGAGACTGACATCTCCGCGCAATGACTATTTATTACCTCGGTGAGGCGGGACTGAGGACGTCACTCCGCCGAGGGGCCTATCGGCAGCTTTGATATAAAATGCTTAGCCAATACCTGACAAGCAGGCATATCCCAAAAGTATCACTGCCGGTCATCTTTCAGGGAGCCAGGGTTATATCCGTAACCTATTGTTACATTCAGGCAAACCTTGTAGTTGAACTTGTATTGTGCTTTTGCCAAACCCTCATACTAAAGAGACACTGTCCTGTAACGCCTATAAATGTGTACTGAATGCCTGTGATCCAGTCATGGCTTTGGCATGCTGAATTGCATAAATATCAAATGTATTTTCCAGTAAGCAAAGCTATTGAATACATTAACAATATTAACACTTACTGGAGGTCCAGGATCGCCTTTTGGCCCCGGAAGACCATCGTAATCAACAGAGTAGTCCAGATCTCCGTAGCTGTAGTCGTAATTTTCCATATCAACATCATAGGCTTTTTCTGTGTTGAAACTGGCATCGGTATATGCAGCTTCCTCCCACGGATCCACCTGATTGTTGGCAGACATTTGCTCGGGTGACCTGTATAAAGTTCTGTTGATTTTCAGTTGAACTTCCATTACGTTGTCCATTGATTGCCTTAGCCTGCTTTCATCCTGTAAGCTCTCTTTTATCTTGCTCTGCTTCACTGGCGATATTAAGGGGGGTGACTTGTTCTGTTTCGGATGCATTTTCGTTCTGTTTACATCTTTGGAGGCTTTCTCTGACTGACTCTCCTGGGGTCCGGCATCCCTCCTTGAGGAAGTCCCCTTCCTCAGTTTAACCCCCACCTTAGTCTGCTGGGTGACAGAATCCAGAACTGGAGAAGAACCTGTTTCAACAATATTTGAATGCAGTAAGGGAACCGTTTCAGTAATCCCTTGATCAGTATGATTCTTGGCATCTTGTCTCAGTGTGGGTTTTAAACTGGAGTGCTGGTTTAGTGAAGTAACTGTTACAGTCTTATTTGTAACAGGGTTAGAGGAAGATTTAGCGACAGTGTGCCTATCTGTAATATTTACAGGAGACCCATCACTATATTGGGAATCCGTGGATTTTGGGGTTAAACCTAAATAGCCACTTGATGTCTCATTAACCAATGGCGGCGCTGATCGGTATGTGTCAGCAAGACGGCATTGTTTTTTCACATAATTGCAATAGTTTGCAGAAGCCTGTGCGGAGGGATAAATGTCCAGCTGGCATATCACACCTTCAAACTGAACAGCTTTCAAGTTCATTCTTCCTAAGGTGAGGGATCCATCAGAACCCAGTTTCTGTGGCTTCGTGAGCATCTCCTTGCTGACATGCTTTCCATCGCACTCAGCATAAAAGGAAACAGACCTCTCGCTGACGCCAATGGCAAAGGAGTGCCACTGTCCATTGTGCACGTTATAACTAAAATATACAGACTTCTTCTCCGCGATGTAAACAACTATCTTCTTTGGCAAAAGCTGGATGCCGAACTGCAGTCTGTTTTTCTTGTTTTTAACGCTGAACAGGAAAGCATTGTTCGCTCTTTGAGACCGCAGGCTCACGATAATTGTAAATTCATTTCCAAAGTCTGGCGAGAAAATGTTTGAAGTTGGAGCCTCAATGCGTGCATCTCTCATAAGTATAACCCCTGCTCTGGAAAGCAGAACGCCCCCAGGAAATGAAGACGAAGAGGATGGGCGAGCAGTCCCGCTTGTGAAATGTCTCGCTCTGCTGTCTGTAAGGCCAAGTTGATGAAGAATATCTACTCCTGTGGAATATAAAGAAGACACATCAAACAGTTAGTCTTTATTCTACAGTTATGGATAGATAGAATGTAGAGGTTTGTAATAAACCGAATGAAAGTTTTTAGGTTTTTAAAAGCCTGTCTTCTATTTGCTACCCCATAACATTTTTCCCTAAACCTTTAATAAACAATTAATACTTCTAAGTTCCCCAACGTATCTCATATTTTGTTGAATTGAATGAAAAATCCACAAAGATCTCTAACAGGAATACAAAACAGGTGATGTTTAAAACCTAGAGTAAATAAGCTCTTATTGTTTATGCTCACCTGTATGACCAAAGTGGTTTGAAACATTAAAAGTTTGTTTTTCATTCTCTCCAGAGAGAGAACTAATGTACCAATATGAATATTTGCTTAATAATGGGCGAAGTGCCTTTCAACATCAGAATCTCCTGGAGCAACAAGAGAACATGTTACCACTTCATGCAATGATGTCACTTAAGGGAAACACACATATGATATATTGGAAGCACTGCAAAACTTAAACGCTCTCTTTAACTCAAAGAAGCAGTACATTTCAATTTATGTGGACTTTCAGCTGGAAATAGGTTTTTATCAAGACAGAACTGCCCAGACAACCTGCTTGGCATATGCCTTGTAATTATCCTCATATCATGTTATAAATGAGTCAGCTCGTTCCACTCAACATGTTATGTTAGAGGTTCGATGATGCCTGTTAGAATGCTGAAGCTTTGATGTGTGTCTGACTTTTCCTTGGCACAAATCTACTATAATTAAGGAGCATTAACACCATTCATGTTTTTAATGCTTCTGGATACAATGACTCATTTGCAACAACTTCAGAAAAGAGCCATACTGGTAATGTAAAAAATATACATATTTGTTTTTATCCCCCACTAAGTGGTAGCCATTTTTATTAGAAAATAAATAAACTCAGCGCCTACAGAAGAAGAAGAAGAAGAAGAAGAAGAAGAAGAAGAAGAAGTGTCAAATGTACTGTATCTGCCAGGCTGAAAGACGAAGGCACTGCCATATGGTTACCAGACACAGTTTGCAAGACTGAACTGGACTACCTGAGCAAACAAGACATTACAGAAACACAAAAAGGATTTGCATTTAGATTAACATGGACACAGGAAAAAATTTAAAAACCATATTAGTCATCATCAAAGAAAATGTAATGCATTTGTAACCATAGTGAAAAAACAACAGTTATTAAGTACCTATTATTAAAGAACCAAAGAAAAAGTAAACCTACTGTAGACTATTGCTACCATGAGAGCATTGACTGATACTTTAGTTTTGTCCTGTAGTAGCTGAAAGAATTACACAGTGCTGTGGTTACTGAAAGAGTGTACACTTTTAAAACTTGTCATTGTAAATCCAAGGAGAAAACTGTTTTGGAATCCCTGACGCCCTATTATTATATCTACCGTGCATCTATTATAAAAAGCTGACCTTGACTTTCTTTGCCTTGGGTGATGTCAGACTAGATTCCAATTACCCTGTCACATATGTGAAGACAAGCTTACCCTTTGATATGCATTCCTCTTAAGAGCTGAAAAAACTAACTGAACTAGCTCTGGTTAATATATTATAGTAACTGAATTTGCATTGAATATACCCATGTCAGTATCTGAAAATAGGCTTGCAACAACGATGCAAAAGAAATGTTGCTGCAAATTAATGAAAAGGAACAGAATAAGTCGTCACTCAAAACACATGCTTTAAATATGTTTGACAGTCTTTGGATGTTCAATTGGTTTTCTTTCCTACTGTCCCACCACCTCAGTCCAGTAATGCTTCCTTTCACAGGGAAACTGATCTAGGCAGAATCTGTTTCCCAATGTTGCTCAGTAACTCTCATCATTGTTTCAACCTGTGTGGTTGGCTCAGACCAGACACAGTCAATCCATATTAAACACTGTAGAACATGAAGAGGCCTCCATTTCTAAAGTCTCTTAACTCCAGCCTTTTTGAGCAATTAAGGATTAGAAGCCAGGTAGTTTCCTTGCTACCTCTCCTGAACTGACCTCTTACTTAACAGGGGTTAGTCCCATTTCAGCAATCAGATTAAAGGGCCAGGTCTGATTTATGTGTGCCTTTTTGTCAATCTGTTTGTGATTTTTATGCTTCATTGTATTCTTTGGTTCATTTAATCAAATTCTTTGAAAACCTTGACAAATACCAACATGAATAAAATAAATTGTATTTTACTTCATGTTAAAATAATTTATAAGGGAGCTATAAGCCAGTAAACTGATTGAATTCATCCACAGTTTTAAAATACTCAATGGTGAATATCTAGCAATACCAAAATAATCTTCTTTTTCAAAATTCTTTCATAAAATGTTTAGACAGGAAGTCTTTTATCAAAGACTTCAATTCCGCTTTGCATTTTGATTGCACTGATGTGTTTAACAAGTAATGCTGCAAGTATGTTCTGTCAGAATGACAGGAGATACACATTGTTCAACACAGGTCAAACATAATCTACACTCACTCAGAGCTTACCTTCTGCACTTAAGCAGTGATTATTGCAGTCTAACAAAAGATGTAATTAGTAGAAATGTACAATTCCTTAATTTTTAAGCACACCCAGTAGACAGCGATTCACTCAGTCTGCTATTTCTGAACGTCACCTGCAGTCTGTATGATTGATGTTTCTGGAAGGGGTTCATGTTAGTAAAGATTGTATCATCACAGAACACAGGCAAATTTGCTTGGCACAGAATGATTTGGAACAAAACTCAAGAAGAACTAGAATGTACTTGCGAAAAATGACTTACATGCCTTGCACATGCTTCTAGGCAGCATGTTAGAGAGCTTGTGGATTTTAAATGGCTACAAGCCACACTGATGTAACACTGACAAAGCATGGCAGTGCATCAGCAGGAAGATGCAGAAACAAAAACTCTATTCAACTCCCATACTCTGTGAAAACAGAAGGCTAGCATCTTAATAATTTACTGTACCGGCAATAAATAACCAGACAAACAAAATACAGTAAATACTTTGCATTCATGGATACCTGAACGATTGCTAAACAGTAAGGGTTTGTGTCAATATTTGGTTATAAAAGGAAAACGTTCACTGTGTGGTTAACATGTGTTTTCAGCAGTCCATACTTGCATTCTCCTAAAGACAAGACCTGACATGCATAGGAAAAAAAAAACAGTGAGGAGATGTCTGCTGTCTGCAGCTGCCCCTTTACTCTACGAAACTCCTACTGGCTAAAAAGAAATGATACATCTGTCCTGAACCCACCTGGAATTCGGCATTGGCTCTTTCCGAGAACTGTCTTCATGGGAATAGTTAAGGCGAGGATTAATACAGTCACCCAGCCACAGTGACCACCTAGACAGACTGCTTGAGCCTGGTATCTGTACAGCACTCTTGTTCAGTTTTATGTTTTGTACTGTTAAATTTTTCTGTTTTTGCTTTAATGCCCTCTTTGAAGTAAGGGCACAAGCAATTTGAATCATTTTAATGCAATAAAACTAGAAGGAAACAAGAGTTTAACGCTAGTTTAACTGCTCCTAATTGCAACTGTGCTGTTTCTTGCTTTATTAGTACAACTACAGTAACTGAAAATACTAAAGTTTATGGACATTTACAGCCTTATCTGATTTAAAAAAAGGTACCAAGTGTCATTAGTGAGTATAATTTCTTTGCTATGGGTCTGCAGAGGAAGTCTCAGAGAAGAAAGGTACTATAGTTACCACAGCTTCTCTGCAAATCCCACACAAGCCAAGCTACCATCAAAGCCATGTTCACTGCAAACAACTTCTCTTCTGTGTTCCAAACACTTAAACAATTCTGAGCCACAAATTATGTTTGTGTTTAAAAGGTCATCTTTCTCAAAAGGCGGCTGTACGGCATGTTATTCTGGTCTGGTCCTCGTGTGACACATGAAGCAGTGATTTTAAGGACAATGCTGAATAGAATGACCCACTCAAAGACTGGATTCACTCCCACCCCCAACATGAAAATACAAAGAGAAGCTGCCATGCTTACCTTGTGCGTGTGCATGTTCTTGTGCAAATAATACTGCTGTGCATATTGCAAATAAAAGGAGGAGGGTTCTCCTAAAGAAAAGAAGAATGCAAGAATTAGTGACAAATCCCAATAAACTTCAGCACTCTAGTATTGCATTAGCTGGACAAATCAGAATTTCCCTTTAAGTTCCTTACAAAGAGAAAGTGCTATGGCATCCTCTGACCACCGGGTTACATGTGTTTTAAGCAAAACTCTAATTCAAATAAACTGCAATTACAGCTTTGGCCACCGGATGGCACTATGTACTGTATATCATTCAATAAAACAGGAAAGAGAAAATTAGTTTTCATTTTCTGTGAATTTCTGTAAAATATGTGTATCCCCATACTAACAATCTTGTATATCCCATGAAAGTGTGATAAAGTAAGCTACATCTACTAGACTTTTCCTAGTACTTAGTTTTGTCACAGAATGTGTGATTGAATGTTTGATGTTACAGATAAGGCATTACACAATGCAAAAGCACCTGAAGCTAGGAGCATTTGAAATAATGGCACCAACATCTCAACTTAAATAATAATGGATGGAAAAAATGATGAATGATCCTCCCCCCCCAAACACACCTTCTTACAGGATGGCGCATGTAGGTTTGGAAGCTAACTGACAAAGCTAAGCTAAGTCTGCTGCTGTGCCGGACAAACCGTGCTTCTCACCCTATGGGTCTGTCAGGCCCCTACCTTTTAAAAAGCACAACATCCATTACCAAACACAAAAGGCATGATCTCCACCTCAGCTATTCATAGCCTTAGGCACACATACTTGTCTGAAGCCCTGTACAAATGTGAGCACCAAAATGTTACATCTGAAACAGTGGTCTCTGCTTCACTTTTATTGTTCACGAATGTTGTTTTGTACAATGGCACCTTCATCAAACTGAAGAGGACCAAAACGTCTGCCACGGCACACTTAACACTCTCGTCGAATGAAAAACAGTGTAAGTGCAAGTGAAGAAGTTTGGTTTTCATGAACAATACATTACTGTACAATCACTTTTTCTTGTATTTCAAAACTCAGTGGGCCCAGTTCACAAAATATTTTTTATTTATTTATTTCTGTTATGATGAAATAAAGGTCAGGTCTTTAAAGTACTGAATAAAACAATACTATGGGAAAAAAAGCCTCTCCCCACTGAAGTGTTATTTCTGTTCTGCTCTGTTGTTATGCAGATGAACCAGCAAGAAATAAAACACATGCATGGTTTACAATGTTTATGAAGTTCCCTTTAAAGCACTGGGTTGATTTCTGGTAAATTCAACCCCTACAATTATTTTAAAGATAATTATAACAACCACACAAGAGTAACCAAAACATTTACAATAAAGAAAACCATTATCTTTAAATAGCAGCAAAGTATAATCAACCAGTACACTAAGCTGTAAACACAGAGCAAAAGCTTGACTGTCTTTAGAGCAAAACCACCCCTACAAACTCTGGAAGCAATTTCTACTATAATTGGATGTTAAATGTATCTAAACTATGGGTGCAAATGCCATGCATTTAGGAACCTTAGCTGCCAATTTAGTGGCAAGGTGTTGCCCCAAAAATTCCATGCATTTAAGATTTGTTTGCTACTAATTTAGAGTCAATGTGTTACTCTGTAATGTCTTTTAAAATATTCACAAACACGTACATGCCTTATGAATACAGTATGTGGTGCTTTAAATATTTATTTACAAACCTATTATAAATTCAGTTTCTTTACACAAAATGTTGCATTTTCTGTGCTTTATCAAATATGCCAATGACACATTCCTTAGCTTAAGTTTGACATTTATAACAATATACATTATCTATTTTATTTTTAAATAAGCATATATTGTTTTTATATCAAGATACACATGTTTTTTGTGGTGCCCAGTTAGTTTACAATATAGTACTATAGATATGTTGTACAGTATGTTGCTTTTGTAAACATTTATAAGGGATTCACTAATCAAATTTAATACCAAAAAACAGTCACATCTACAGAACTTCAAGCAGAAGCTAGCAATGTATCATTCCACCTCACATCTTACCAGGGTCTGGCCCAGGTGAAGACACTGCTAAGGTAATAATTACATCATGCCTTTTCTGGAAGCTTCTCAAATTGGTTTGCTGCCGCTGATTAATCTAAGGACCTAACCTGTCTAGCCAGCCAGTTTGGTATAAAAAGAATATTTGTCATTATGCATGGGGGTCAGAGGGCATTCAAAGGACAACACAAATGTTATGTCTGCCAATCATCTAACCCTCCTGTGACTGTACATCTTGTGTGACCACAAAGAGCGTCGAAACACATCTTTTCAAAACCAGGCTCACTGACCACAGTTTTCCCAATTAAATTCGATACAAAATTTATTACACCCCAGTTGAATTATATTCAATGTGTTTTTGTTTATTAAGTAATCAGTTTGGCTCTCTTTTTTAGCCGTTCCACATATTTAGTGTGTGGTTGTGAGACCACAAAAAATGATTATCCCAATAGTAAATTTGGAGAAATGTGACCACACAAAAAAAGTTTAAAATATTTGTTTCTAGTGGGGTTTACAACTCGCTCTGTAGTGTCATATTAAAACCTTCCGTAGAGGTCTCTAAAAAGTGTGCCTGTTATTTGTAACACCTTGTTCACAAGGGATTGTGACTCCTGGCAACATCACAGTTTCCAAACATGAGAATTACTCCTCTGCCTGTCTCTGTTAAAACAAATCTTCAGTCTGTGACTGCTTCCTTTGTTCCTGGAGTGCAGTCTTTCCTGGGTGCCTGGTTAATACAGGTGTGCCTCAACCCACCTACATCCTCAACAAACCCCCCCCCCCCCAAGTCAAACAGCGTTCTGTTGACCAAAGGAAATGCCACTCTGTGTGGCAGCGGGCAGGCAATGTGTCAGAAGCATAAATTATTCACACTTTTTCAAGTTTCTGTGGATTGTCATCAAGACAAGTCTCAGAAGGAAAAACAGATGTTTCATTAATTTCCAGGTGGCTGAAAGACAGACATTTCCTTGAAGGGATTTCTAAATGTGGATTCAAACAGATCCAGTTGTTGTATATTATTACATTGTTGGCTTAGAGGCCGCATGTGAGTTGCAAGTCCACAGGGCTTAGCTTTTCATGTTTGTATTGCTAATCAAACACCATTACGAGATACTAGTACTACTGACACATTTCCTAGTGCTAAAATGTGATTATAGTTTGAAAATATTTGCTAGCTTTTGTGTCAGTCAGGTTGGCAAATCTACCACCAGTGAAAGGGACAGCTAACTTAATAGGACTTTGCATTAGCACCATGGCAAACCTGAAAGTAAATGATTTATAAAAACACTGATTGAGTGTTAGGGGTAATAAGTATTGTTAGAGGTTATACAACACAAAGGGATAGCAAGTTCACAAAGTATACTTTTAATGATATCCCTTTTTGACATTGTATTATTTTCTTGTAATGTCTTTATTCCTTATCATGGATAATTATTTTGTTGGTTGACTTAATGACAGTGAAACTGGTATGAATCTTTAACCCGATGCTTCTGCATCTGTTAAGATTTTCCATCCAATTTTGAAGATTAGTTCACTTGAAGAAAAACTAAATAATAATGTTCCATGAAAATAATATTAGCAGGCAAACAACTTTGTATTGCTCCTTTTTTATTTAATATGGATTAATACTAACTTCCAATTCCCTAGTAAACCTCAGTAATTCCACTTCTGCCTTTTGCCAAAATTGTTTGATTGGTCACATAGTCAAGGCAAAGTTTTGCTTTGACTGCAAGAAGATGGCAAATAAGGTGTTGAGAGTAAACCTGAACAAGCTGCAAACTTCCATGCATGATACATTATATACACACAAAATACACTTCCATGGGTGTGGACAAAAAAGGAAGAAGCATATGCTGAAGTTTGATTCATTCCGAGGCAAACAGAATCCAGCATCCTCTATCCTGCAATGTATCAAAACTGCATTTCCAGGCTGAAAACCAGTTTCATTAACGCAAGCAAGACAGCTGCTCTGACATACTCTGAAAGGGTTTGCTAACAAGCATTCAGTTAAGGGGTCCAGATCTGCACGACTGTTTCACACAATTAGTCTGAGAACGGTCTTTGCTGAAGGTCACTCCCTGAACTTCCCTCAATCAATTTCTTAATGTTTTACACAGCTCTTTCCCCATTCAAGGGAGCACTGAAGTAAATCCACACTGTTGTGAAAACCTTGAGTAAATTCAAATTAAACTCTGTCATCAAGTGATTAAGCTCAAAATGATTAGTGAATCTGATTGTTCTGTTAATGTAACAAATAAATAAGAAACAGTTTAGTTGCATGTAGAGGAACTTAAAATTTAAATAAATGTGAGTATTATTATTATTATTATTATTATTATTATTATTATTATTATTATTATTATTATTATTATTAACACATTCTAATACAGGTCAATATAACTAGTTTGGCTACCCTCCCCCTTCTCAGGTGTTGCATTTCAGTGAATCAATCCTGCTTAAACATCTTCTAATAAATGCATTACTTATAAAATTCTAACATTTAATGTTGCTGCAAACCTTATTTTTTAGAACAAGGTTAAATTGGCACCACTACCATTACTACTCATATTTTCTGAAAGTAGACAGGCACCTACTGCAGTTACAAGACAATGAAGATCTTTTCAGTATTCTTAATGTGTTCTTTACTACAGTTTAATATAAAAACCGTTACTCTCCGATACAGCAGCTAGGAGTTCTAGTCAGAGTGAGGGCTTCCTCTCACTGTTCTCTGCAGACTCCTGTGGGTGACTAACAAGGCCCTGTTTCATTGTACTGGAGTGCAGCACTGCATGTCCACTGCACCCAAGGGATATCAGGTTAGCTCAGACTAAAGTAAATGACTGCTTGAGGAGTGTCAGGAAGGGGCACCTCCCATCCCCTGTCGACTTGTAAAATATACCAGGGCCTGCCACTGTTCTTATGCACCATTACAGATGGCTGGAATACACATAGCTCTGAAAGAACAAAGATGATCATTCTGACAGGATTTTAAAACTTCCCAAAATTTGGAGGAAAAATGGAACTGGCAAGGTGTAAAGTGATGCTAATTTGCAATTAGCATGCACTTGGGTGTAACTAACTAGAAGAGGAAGTTATTTTGGGAGATTTGTATTTTAAAGTCTGTTGCAGATTCAAGGTTCAGCCCTTTGAGTGATTAATGGATGTCCATAGTAAAGTATGGCATAGTAAAGTAAAGCTAGGCACCCCATTTCTATTGCAAAGTGTTTTTCCACTACAGAACGTTCTGGAGGCCATAAACGCAAAAGACTGGCCTGTCCTTGATATGATTGTTTAAGTCAAATAATAAGAGATTTATTTATAAGCTTGCACCATAAGATTTGCTGAGCAAAACCATACAGTCGAGTTAAATTTAATTAATGCCAAAAAATTTACCAAAAACAAAAAACTAAAAAAGATACACAAAACAGAAACAAACCTATTTGCAATAATAATAATAATAATAATAATAATAATAAAACATATCTCCCAAACAACTGCACACTCTACACATAAATTGGTCCTTCTCCCTCAGATAAGGTTCATATCTCCATCTGAGGGTTGTCGATTTAGTCCAGTAAACACGATGGTCTTGCTCGTTCTCACATATTTAGTGTAGAATGTTCAAATCAACTCTGCTGGATTATTTTTGGCAGCGTTCAAATTATGTTTACAAACTACACTAATAGCGGGACATTAGGCATGTACAATCAGTTACTGTATTAAAGTCATTATCAAAACTGTTAATTAATAAACCGCTGTGCTTAGCAATAACGAGCCGCTAGATTTGCTCAAAACTAGCATTTCTTCTTGGAATGTGGCGATCAACTACAAGACCCTACAAACATGCGTGAATAGCTGCTCCACTACTTTCAAGTTGCCGCGTTGTTTTTTTTTCTACGACTCATTCAAGTTTTCTCATCATCTGGACTCAATTAAGGTCTTAAGCAAAAAAATAATTCTCCCCAGCTTTCAGATGCTCTGACAGAATACAGGATGTACTTCACCCTGTAATAATGTAGTGAAACGTAGAAGATTGTACTAATATTTCGCAGAAGGAATTAAGAACATTCAGCAGCTAGTGTTTTAAAACACAGTTCAATTTCTTGAAACTTATGTATACACTTTTGTTGTTTTCTTTTTTTACAGTCTAACTGAATAATGAATTGCTTATTTATGCTATTAATAAACCCAGCACCTGCTAATACAGCGATATGTTCTCTAAATCAGCAGTGTACGCAGCCTCTGTAATTAAAGTATTGACTAAACTGCCATATACGAAAAACTGTAGTTACGTGTCAGCAGAAAAAGAAAAAAAAAAATGAAGTTCGAATGAAGCCTCAAAAAGGCTGTGTGGAGGTTAACGTGTTTACTTTCGACTGTTATCGTTTGAAGTTTAATACCCCTTTGAAATACATAATCAGGGAGTTTAGCCTAAAAATCTAAAAACCCGCATGTTTTATACATATACGTGTTCTTTGTATTTCAATAAAAAAGCAGTGCGCAGCAGCTGTCCCGACTCTGGCAGACAATAACACGTTCATACAAATTATCCACAAATGTCTGGAATTTTCAGTTTGTGAAAAGTTAGCGATCACAGGATTACAATGACTGATATAATTTGACGTGTAAAGAAACCTGTTTGTTGTTGAGTTTTGTCCACAATAACGTTAAACAGACACATGTTCATTTTGTATTTTTAACCATATCACAAAGGGTTTAGGTCAGGCTATATCTGTTAGCATGCGCTGCAAACCCCAGTGTGTAAAATTCAGCATTGGTTTCTAAGTGTTTACTGTATTTGCATTTCTTTTCCACATTCCCCGTGTATATGCTGTAATCCAATAACCCAAGTAATATAAAGCAAGGTGATGCATTTAACACAACGCTTTCTGTCACTGCTCTCATTCTGAAAGTTTGACACCTGGCGGCTGACTCTCCGCTAGATCAATTTATGCGCAGCAGTTCCACTGAGACTGCACAATGTTACCCTTATCTGTTCGAGCAATCAGCGCGCCGTTGGAAACAACATCTTGTTAATCATGATGTCAACACATTCAGGGAACCCTCATGTGAATGGCATATTTACCAATGTGCATGAAAACACTTACAACAAGACGGTCTATAAAAGAGAAGATACCAGAGCTGGCTACTTTCTTGTCCTGCTGCAAAACATCCTCAACCCAGGGAAGAACAGCCTCGAAATGCCAAGTATGTAGTCTGTTTTATGGGACTGGAAAAGTGCCAGTGAGCTATCCCCAATACACCGCTTGACTGCTTTAACTTAAACTGTCTGAGCAATGTTTTAGCAGTATGTCTGGAACAAGACTTGGGGAGAAAAGCCACAAACACAGTCAGTTCACTTGTGTTAAACAGTTGAAAACGCGGGTTTCCCTCTGTGCAGAAGCAGCCTGCAGTCAGTCTGCTACTTTTTCGACTAGAACCTTCAAGGGTTGTACTACTTACGTTTTTGCTGTGGGAGAAATGTTTCCACTCCTTGTCCTTTGGGCTCCTAAATGCATTTGTATGCATTTGTCCAAGCAGCAGAGTTCAAATTGAAAACAGAATTCCACACTAAAAATACCGGTTCATGAGCTATCCATAGATAAAAAACAAACAAAACAACACAAAAGAAGGAAGCTTCACTCGGAGAACACTGCCACCAATACTAAAATGTCCACATTGTAGGTGAATCCAGACTGCAGGATTCTTAACGTGTTTGAAGCTCAACTCCCCTTTTCAGACCTCCAGCGTTGAAAACTACCGCGTCTAGGACGACTTCTGCTTGCGAAGGGTCGTTGCTCCCACTTGTGCAGTGTTGTACCGTACAGTTACAGTAAGCTAATGTTCTGAAGAGTGCCTGTCAGTACTCCTGTTTGTAGGTTCCGTTCAGTGAATGCCAAGCGAGCGCTCCTGCAAACAGACTTCCCTGCTGTACCTCCAGGCGCTGATTTCTGCAGATGCCTTGACTTGCAATGTTACAAGGGGAGCCGTGGTGATCTCTAGTACCAGTTGGTGTTAAATTTCAGTAATTACTGACTTGTGACATCACGGTCCGGATCTGTTTCTTAGCTTGCTATCATCAATGCACCCATTCATGTTATCTAGTCGGACCCCTTCTAGTTTAGTTATCCATTTCTTCCCCCATAAAGCAGGACAATTGTTTGCTGGCTTAGGCTATGAAAATTAAGTTGTTTTGTATTATTATTATTATTATTATTATTATTAATAATAATAATAATAATAATAATAATAATAATAATAATAATAGTCGTAGTCGTCGTTGTCACGATTGCCTTTACACTGCCTTTACACGGGAAGTTTAATTGACAATTTATGATATATGCTAAAGTAGTAGAGCATTCAGGAAAATCAAATAACTGCACTACGTACAATAAAAAGGGTCAAATTTAAAGGTTCATGCCGATTTGTTTCAGAAAACTCTTGTCTGTTGATAGAATGAGAGGAATACTGTTGTGGTGAGTTAATTTATTTTCTAAATGTTGGTGTTCTACCGCAGTATTTGCGGTTATGGTGGAAGGTGATATACTTGGGCCATTAAATAAAACTGAGGACAGCGTTCATCAATGAGATAGCTACTAATTGCTGAAGGTTAGGAATTTGTTGTAATAAGAACATTAAAATTACATTATTTAGGGTTGTGTGTGTGTGTGTGTGTGTGTGTGTGTGTGTGTGTGTGTTCGTTTCCTGAATACAGATTTACTAATAACTGTAGTACGGTAATATGGCGCTAATGCATTCCCGTATTGATGGTAAAACGAGTACCAATAAAACGCTTAAGATTAAGTTAATGCATTTTTCTCCTCCCTAAGTTTGGTTTAATGTAGCTAAAATAGTGCTGTATAACACATGGGTATTGTTTTCAGATTCCCACTGTTTAAATCATTGAAAGACTTTGTGACGGATGTAATGCCCAATAGAACCACTGAGGGCTCCAGGATAAAAAAAGTTTAAAACACAAATTCCTTTCACTTCTTAGTCATGTCATTATATTCTCTGAAGGGTTCTAATTACAGATGAGTAAGGAAAAGCAATTATGAACCACTGCGATCGAATATGTTGGACTGTGGATTGTTTTGGTAGAGCATTTGTTCAGTGATAGGGTTGAAGGGTGCTCTCAGGAGAGGGTGTGTGTGGGGGGGGTCGGGTTGGTGTGTGTGTGTGTGTGTGTGTGTGTGTGTGTGTGTGTGTGTGTGGGTGTGTGAGTCTGTGTGTGTGTGGGGGGGGTCGTGAGTTGGTGGGGGGGTTTGGTGGGTCAGTGGGTGGGTGGTTAGGGGCGTGTAGAAACTGTTTTCAGTGCAAGGATTGAGCTTGGGGAGGAGCAGGAGTTCCTGGATTCTAGTGATTTTTTTTAATACCCATTTCTCATCCATGTTGCTGTCTCTCTGGCCCTTTTGATCTCAATAGGTTTGGTATAAACATCTCCTCTTGTTCCCACCAGCTGGAAAATAAGTTTGGCTTTGTTTCTTGAGATGTGATGCCCCTTATTTAAAGAAAAAGAAGAGTGCTGCCAGGAGAGATTGCTCAACTTAGTCATGTCTGACAGCAAGGTTCTTTAAGTCTTTGAAGGATATGTCATCCTGTTTTACCATTATGGATTTAATCATATTCATGTGTTTTTTTTTTTTTTAAGTGCCTTAAATAACTGCTGTCTTCATAATCCAGATAATGAAGGCAAGATTTGGATGATTTATAAAGGTATTGTAGGTTCTTACATAAATGACACACGCTTTTTTGATGTTATTTCTCCCCTTCTGTTTCAGAGAGATACTTTCTTCTGACTCCCACTTAATCATTAACCATTCAAACCTGGTATTTCCTACAGAAACAAGACATGGAAAATTTAATTTCTCTGCAGTAAAAGCAGTATGAGAGCTGTATTTTGTTTCCTGTCGAATGCTGAAACTGCTGTATTTATTTACTCTTTTACATTTAGTGTGTCCAATTATTTTCCCCACAATTTTATCACAGTTTGGAATATCCAACTGCTTTTCCCCTGACCGCAGAAATTCCCTGATAAATAATAATACAGGAATTATGGTTGGCCATGTTTTAAGAGGTAACACCTGTACAGATGGTGAGAAATCAGGTCCACAAAACTCATTTTAATCTACTTTTACATTAAAAGAGAGTTGGTATGTCTTGCAGATTTATTTACTGTCATCTCATCTCTAGTCTCGTCTCTCTCCTCTTACCTTCCCAACCCCAACTAATCCCATGACCAACACAATTCTCCTTATATGCTTCGTTCTTCACCCTTTGAATCAGTGATACACCTATCAATAGCTGACAGGTGTATCATATAATTCCAGACTCTACAAGGTGGAGTTTGGAGCACCTATGTGGTTTTCCTTTACCAAGATGGCCACTGCAACCCAACCTTAGACTTAAGGCCTGTTCCATCTTGGAGAGGAACTGGAAGTTAGTAAGCACAGTGCCCTCACCCGCCAGGAGTGCCAAACCTCACCAATATGAAATTCCCTTTATCCTGCCACAATAGTTACTCAGTATTAAAGCATCCCAGTATCACGTTTTTGTAAACACTATAAAAGATTAAGGGAATAAAAAAATAACAGCTAAAATGTCATTTGAGGCTACTTACTCTTTAATATTTTAAACACACCTAAGAAACATACAAGCCAATAATATTGCATCAACAGTTTGCCTAAAATTTTTAATTCTGGGACCAGGATAACAGTTGGACACTCAATCAGACAGTTTTTACAAAAAAAAAAAATTGGGGAAAGAAACTAAAATATAAATGTCTACAAAACTCTTTTAGTATTTTTATATTGTGGTTTAGATGTCAGTGTAGGATGCAGGCATTAATACACTGCTATGGAATTCAGCTAGGGCAAGACCCGGGATCATTCATTCAGGATATGTAGCCTTCTAGAATATCTTTGAGAAGCTCCTTGGTGTGTCAGTCATTGAGGATCACAATATTATATTCTATTCTTAAAAGGGTTTTCTACAATTTGTATAGGTGAGATATGTTTGGGTGTAATGTATCTATCTGCTTTTATGACCACCTGTTGTCTTAAACAGTACAACATAAATGAAGTTTAATACTTACATACATGAAGAAATGTTTTAAATCTGTAGGACCCGTGCAAGCTGCACAGGTAAAGCTAGTTTTGAATTGGAGGTAAATAATTTAGCCTTAAAGAAATTCTATATGTTGTAGGCATAATTTGCAGCCAAGTTAATTGTGTCTTTTCAAACAGCTGTACAACTCATCTGAAGAAGTCTTCTCTCATAAAGCAGGGAAATGCATTCTAACTATCTCATTTACTGGAACTGGGGAAAGAAAGAACCCCTCCTTTAAGTGTTGAGATTTTAACTGTCTTTGTATCTCATTGTGGCAATGTTGCCCCGCCCCTGTGTATTTCTGTGTTGTGTGTTACGTGTTGTGTGTTAATGTTGGTGTATAGTCATTGGTACACAGCATATAAATGGGTCTGTGGAACACAAGTTGTTTAAAATGTATATTTATATTTAGGCACGAGGATTGCACAGCACTTCACGTGCAGGTAAAATGTAATAATATGCGAGCACTGGGAATTGCACTTTCTTAATTCACATGCAGTTGTACCGCAATTCCAATTGAATGATTGATTAGTAATTGAGTCTCGGTACAGCTGCACTAAAGCAGCATGTTTTCACTCACTCGGGGTTGTGTGTTCGGTGAGTGGAGAACGGGATTGGAGACGGAGGTAATAATCATAATAATAGTTAAAATATCAGCTCACCGTGTTTGTCTGTGTAGTCCTTTTTGTTTGTCTCTTTATTTTAGCGAAAGTGCCGTGTCCTGTGTTTTTGTTTGTCTTTACAACCTTTTATTTTCTGTTTGTTCAATATTAAATGCTGAGCAAAAGCAAGCAGTCAGCTTCACCAAACAATCCACGTCACTGCCTGTCCTGTGTTATTGTTCCGGGTCTGACGTCACCCACTACAGCCATCTTTGTGACACTCGTGTACATTTATAGCAGATTCACAAACTAGCATAGGTATCTATAGAAATAAAACACTAATCCCACTAACCTGATGGAAGTTTTTATGACATTTCAGTTACTAAAATAAGGAGCTAGCACCAGCGCACAATAGTGAGGAGGGAAGTTTTCTCCCCAGCTGAAAGAGTCATTTTTTCAGTGAAAGGATATGGAGACTAAACAAATACATTTTTATCTGGATATTCATATTTCTCATCTGGCATTTTTTGGTTTTACCCCTTGTGCTCAGTTCACCATGTGTTTCAAAAATTGGTGCGTTGACTTCACAGTAATATATCGCCTTCACATTAGATGTCCACGCTTATCAAGGTTATTATGGTTAAAGAAGCATAAAATATCAAACAACAAAATTCTTTAAATGTTTTTATACAAACACGTCTCCTTACCACATGCAATCTGATGATCACAACTTGCCTTGTTTAACTTTCACTTGCAGCCACAAATGTGTAATAGGCAAGGAATAACCGTAGTTTATTGGTTAAACAATAATTTCAAGCCAGTTGCAATCCTACCCTCCACCTCCCCAATTTCCACCTTAATGCAGGCAGTTCTCTTCCTGGGGGCTTTGTCACGGTCCACCCTGCTGACCTGACATCGTCAGATCAGTTCCTCTTTCATATGGTGATGACTTCTTCTTAACAGGTGGGTTCAGCGGCCAAATAGTCCATAATCACCTCTCATCATACCCACATAAGCAGCCATGATCACCACTCTCACAATACCCATACAAGCAATAACGATCACCACTCTCACCATACCCATAAAAGCAGTAATGATCACCACTCTCACCATACCCAAACAAGCAGTCATGATCACCACTCTCACCATACCCAAACAAGCAGTAATGATCACCACTCTCACCATACCCAAACAAGCAGCCATGATCACCACTCTCACCATACCCAAACAAGCAGTCATGATCACCACTCTCACCATACCCAAACAAGCAGCCATGATCACCACTCTCACCATACCCAAACAAGCAGTAATGATCACCATTCTCACCATACCCAAACAAGCAGTAATGATCACCACTCTCACCATACCCACACCACTCTCACCATACCCAAACAAGCAGTAATGATCACCACTCTCACCATACCCAAACAAGCAGCCATGATCACCACTCTCACCATACCCATACAAGCAGCCATGATCACCACTCTCACCATACCCATACAAGCAGTCATGATCACCACTCTCACCATACCCATACAAGCAGATCACCACTCTCACCATACCCATACAAGATCACCACTCTCACCATACCCAAACAAGCAGTAATGATCACCACTCTCACCATACCCAAACAAGCAGCCATGATCACCACTCTCACCATACCCAAACAAGCAGTAATGATCACCACTCTCACCATACCCAAACAAGCAGTCATGATCACCACTCTCACCATACCCAAACAAGCAGTACACCACTCTCACCATACCCAAGCAGTAATGATCACCACTCTCACCATACCCAAACAAGCAGCCATGATCACCACTCTCACCATACCCATACAAGCAGCCATGATCACCACTCTCACCATACCCATACAAGCAGTAATGATCACCACTCTCACCATACCCAAACAAGCAGCCATGATCACCACTCTCACCATACCCAAACAAGCAGTCATGATCACCACTCTCACCATACCATATGATCACCACTCTCAAGCAGTCATGATCACCACTCTCACCATACCCATACAAGCAGTCATGATCACCACTCTCACCATACCCAAACAAGCAGTCATGATCACCACTCTCACCATACCCATACAAGCAGCCATGATCACCACAAGCTCACCATACCACAAACAAGCCATACAAGCAGTGATCACCACTCTCACCATACCCAAACAAGCAGCCATGATCACCACTCTCACCATACCCAAACAAGCAGTCATGATCACCACTCTCACCATACCCAAACAAGCAGTCATGATCACCACTCTCACCATACCCAAACAAGCAGTCATGATCACCACTCTCACCATACCCATACAAGCAGTAATGATCACCACTCTCACCATACCCAAACAAGCAGTAATGATCACCACTCTCACCATACCCAAACAAGCAGTCATGATCACCACTCTCACCATACCCAAACAAGCAGTAATGATCACCACTCTCACCATACCCAAACAAGCAGTCATGATCACCACTCTCACCATACCCAAACAAGCAGCCATGATCACCACTCTCACCATACCCAAACAAGCAGTAATGATCACCACTCTCACCATACCCAAACAAGCAGTAATGATCACCACTCTCACCATACCCAAACAAGCAGTAATGATCACCACTCTCACCATACCCAAACAAGCAGTAATGATCACCACTCTCACCATACCCAAACAAGCAGTAATGATCACCACTCTCACCATACCCAAACAAGCAGTGATCACCACTCTCACCATACCCAAACAAGCAGTAATGATCACCACTCTCACCATACCCAAACAAGCAACCATGATCACCACTCTCACCATACCCATACAAGCAGTAATGATCACCACTCTCACCATACCCAAACAAGCAATCATGATCAACACGCTCACAATACCCAAACAAGCAGTCATGATCACCACTCTCACAATACCCAAACAAGCAGCCATGATCACCACTCTCACCATACCCATACAAGCAGCCACGATCACCACTCTCACCATACCCAAACAAGCAGTAATGATCACCACTCTCACCATACCCAAACAAGCAGTAATGATCACCACTCTCACCATACCCAAACAAGCAGTAATGATCACCACTCTCACCATACCCAAACAAGCAGTCATGATCACCACTCTCACCATACCCAAACAAGCAGTCATGATCACCACTCTCACCATACCCAAACAAGCAGTCATGATCACCACTCTCACCATACCCAAACAAGCAGTCATGATCACCACTCTCACCATACCCAAACAAGCAGTAATGATCACCACTCTCACCATACCCAAACAAGCAGTAATGATCACCACTCTCACCATACCCATACCCACAAGCAGCCATGATCACCACTCTCACCATACCCAAACAAGCAGCCATGATCACCACTCTCACCATACCCTTACAAGCAGTCATGATCACCACTCTCACCATACCCAAACAAGCAGTAATGATCACCACTCTCACCATACCCAAACAAGCAGTAATGATCACCACTCTCACCATACCCAAACAAGCAGTAATGATCACCACTCTCACCATACCCAAACAAGCAGTAATGATCACCACTCTCACCATACCCAAACAAGCAGTAATGATCACCACTCTCACCATACCCAAACAAGCAGTAATGATCACCACTCTCACCATACCCAAACAAGCAGTAATGATCACCACTCTCACCATACCCAAACAAGCAGTAATGATCACCACTCTCACCATACCCAAACAAGCAGTAATGATCACCACTCTCACCATACCCAAACAAGCAGTCATGATCACCACTCTCACCATACCCAAACAAGCAGTCATGATCACCACTCTCACCATACCCAAACAAGCAGTCATGATCACCACTCTCACCATACCCAAACAAGCAGCCATGATCACCACTCTCACCATACCCAAACAAGCAGTTATGATCACCACTCTCACCATACCCAAACAAGCAGTAATGATCACCACTCTCACCATACCCAAACAAGCAGTAATGATCACCACTCTCACCATACCCAAACAAGCAGTCATGATCACCACTCTCACCATACCCAAACAAGCAGTAATGATCACCACTCTCACCATACCCAAACAAGCAGTAATGATCACCACTCTCACCATACCCAAACAAGCAGTAATGATCACCACTCTCACCATACCCAAACAAGCAGTAATGATCACCACTCTCACCATACCCAAACAAGCAGCCATGATCACCACTCTCACCATACCCAAACAAGCAGTCATGATCACCACTCTCACCATACCCAAACAAGCAGTCATGATCACCACTCTCACCATACCCAAACAAGCAGTAATGATCACCACTCTCACCATACCCAAACAAGCAGTAATGATCACCACTCTCACCATACCCAAACAAGCAGCCATGATCACCACTCTCACCATACCCAAACAAGCAGTAATGATCACCACTCTCACCATACCCAAACAAGCAGCCATGATCACCACTCTCACCATACCCAAACAAGCAGTCATGATCACCACTCTCACCATACCCAAACAAGCAGTCATGATCACCACTCTCACCATACCCAAACAAGCAGTCATGATCACCACTCTCACCATACCCAAACAAGCAGCCATGATCACCACTCTCACCATACCCAAACAAGCAGTAATGATCACCACTCCATATCAAATTTTGGGTTTGTTCGTCATTATTAGTGGCCACCACTCACCATACCCAAACAAGCAGTAATGATCACCACTCTCACCATACCCAAAGAAGCAGTAATGATCACCACTCTCACCATACCCAAACAAGCAGCCATGATCACCACTCTCACCATACCCAAACAAGCAGTAATGATCACCACTCTCACCATACCCAAACAAGCAGTAATGATCACCACTCTCACCATACCCAAACAAGCAGCAGTAATGATCACCACTCTCACCATACCCAAACAAGCAGTCATGATCACCACTCTCACCATACCCAAACAAGCAGTCATGATCACCACTCTCACCATACCCAAACAAGCAGTCATGATCACCACTCTCACCATACCCAAACAAGCAGCCATGATCACCACTCTCACCATACCCAAACAAGCAGTAATGATCACCACTCTCACCATACCCAAACAAGCAGTAATGATCACCACTCTCACCATACCCAAACAAGCAGTAATGATCACCACTCTCACCATACCCAAACAAGCAGTAATGATCACCACTCTCACCATACCCAAACAAGCAGTAATGATCACCACTCTCACCATACCCAAACAAGCAGCCATGATCACCACTCTCACCATACCCAAACAAGCAGTAATGATCACCACTCTCACCATACCCAAACAAGCAGTAATGATCACCACTCTCACCATACCCAAACAAGCAGCCATGATCACCACTCTCACCATACCCATACAAGCAGTCATGATCACCACTCTCACCATACCCAAACAAGCAGCCATGATCACCACTCTCACCATACCCATACAAGCAGAAATGATCACCACTCTCACCATACCCATACAAGCAGTAATGATCACCACTCTCACCATACCCAAACAAGCAGTAATGATCACCACTCTCACCATACCCAAACAAGCAGTAATGATCACCACTCTCACCATACCCAAACAAGCAGTAATGATCACCACTCTCACCATACCCAAACAAGCAGCCATGATCACCACTCTCACCATACCCAAACAAGCAGTAATGATCACCACTCTCACCATACCCAAACAAGCAGTAATGATCACCACTCTCACCATACCCAAACAAGCAGCCATGATCACCACTCTCACCATACCCATACAAGCAGTCATGATCACCACTCTCACCATACCCATACAAGCAGTAATGATCACCACTCTCACCATACCCAAACAAGCAGTCATGATCACCACTCTCACCATACCCATACAAGCAGTCATGATCACCACTCTCACCATACCCATACAAGCAGTCATGATCACCACTCTCACCATACCCAAACAAGCAGCCATGATCACCACTCTCACCATACCCAAACAAGCAGCCATGATCACCACTCTCACCATACCCAAACAAGCAGTAATGATCACCACTCTCACCATACCCAAACAAGCAGTAATGATCACCACTCTCACCATACCCATACAAGCAGCCATGATCACCACTCTCACCATACCCAAACAAGCAGTAATGATCACCACTCTCACCATACCCTAACAAGCAGCCATGATCACCACTCTCACCATACCCAAACAAGCAGCCATGATCACCACTCTCACCATACCCATACAAGCAGTAATGATCACCACTCTCACCATACCCAAACAAGCAGTAATGATCACCACTCTCACCATACCCAAACAAGCAGTAATGATCACCACTCTCACCATACCCAAACAAGCAGTAATGATCACCACTCTCACCATACCCAAACAAGCAGTAATGATCACCACTCTCACCATACCCAAACAAGCAGCCATGATCACCACTCTCACCATACCCAAACAAGCAGTCATGATCACCACTCTCACCATACCCAAACAAGCAGTAATGATCACCACTCTCACCATACCCATACAAGCAGTAATGATCACCACTCACCATCCACTCTCACCATACCCAAACAAGCAGTCATGATCACCACTCTCACCATACCCATACAAGCAGTCATGATCACCACTCTCACCATACCCAAGCAGTCATGATCACCACTCTCACCATACCCAAACAAGCAGCCATGATCACCACTCTCACCATACCCAAACAAGCAGTAATGATCACCACTCTCACCATACCCAAACAAGCAGTAATGATCACCACTCTCACCATACCCAAACAAGCAGTAGTGATCACCACTCTCACCATACCCAAACAAGCAGCCATGATCACCACTCTCACCATACCCATACAAGCAGTCATGATCACCACTCTCACCATACCCAAACAAGCAGCCATGATCACCACTCTCACCATACCCAAACAAGCAGTAATGATCACCACTCTCACCATACCCAAACAAGCAGTAATGATCACCACTCTCACCATACCCAAACAAGCAGTAATGATCACCACTCTCACCATACCCAAACAAGCAGTAATGATCACCACTCTCACCATACCCAAACAAGCAGTGATCACCACTGATCACCACACTCTCACCATACCCAAACAAGCAGTAATGATCACCACTCTCACCATACCCAAACAAGCAGTAATGATCACCACTCTCACCATACCCAAACAAGCAGTAATGATCACCACTCTCACCATACCCAAACAAGCAGTAATGATCACCACTCTCACCATACCCAAACAAGCAGTAATGATCACCACTCTCACCATACCCAAACAAGCAGTAATGATCACCACTCTCACCATACCCAAACAAGCAGTAATGATCACCACTCTCATCATACCCAAACAAGCAGTAATGATCACCACTCTCACCATACCCAAACAAGCAGCCATGATCACCACTCTCATCATACCCTAACAAGCAACCATGATCACCACTCTCACCATACCCTTACAAGCCTTCATGATCAGCACTCTCACCATACCCATACAAGCAGTAATGATCACCACTTTCACCACACCCATACAAGCAGTAATGATCACCACTCTCACCTAACCCTAACATGCAGTAATGATCACCCTACCCTAACCATACCCATACCAGCAGTCATGATCACCACTCTCACCATACCTAAACATGCAGTCATGATTATTGAATTTCAGCTTGAACACCAGCATCATGATAAAAAAAAAAACATTGGTGTATTTTAGCAAGGGCTTTTTCTAGCAGTTATTTTCATCTAGTACCCAGTAAATAAAAACATTGCAAAGTAAAATATATAACAGTGTATGTATTAAATATTTAGTTATTAATTGAAAATATTAAATATTAATGTAAAAAAGCAAAAGTGTTAAATATCGGTATATACCTTTACCTTTTAAAACATCTTTCTCCCTTGCCTTGTGTGTGTTTGGCCACCCCTGGAGACAGATTGTCAGTACTGGTATTACTCACGTGCTAAAAAAAACAGGTAAAAACGGCTTTCATTTTTTGTTCTCCTATTTTTAGCTTTACGTTATGTTGTGGTTGTGGCAAATCAGTGCTAGCCAATCTGAGCTTTAATTAGTACACAACCCACTTTAAATACATTTTGCTTTGATATTGTGTTACAAGCTTGGATTCAAACCCAGTCATTGCAGAGGATTTGAGCACAGCTAAGTGAGTCTATACTCCCTGTTTTTACTTCACTGTGAAATGCCACGACTGTAACACAGAGAAATAACAATCTCTACAGCACAGCATGGTCTTGATTTGTGTTTGCCACTCCTCCTACTTTTGTGTCGTCTGCAAATTTGACAAGTTTGCTTACTATACCAGAATGATTTAGATTCTGGTATAGTAAGCAAACTTGTTAAATTTGCAGACGACACAAAAGTAGGAGGAGTGGCAAACACTGTTGCAGCAGCAAAGGTCATTCAAAATGATCTAGACAAGATTCAGAACTGGGCAGATACATGGCAAATGACATTTAATAGAGAAAAGTGTAAGGTACTGCACACAGGAAATAAAAATGTACATTATAAATATCATATGGGAGATATTGAAATCGGAGAAGGAATCTATGAAAAAGACCTAGGAGTTTTTGTTGACTCAGAAATGTCTTCATCTAGACAATGTGGGGAAGCTATAAAAAAGGCTAACAAGATGCTCGGATACATTGTGAAAAGTGTTGAATTTAAATCAAGGGAAGTAATGTTAAAACTGTACAATGCACTAGTAAGACCTCATCTTGAATATTGTGTTCAGTTCCGGTCACCTCGCTATAAAAAAGATATTGCTGCTCTAGAAAGAGTGCAAAGAAGAGCGACCAGAATTATTCCGGGCTTAAAAGGCATGTCATATGCAGACAGGCTAAAATAATTGAATCTGTTCAGTCTTGAACAAAGAAGACTACGTGGCGACCTAATTCAAGCATTCAAAATTCTAAAAGGTATTGACAGTGTCGACCCAAGGGACTTTTTCAGCCTGAAAAAAGAAACAAGGACCAGGGGTCACAAATGGAGTTTAGAAAAAGGGGCATTCAGAACAGAAAATAGGAGACACTTTTTTACACAGAGAATTGTGAGGGTCTGGAATCAACTCCCCAGTAATGTTGTTGAAGCTGACACCCTGGGATCCTTTCAAGAAGCTGCTTGATGAGATTTTGGGATCAATAAGCTACTATCAACCAAACGAGCAAGATGGGCCGAATGGCCTCCTCTCGTTTGTAAACTTTCTTATGTTCTTATGTTCTTATGATTTGGATTGATATATAATTCAATATAGGAAAATCAGAACAGATGGAAATTGAATGGCATTTTCTTACTTCACAACTTCAGAGCTACAGCATGCCAAGGGCACCCTGTGGGAAACTGAGGTAGATGAAGTATACTATAAACACACTGTTAGGTAAACTTGTGGTATTATTTTAAAGGTGTAGTGCCCCATAGGGCTTTAAAAGTATGAGAATGTATGCTGCCATATAATAAAAACACTAATTTTGTCTTGCTTACTGATCATTTAAACATTTATAAACCTTTACTGCTCATGTACTAGTAGTCGAAGTGGAGCATTAACTGTTTGGTTCAAGAGGAAAGTGTGTCCCTGAGGTAGCAAATATATTGTCTGTCTGTCTGGGTGTACGTTAGCTGTTGAGGAATATACACAACGGGACCAGAGAATCATATCTTGCTCTAAAATTGAAAATAATTGTTGGTTTAATGGAAGCCAGTCTTACCGGGATCTGCTCCAGATTAATTGAGCTAACTGTGGCGGTTCAAGGCATTGGAGTGCTCTGTTTTTGTGCCAAACAACATATCCCTAATTTGGCATCTCATAATGTTCAGACAAGCGAGACTATTGATGGGCAAGGCATGTGTCTAAAGCTTGCCAGGAATTCAGACCATGAAATCTCAGTCATTCTAAAGCCAAGCCAGGACCGACCAGCCACCTATCTCTATATGCCCCTTGAAAAAGAAAGTTCAAATGATATGCCACAATTTAAAATAGAGCTTTCCAAGAACAGAAGGCAGTCAGTTTTTTTTTTTTTTTTAATAATTTGTTAAGTGTTTTTTTTCTCCTCCTCACTCAGTGAAATTTGAACACCAGAAAAGCAACGTCTTTCCATCTGAGCTGTATTGCTAAACCATGTGGATGAAGTGGATATTGTTTTTCAGCCACATGGTTCATAGTAACAGCTTGTAAATGCTGTTTTGTGGAATTTCTTTACCTCAGTGGACCTCAAAGTCAAGCCAAGATCAACCCAGGCTGGATAAATAAAATAAAAAATTCCAAAATACATCACATTGTGAATAAGATTTCCCCCAGCTGGTTCTGGATCATAGCTGAATAATAAAGGCTGACTGCTAAACAGGGGTTTGTAAACTGAGTCTACTTGCCAGTACGTTGTTAAAGGTGTTCTAATTTCCCAAAACACAATTTACCCAGCTAAATAGTTCATGAAATTGGTCCCTAGATCTGATTGTCATTACAGAACTGTTGTATTTATATACAGTGCCTTGCAAAAGTATTCAGACCCCTGACCAATTCTCTCATATTACTGAATTACAAATGGTACATTGAAATTAAGTTTTTTTTAAAAACACTTAAACTCAAAATCAATTATTGTATGGTGACATTGGTTTTATGTTGGGAAATATTTTTAAGAAAAATAAAAAACTTAAATATCTTGCTTGCATAAGTATTCAACCCCCACACATTAATATTTGGTAGAGCCACCTTTCACTGCAATAACAGCTTTAAGTCTTTTGGGGTAAGTATGTACCAGCTTTGCACACAGTGTCGGAGTGATTTTGGCCCATTCTTCTTGGCAGATTTGTTCCAAGTTGTTCAGGTTGGTTGGAAGACGCTTGTGGACCGCAATTTTCAAATAGTGCCACAGATTCTCAATGGGATTGAGATCAGGACTTTGACTGGGCCACTGTAGGACATTCACCTTTTTGCTCTTGAGCCACTCCAATGTTGCTTTGGCCTTGTGCTTGTGATCATTGTCCTGCTGAAAGGTGAATTTCCTCCCAACCTTCAGTTTTTTACCGGACTGAAGCAGATTCTCTTGCAGTATTTTCTTGTATTTTGCTCCATCCATTCTTCCTTCAATTGTAACAAGATGCCCAGTCCCTGCTGATGAGAAGCATCCCCACAGCATGATGCTGCCACCACCATACTTCACTGTAGGGATGGTGTGTCTTGAGGCATGGGCAGTGTTAGGTTTGTGCCACACATAGCGCTTTGAGTTTTGGCCAAAAAGCTCTATCTTGGTCTCATCTGACCACAAAACCTTTTCCCACATCGCAGCTGGGTCACTCTCATGCTTTCTGGCAAACTCCAGACGTGCTTTCAGGTGGTACTTTTTAAGTAACGGCTTCTTTCTTGCCACCCTCCCATACAGGCCAGTGTTATGCAGAGCTCTTGATATGGTTGACTGGTGCACCATTACTCCCAGCCACTGAACTCTGTAGCTCCTTCAAAGTGATTGTTGGCCTCTCTGTGGCTTCTCTCACAAGTCTCCTTCTTGTTTGAGCGCTGAGTTTTGAGGGATGGCCTTTTCTTGGCAGTGCCTGGGTGGTGTGATGCAGCTTCCACTTCCTGATTATTGATCCAACTGTGCTCACTGGGATATCCAAACCCTTGGATATTATTTTGTACCCTTTCCCTAATCTATGCATTTGTATTACTTTACCTCTATCTGTAGAATGCTCTTTGGTCTTCATTTTCCTTCAGATTCACAGCCTTACCAATGATCCTTCAACAGTGGGGTTTTTATCCAGAAAATGTGACAGCAACTTTAATGGTTCACAGGTGGAGGCCAATGGTAAGGTAATTGTGTCCTCGTTAGGGCAATTTCTTTCATTGGTGCAAACTGGGAGCTTCCACAGCACAGGGGTTGAAGACTTATGCAAGCAAGATATTTCGTTTTTTTATTTTTCTTAAAAATATTTCCCAACATAAAAACAATGTCAACTGACAACTGATTCTGAGTTTCAGTGTTTAAAAATAAAATATCAAACAGAACGAAATTTCAATGTACCATTTGTAATTTGGTAATATGAAAGAATTGGTCAGGGGTCTGAATACTTTTGCAAGCCACTGTATTTAAAAAAAAAAAAAACAGTACCACATTATACTGTAGGGAAAAAGGCTCTATTCTTTCATCAAAATATTTAGGTATAACATATCTTTAAAAAATATGTTTTTGATTTCATATTTGTATATCAGAAACTTGCTGTTTGCCGAATTTACAATGGGAATGGTGGATCGACTCTTTAAAAGTATAAATTTCATCTAGATTTGTCTGACAGTTTATATTGCAAGATGTGTGCTGAGTTTGTGTATATACACTGAGTGTACAAAACATTAGGAACACCTGCTCTTTCCATGAAATAGACTGACAAGGTGAATCCAGGTGAAAGCTATGATCCCTTATTGATGTAACCTGTTAAATCCACTTCAATCACTGTAGATGAAGGGGAGAAGAAGGATTTTTAAGCCTTGACACAATTGAGACATGCATTGTGTATGTGTGCCATTCAAAGAGTAAATGGGGAAGAAGAAGATTTAAGTGCCTTGGAATGGGATATGGTAGTAGGTGCCAGGCGCGCCGGTTTGAGTGTGTCAAGAACTGCAACGCTGCTGGGTTTTTCATGCTCAACAGTTTCCCTTGTGTATCAAGGATGGTCCACCACCCAAAGTACAGCCAGCCAACGGCAGACCAGTGGTCGAAAACGACTCATTGATGAAAGATGCCAAAGGAGGCTGACACGAATTGTGCAGAGCAACAAACGGGCTACAGTTAGTCAACTGACAGTCCTGTACAACATTGGTGTCGAAAGACCCATAAAAGAATGCACAACTCGTCATACCTTCACATGAATGGGGTATGGCAGCCGATGACCTAACAGAGTTCCACTTCTTTCAGCAAAACACAAGAAACTGCAGTTGCAGTGGGCTAAGGAAGGAAAACACTGGACACTGGAGGATTGGAAAAACTTTGCCTGGTCTGATGAATCCCGGTTCCTGCTGTTTCATGCTGATGGAAGGAGAAGGGTATGGAGAAAACCACCAGTACCTGCATCCATCATGCCGCCATTGCAGACTGGTGGTGGTGGTGTGATGGTGTGGGGTGTGTTTTCATGGCACACATTGGGCCCCTTGATAAAAGTGGAGCAACATTTGTATGCCACAGGATATCTGAACATCATTGCCAATCAGGTGCATCACTTCATGGCAGCAGTGTATCCATCTGCTAATGGATTTTTTCAGCAGGATAATGCCCCATGCCACAAGGCTAGAATTGTCCAGGAATGGTTCCACAAGCATGACAGTGAATTCAACTTACTGCAGTGGCCTGCCCAGTCATCAGATCTCAATCCAATTGATCATCTGTGGGATGAGATGGAACAAGCTATTCGGAGTAGAGATCCACTACCAGCCAACTTGACACAACTGTGGTAAGCATTGGAGTCAATATGGGCCAGCATCCCTGTGGAACGCTTTCAACACGTTGTAGAGTCCATGCCCCAATGAATGGATGCTGTTCTGAGGGCAAAAGGGGGTGCAACTCAATATTAGGAAGGTGTTCCTAATGTTTTGTACACTCAGTGGATACTTGACTGCAGTATCAGTTGTCTTAGAACATAAAAAAATGTACAAATGAGAGGAGGTCATTCGGCCCATCTAAGCTCGTCAGTTGATTGATCTCAGCACTTTGTTAAGCTGGGTCTTGAGTGTTTCTGCCCAGCAACATCGTCTTAATTACAGATCTAATCTTTTGAGAGCTGTAGTTTAATATAAACAGATATAGGTTTGTGAATAACTTTTTCCAAGAGAAATATGGACGTTAAAGTAGACAGTTTGTATATAGTCCCTGTGACAAAGAAAGAATTAATCTTGGTTATAAATCTCCCTCCTGAACTGTGAGGGTGCTGTGTAAAGAACAGAGTGCCCCGGACTGGATGGTCTGACAATTTATTTCAGGGAAAGGTGGAAGTCAGCCACCTAGAAAGGGGGCGGAGCTAGAGTACACCAACTCTTCGACCCAGAAAGGAAGCGATGTGGCAACTGCAGATTGGAGGAGAAACGGTTGCACTCTCTAATCAAGGGGGCTTGACCGATGGTACAAAAGGGGATGTGGCTAGGCGATCTGTTCCTTATGGTTGAGAAAGAACCGCTAAAGAAGAACCAAAATTGTACCGTGAGAGTGTTTAATGTTTGTTTGTTTTGTCATGTCTAATTATATACTTGTTTGTTTATTAGGATTATTCTTTGCGGTGACCAGACTGGGATTACAAAAAATAAACCATTGTTTGGATCCTGAATTTTGTTGTCTGTCTTCTGTCTTCACATCACCTCTACACCTGCGCAATGGGACCACTTTGCCCATTAGTAAACCTATTAACTGGTATATAAACAAAGGTTTATTATTTTTTGAGATTGCTATCGTTAAATAGTCAGGATGAATATATACAGTGGCTCTCTAAAGTATTCACCCCCTTGGACTTTTCCACATTTTATTGTTTTACAACGTGGAATCAAAATGGATTTAATTAGGAGTTTTTGCCACTGATCAACACAAAAAAAGTGCATGATGTCAAAGTGAAAAATAAAATCTTCAAATTGTTCTAAATTAATTACAAATACAAAACAGAAAATAATTGATTTCATAAGTATTCACCCCTTTGAGTCAATATTTGGTAGAGGCACCTTTGGCAGCAATTACAACAATGAGTCTATTTGGATAAGTCTCTACCAGCTTTGCACATCTGGACACTATAATTTTTGCTCATTCTTCTTTGCAAAACTGCTCCAGCTCTGTCAAGTTGGATGGGGAACTTTGGTTAACAGCAATTTTCAACTCTTTCCACATATTCTCAATTGGATTGAGGATGGGGCTTTGACTGTATGTTTGTATGTTTGTATGTTTGGGGCCACTCCAGGACATTGACCTTTTTGTTTTTATGCCACTCCAGTGTGGCTTTGGCTGTATGTTTGGGGTCATTGTCCTGCTGGAAGATAAATCTTTTCCCAAGTTCCAGGTCTATTGCAGACTTCAGCAGGTTTTCCTCCAGAATTTCTCTGTACTTTGCTGCATCCATTTTGCCCTCTATCTTCATGAGCTTTCCAGGCCCTGACTCAGAGAATCATCCCCATAGCATGATGCTGCCAGCACCATGCTTCACAGTAGGGATGGTGTTCTCAGGATGATGTGCGGTGTTAGGCTTGTGCCAAACATAGTGCTTAGAATTGAGGCCAAAAAGCTCTATTTTGGTCTCATCAGACCATAGAATCTTCTTCCACTTGGTCTCAGAGGCTCCCACATGCCTTCTGGCAAACTCTAGCCGAGATTTGATGCAAGTTTTTTTCAACAATGGCTTTCTTTTTGCCACTCTCCCATAAAGGCCAGTTTTGTGAGGCACCCGCACTATTGCTGCTGTATGCACAATGTCTCCCAGCTCAGCCGTGGAAGACTGTAACTCCTTTAGAGTTGCCTTAGGCCTCTTAGTGACCTCCCTGACTAGTGCCCTTCTCACCCGGATACTCGGTTTTTGAGGATGGCCTGTTCGAGACACATTCACAGTTGTGCCATATTCCCTCCATTTCTTAATAATGAACTTTAATGTGCTTCAGGGGATATTCAGTGCCTTGGAAATGTTCTTATATCCTACCCCTGACTGGTGCTTTTGAAGAACCTTATTCCGGATTTGCTTTGAATGTTCTTTCATCTTCATTATGTAGTTTTTGTTAGGAAATGTACTAACCAACTGTGGGACCTCCCAGAGACAGGTGTATTTTACCTGAAATCATGTGACCTTAATTGCACACAGGTGGACTCCATTCAGCTAATTATGTGACTTCTAAAGACTTGGTTGTACCAGAGCTTATTTAGGTGTGTCATAGCAAAGGGGTGAATACCTATGCAATCAATTATTTTCTGTTTTATATTTGTAATTAATTTAGAACAATTTGTAGATTGTATTTTTCACTTTGACATTAAGGACTTTTTTGTGTTGATCAGTGGCAAAAACTCCTAATTAAATCAATTTTGATTCCATGTTGTAACACAATAAAATGTGGAAAAGTCCAAGGGGGGTGAATACTTTTGAGAGTCACTGTATATGGTAGCAAAGTGAAAAGTGATTACACTTTGGAAACCATATGTTGATACTAAAAAATAAGAAAAAAAATGGAGTGGAAGCTTACTCCAACAAAGTGTTGAAATTGGCACCAATCTAGTTTAGGTCTTTAAGAGTCAGGAAAACTGTTAATTGGGCCAGCATGCAAAAAAAAAAAAAACACTCCAGGTAGATAGGCAGTGGTGACCATGAATATTGGTTTAATAGGATTTCCCAGTCTACACTCCCTTGAACTTTTTTCACATTTTATTGTGTCAGTGCCTCAGTTTCATGCATTTAAATGACAATTTTTTCCCACTTATCTACATACCATACTCCACACTATTAAGGGGAAAAAAGCTTTTATTGAGAAAAAATGATATATTAAAAATGCAAAACTGAAAGATCATAACTGGATAAGTCTCCAGCCCCCTGAGTTAATACTTGGTGGAAGCACCTTTGGCAGCAATTACAGCTGTGAGTCTGTTGGGATAGGTCTATACCAGCTTTGCACACCTAGATTTGGCAAAATTTGACAATTCTTCTTTACAAAACTGTTCAAGCTCTGTCAGGTTCCTTGGGGAGTTAAATTAATTATAGCTAACAAAGTAATTCCATACAGTGCCTAGAGAAAGTCTACACCCCCTTGAACTTTTTTCACAATTTGTCATGCTGAAAGGTGAACTTCCATCCCAGGTTCAGCTTTCTTGCAGAGGGCAGCAGTTTTTCCTCAAGGACTTCTCTGTACTTTGCTCCATTCATTTTTCCTTCTATCCTGACAAGTGCCACAGTCCCTGCCGATGATAAATATCCCCATAACATGATGCAGCCACCACCATGCTTCACAGTAGGGATGGTGTTCTTTGGGTGATGTGCTGTGTTGGGTTTGCGCCAAAAGACCAAAAAGTTCAATTTAGTTTTGTTAGACCACAAAACTTTTTGCCACATGGCTACAGAATCTCCTGTATGTTTTTTTGTGTATTTCAAATGGGATTCAAGGTGTGCTTCTTAAGTAATGGCTTCCTTCTTGCCAATTTACTATACAGGCCAGATTTGTGGAGATATTGTTGTCACATGCACACTTTGACCAGTCTTGGCCATAAAAGCCTGTAGCTTTGGCAAAGTTGCCACTGGCCTCTTGGTAGCCTTTTTGATCAGTCTCCTTCTTGCTCGGTCATCCATTTTGGAGGGACGGCCTGATCTAGGCAGGGTCTTGGTGGTGCCATACACCTTCCACCTTTTTATACCCATCCCCTGATCTGTGCCTTTCAACAACTTTATCCCGGAGTTCTTTTGAAAGCGCCTTGGTGCTCATGGTTAAGTTTTTGCTTTGAAATACACTACCCAGCAGAGGGAACCTACAGGAACTGGTGTGTGATTTTGAAGGTGATTGGTTACACCTGAGCTAATTTAGGATTGCTATTACAAGGGGATTGGACACTTATCCAACCAAGCTATTTCAGTTTTTATTTTTAATTAGTTTTCTACAAATTTCCAGAATTTTTTTTTCACTTGAAAGCTTTGGTGTAGGATGTGTAGATAAATGAAAAAATGAAAAAAAAACTATGTTAATGTATTTTAATTCCAGGCTATAAGGCAACAATAGGTGAACATTTTGGAAGAATGTAGACTTTCTATAAGCACTGTATATTTTATTCCTGTTTTTTCCAAGTGCACTGGTCCCCCCACCTCTGATTCCCACATGTCGACTTCAGGACTAAGGAGGATGGGTGTTATTGAATCATGCCATCATCAAAACACTCCTACATCACATTGGCTGCATTCTTAAAGCTATTTACTCTAGATTATCATGAGCGCAACTTCCGTTTTAAAGGCACAAAGCACAAATCCCAATTTGAAAACAAACAAGAAACATCTTTGAATGTTTAAGTTGTTTATTACTGGTTTGGTAACTTTATTATAGTAGGTGTGTTTAATAATTGAAAACATTGTGCAAATAGCTTTGAGAATCTGTCCCACTGTGTGGTGAGGCAAACCATCACAATGCAAAGCTCCCTGTAGACATTCACCCAAGATCCCTCACTTGACTCAATCAGGATTCCAACCCAGCAAGATCCTGATGGCGTGACTCACACGTTATGTGTGTGTGTGTTTACCAGGTGAGCCACTTTGTTCACCTTCAGACACTTTTAACACAAGTTGACAGCATTATGCAATGGAGCTGAACCACATTACAGTGATGGCATAAACCAGAAAGTCTGTCAACTTGATTTGAGTTTACTATAGTTTTAACTTGTCTTATTGATTTGCAGCATCTAGAGTAGTTAGCTGTTAGGCTATGTTTCGTCATTCAGCCTGTTATTTGAAATCAGCCCGTTGGTAGATTTTTAATAGGTGCTTCCGTACAAAAAACTGTTTGTAGGCAAGCGTGTTCAGAGGAGCTGTCGGATTGGAATGGGTTTTGGTCATCAGCTACTACAGCAATCAAATCTACTGCCCCCCAATGTACATCTTCTACAAACATTCAATAATTATGTAGGGTTACTTCCTTAAAAGTTTAACAGAAGAAGAAAAATAAAGAATGGCACCCATTGTCCTTGCTTAACATTTATGGAATTTTAAAAAGGAATTTAAATTTAAAAAGCAGAGCCACATAAAAAGCTTTCTTTGTATTTTATACTTCTATAATGTGTCATTATCAAAAAAAGAGATTTAGCATGTCTGTAGGTAGAGGGTTCATTATCCTATGGCAGATGTCCTCTGTACTTTACAATCTCGTTCTAATTTGAAACAGACAGATATTTTCTGGTACAAAAAAAAGCCTTGATTATTTTTCATTTCAGAATTTCTATCCTCTGCAATGGCCATTCTTGCCTTCGGAATGGGATGTTTAAATGTTGCCATGGGCAGATTTCCAGCAAGAATTCAGACAGCATTGGAAACAAATACCTAATGTCAACCCTTTTGGCTGGTTTCACAGACCCTGATGAGCCCTATTCCTGCCCTGTCTAATGTTATCTTAGGTAAGGTATTCCAGGACGAGTGCTAATCAGATTCTGTGAAAAGCAATGAAGTTAATTCAAACTTCAAACTAAAACTAAATAAACTAAACTTCATGTAATGTATATAAACTAACCCATAATTTCATAGAAAAATAATTTAATGCACATAGAATTGATCAATTAATTATACATTCAATGTGTACTGGAATGGTATTTGTATTATGAACCTGTGTCTGTCTGCAATAGTGCTGTCTAGGTTTAGAGCTTAAATTGGACATGTGTATCAATATTTCATATTTGTCATACTTTAAAATAAATAATTACACAAAAAAGTGAAGTTATCAAGAAAGCAATACATTTTTAGGAAAACGGACCAAAAACTGATATCATGATAGCAAATCGATATACTTTGTAAAACATAAAGGATATTTTGCAGGACAAATCTGCACTGTTTGACAGTTTACGAAAGTAATGTTAGGGTTTGGAATTTCAAAAAAAAGGCTAATTCACCCTTGTTATATATTACTGTCATTAATGCATCATAATTTAAGTTTTAGATATGAACTGATAAACACCCCTAACAAAAGCAAAAAAACAGTGATTCTAATAAGAATATCAGAGACTACTTCTTATTTTGACCCTGTTCCTGGCAAATGATGTGGCAATTGATGTCCAGTGCACACTGTGACTCACATCTGTGCTGGTATTTGATTTGAGAAGTAAATAAACACTGAAAATTAAAAGTCTTAATTATAATCAAGATAAATATTTAATAGAAGTAAAAAGTGAACATGTTTCATTTTTAAACAACAGATGTGGAGATCCTTAGGACAACGAAAAAAATGAAAGAAGAAGGAAATTACCACAATCCTGGAGGGAAATTGGACCTGAAATTGGGAGCAGAGACCCAAGAGAAACTATCAGACAGCTGGTGTAGCAAATCCTGTAAGCTGTGTCTGGACATGATGCTTGAGGTGTGTGTAATTAGAACAAAGAAAACTTCCAAAAAAGGGTCCTCTTGAGTATGTACAAACCCAAAATGAAAATGCAAAATTAGCTAATATATAACCTATATATAAAGACCCATTATATTTTCACCACAACGCGCTTATTACAAAGCTGGTGTTTATACATTGTCTTTGATTAAGCTATGGCAGAGCAAATGTCTTGCTTTACTATCAACTGTGCAATATCTAAGTACTGTACTACATAACCTTTCCATTATTATCCACAAATGAGTAAGGATCCGAAAACAATTAAACCATTTTTTCCAAACATTTTGTCTTTCTTTGAGATAAATGAATATAAGTATGTGTCTATAGCTGTCTGTACTTAACACTTTATTTTTCTTCTACAATATAAAAGGAAACCAAACAGATTGAACGCATTCATTTGTCAGTCTTTGAAGTTGACATCAACTTTCAGGAATCCTTAAAAAAAACATTTCACTTCCTCATGCACATATATGGTGATGGGCTAATGGACTTAGGGTTACTGGGCTTTTAAATCATGATGATATAGAATCGCTAATAGATTTAAGGTAATCCATCTGCATGGATAAGTTCAATTTCTCAGTGATGGTAATTTGGGAAACAGGTCAAGACATATCAGTCTTCCAGCGCAGTACCAGGAACTTTATCAGTAAAAAAGATGAAATGAAGGCCAAGTGTATCCAATTGAAGGAGCCGGGAGACAAGTTACAGTAATGGCTTATGAAGTAATTGTTGAAATCAATCTCTATCTTTAGAAGTTGAGAGACAGCACCCTAAGAGAATGTACACAGTATACTCATTTAACCCCATTTATAAACTGGAAAAGAAGTTACTTTGGATCTCTTTCCTTCTAATGTATCATTATCTGCTATTCAAAATGAATTACATTTTAAATATGCAAAGTTTCAACAACTCTTGCAACACTTCAGCTTTGTTAAGGTGTTAAAACCAAGCCTCGTCCAGAACAACAGGAAGCTGCTAGAGACTGGAAAATGTTGGCAGATGTTGGTCAACGGTTTATTGCTGAGATTGCCTTCGACCAGATATTGTCTTGTGTGCTGGATCAGCACGCCTTGTTCACCTGGTAGAGTTAACAGTGCCATGGGATGATGCTGTAGATGAGACGTATTAGTGAGGTAAAATGTGGTATGCTCAACTAGCCGCTGAAGCGGAACAGCGAGGATGAATAGTCTGGGTTTACCCAGTGGAGGTGGGTTGTCGAGGATTTGTGGCACACTCAGTTTCTCAGAGACGCCAGATTCAGTGGCCAAGAGTTGCGTCACACAGTGAAGAACTTATGTGAAGCAGCAGAGAGGAGCAGCAGTTGGCTGTGGTTGAGACGGAAAGATTCTGGTTGGGGATCTCAAGCACAATAGAAAGAAAGTAAGCTGGGTTGAGTTGGGGACGGAAGGGGGTGATGATGGGACACCAGAATCACTATCGAGCCCTCTTGCGGTGTTGTGGGCTAGTCGACGAAACACTGAGGATGGAAGGTGCCCACTTGAAGACCCCAGAGATGTACCCTACTTAGCTCAATCCAGACGGTTGGGACGCTGGGAAGACCGCACTGTGGTTGATCTACGGAGCCAGCATCGCAGCCGTTGTGTGTGCTGAAGCGCTGGGGAAGAAAAATAAGCTGATCCCTGGAGCCAGCAATACACTTCAGCCATCAACACCAGGCAGAAGGATATCTACATCATCAGATGGAAGGAAACGCAAATGGATGGAGACACAGATGGATCACATTAATTTACTGTAAAGCTACGCCTTAGTTGGTGTTTATCTTGGCGAGAGCCGAGTTCAAATCAGCATGAAGTTTTAACATCTACTCTCATGTAATGGAAATCATGAGCAGTGTTTCCTTTTTGCAACTATCCAATTAGAAAAAAAAGAAAGCAAGTATCAATTTAACAAATAGATAAATAGAGGTCACAGCAAGAAACAGTGGCCAAAAAGTTTGAAAAATAGTGAAGCTCATGCCTGCTATGCCAGGATACTGATTTAATGGACTAAAATCCCCTGCACATTTTGTAGTCAATGCAAATAACTCATTTTGAAGGTCAAAGGCATCTCTTAAGCCAAGGAATAATACACATCAAGCTGTTATCTTCAGACACACTGGACTTAAGCACCAAATCCAGTCATAATAGAAGGATCAGAAGGTGAACAGAATAAGTGTCCACAATTCATGGTAGCGTGTCTGGCCTACTCTAAACTAGAGACTGTTTTTAAAAAGCACCTGATCAGGAACCCACCTCAGCCTCTTTGGAGACTAGAGTTAAATATAATTATAGCTAGACCAAGAGGTTTTCCATGGTGACACCCATTTGAGCCTTCATCTTTACATTTAAAAGTGGTCCGCTTAATCATATTCCTGATTTATTTTTGCATGTGTGTTATTCCACTTTCTATAGGACCAACTGTAGAATAATAATAACACAAAGAATAATCAGAATTTTGGGTAAGGAATCTTGAAACTTAGAGTCCATACACACACACAGCTGTTTCTTGTGTATAGCCCTTTACTTAATTATTACAAAGTGCTACAAAAACAGCTGTGATGCCACTCAGCGTGACCCTCAGGGAACGAACACCACAGCAATAAAGGAGGGAGATGCTACTTTCCTTCATGCTGACAGCTCCTAAAACGTATATGTGTATTTTTAAACTCAAATTTGACAGAATATATACCAGAAACTGATTTCATTATTGTGGATTGAACATGCAACTGTAAAGAAAACAGGGTAACACTTTAAAAAGGTTTCCTAAAACACTTAAGAAATGGCATATTTCCTATTTAAAGACATATCAAAGAAAAAATATATTCGATGACAAATGCTTCAACTTGAGGCCTTTTTCAATGTCTTCAATATTAATAAATATATGCATTTCAGTTATCATAGAAAAGCCACAATATGGTCTTTATTTTTATCTATATTCTGGGAATCAAAGGGCTCAATAGATTATTTAAAAAATATACTGTAGGTTACCCTGTAAAATATTTCAAAGTGGAAAGCACATGTTGGTGAGTTACATCCGTTGGCACATTAGGATGAAAGGCATCTATTCAAAAAAACATTGATTTCCTATCCATAGTTATAAATGTAATCAGATGTAATAAACATAAATGGTTTAAACATAAGATGATTGATAAATGACTGGTTAAAAGCCTTCCTGTCTCAGCTTGCAGATTAAGTGCATTTACTGAACTGATCGCACATTAACACATGGAAACAAAGTGCCTACGTTTCAGCTGTACTATTTGAAATTAATTTTCCATTTTACTTCCTCTTGTAAGGCCTCTGTCTATTACAGTTTCTTCAAGCTGAATGAATTTATCAACTTGATGAATTTACCAGAAGGAAGAGGGGAAGACTAAAGTTCATATACAGTACTGGAGACATTATCTCCTTTTCATAGTTCAATATCCTGTTTTTTATAAACCTTTACACTGGATTTAATTCAAAAGGACACATTTATAGGCAGACTGATGCTCAAAGAACTGCAATACATTATCTGCAGTTATTTTATACTGTAAATATAAACCAAACCTTACAAAAGAGTTTTCATTCAATCCTGTAAGATTCTTATAGTAATACCAGCTATGTCTACCTTTGTGTACAATTATTATATTACAATTGAATTATATTCAAAAATCCATTTGGTAAATATCGCAAGACAGCTGGAAGAGAAGGTAACATTCGGAGTGATCCTTTACTAAAATAATTCCAAGATAACTGAAGTCTGTAACAGGCTCAAGATAGTGTATATAAAAAGGAAGATTTGTTCAACATCTTCAAAGTCGCTTCAGCTTCTGCAAAGCAAAATATATGCAGTCTATATTTTATTAAGTTACCATGAAGCATTAAGAACTTTTTTTCAAATTTCAGTATTTCAAATTATTGATTGTTTTTCATATAGTACTGCAAGACAACAAAAGATTAAAAACAGATTGGCCTTCTCCGTTCCTGGATGACTAAACTGAATTCAATAATGATTTGCATTTCTGGCTGTTCAGTTTTGCAATTCATTAGACTCATTCACATTAATGGTCATAGGCAGTTGATGTCATGACAATTGTTTATAATTATTTGTCACAGCACAAAAAGGAAAAAAAAAAGGCTCTACATAAACATGGGTTCAAAATTAGACAGCTTGGCAGGATGGGAACACCTTTGCATGCTGACACTGTCGCTAGACTGTAACTTATTTATTCTTCTATGCTTCTCAAACCCGTGTAAAAAAAGTCTACCTTTAACTATATTAAAAAAAATCTCAATTATATAGAGAGCAGCAATGAATGAATCCTCTGGTCAATACTGCCGCCGGTGGTAGGTTTGCCCAACATGATTGGCATTTTAACAGTCTGATGCTTTTAAATCAACCAAAACAGTAGTTTTGGTGTGATTTAACCTTGGCCAATGGTATTGCTAGAGTCTTCATATATTGACGTGACAACTGGAAAGAAAATGTGCTGAAGAAAAATAAATCATCTATTTTGCCTTATCTATTGTTAAAACTACTGTGTAATGTCAAGTCTACTCATAGGTGGCTGTTTTCACAGAGAAGTGTTTAGTTCTCATAAGGATTAGGCCTCCCTTTGATTAGATTCACCTCTATCCAAGGATTAGCAAGGACACATCTAGTTAATTAGAAAGCATTGGTTTCAACCGCCTTCCAGTACCTGTAATCTCTGCTGCTAATAAAACAATTTGTTTTGCTGTTTTATGTGAAGCTCCCGCCAAGATGACTGGAATTTAGGATAAAAACATTTCTCTCTCTGTCACTTCGATGGAAGCCTTCCTTTTAAATTTGGCTCATTTGCGCTCCATGTGATCACTCTTTGTGGGAGCAACAACATGCCTAGATTCTTCTGCATCTAATTCTGAAATTGTGTATTGAAATAAAACTAAATTCATTTTAATAAAATTGAACTTACAGTTGGCATTTTTGGGGATTATCAGTACGCAAAAGAAAGTGGAGAGGGGGTCCAACCTTCTGGCTGCGTGGCAGTCTGTTTATGCTGGTGCCACAGACCCTGACTTACGTGCTTTGGATAATAATGCACATCTTCAGAGAGGTGAGGTAGTCAACCTGCAAGCTAGGGGTGAGGGAATTGAGCACATGGACTGATCTTCAGACTCACTAGACCTAGATCCCATTGAATTGTTTAGGATGTTCTTGCAATTTTTCTCACAAAGAATGAATAAACATCTGATTTCCTTATTATAATTTCATGAAATCAGCAGACTACCAGAGGTCTCTTTTGGGGTTTGGTTGATATAAAAAATCCTTCCTAAGAATGTTCAGTCTAAAAAGAAGGAAACATCTGTGAAACATGGAAAATGAATGTCTGTAAAAAAATAAAAACAATTAGGTGGATGAGTCTCCAGTTATCTAAGCATTGAATTGTACTTTTGAAATCAAACAGATGTGTGTGCGTGTGTGTTTTTTTTAATGTAGTAGTTGCCAATTAGTTTTTTTTGTTATTTTCTCCCCGATTTAGCAGTGTCCAAATATTTTTTTTTAGCCCAGCTCACCGCTACCATCCCTCTGCTGCCTCGGGAAGGGCAAAGACGAACACACATTGTCCTCCGAAGCGTGTTCGATTAGCCACCCGTTTTTTTTTACACACTGCAGACTCACCATGCCCCCACCCAGAGCTACAGCATCAAAGGACAACATAGCTCTGTGCAGCTTACAGGCAAGCCCAGGCAGTGCTCAGCCAATTGTGCTCTGCCCCCTGGGAGCTCCCGTCCCCGGTCGGCAAAGACATAGCCTGGACTCAAACCAGCAACGTCCAGACTATAGAGAGCAACCTGCATTCTATGCCAGTGCTTTTACTGGATGCACCAATCAGGAGCCCCAGATGTGTATGTTTTGACTGCAAATATAGCCAGTTCAGGTTTTGGAAGCATTCTGTGTTTGCTATATATTTTTGTATTCATTATTTATTTTATTATGTTCCTTTTAGATTCAAAATCTAGCCTATGTTTCTAATATCATGTTTCTGGGTTTTGCACTTGTCTAAGCACTGCCGTGAATTCTTTATGACTTTGATATATTGATTGATTGACAAATAAAGAACATTAGAGTCACGCAACTCTTAAAACTTTTTTCTTCATGGGTTTTGCCAAATGATTTGATTAAAAAAGCACATAACAAGAACAAAGTGCAAACAATCCACAAAACAGATACAATGAGTAACCAGGAACAACTCTTTTTTGTCCTCGGAATGCAAAGAGTACTGACAAGGAGTCAGTGTCCAGAGGTTTTTTATGAGTACCATTACCCTGTGTGTGTGTATGTGTGCATCATAGGAAACCATGCAGGACTGGGCAAGTGCCCATGCTGGCATGTGTGTCTCATGGACTTTATCTGGTGTCCTCGTCTCTTCTTGCAGCCCTTGGACCACTTATTGTCTGAGGGTTCCCTGTGAACGGAGAAATACATAAGTGCTATAAGTGCTACCTTACAATGTCATTAGTAGGCGGTCATATCCCTTCATCCATTGAGTTATCAATTTTATAATAGACACATCTTGGCAAGCTGTAATACGTCATGTCACTTTGTTTTTCATTGCTTGCGTGGCTGTTAAATGTAACCATATCTAAAGATATGAGGGCTTGTCTTGCATTTTAATGAACCTGCTTTTTGCCCCAGAACATCCTGCTCCCCTTGTCTCACTATTGGTGGTATAAAGCCTGTTTAAATTGCCATGCAATTTGTCAGGAACTTGAGGGTAAAAAAAGCTCAATTCTTATTTTAATATGACACACACTGCCATTCATAGTCCTCTGTACCTCCAAGTTGTGTTATTTACTTGTGACAGAGAAAGAATGATTCTGGCTGGGGTGTTGATTAGGTTGATTAACGATCAATCAGCGCCCAGCCACCTGATATAAAAGGAGGCCTCTGCTTCTCATGGGAGAGGGAGCTGAGGAAGCAGGTTGGTTTTTTTTTTTGGTTGTTTGGAAAGTTTGAGTCCAGTGAAGGCATCGCCCAGCCTGGAAACTGTTATTTTTTGTAAGTTTTGCTTTGTGTTCTTTGTGTTTAAATTGCTTTGTTTTGGCCCTGGTGCCCTTTCATTTTTGTGTTTATTTATTGGCCAAATAATTTTTTTTTTTTTGAACTGGGAACAGCCTGCCACATTTGGTGTCAGCAGTGTGCCCACCTAGAGGCTCAGGGGTTGACTAGGAAAGAAGAGCAGACAGCGGAAAAGACAGCATTGTAATGCTGCCCAGCTGGTTAGGCCAAGTCTTCCCCTGGTGTTCCTGGTGTAGAAAGGAGGACCATCGTTGGCGGTCCTGCCCAGAGTCATTGGCAAACTGGTGTGGCCGGTGTGAGGAGGACGGCCACAACTGGGCAGGATGCCCCTACAACCAGGCCCAGGAAGAGGTTGGGGCATTTTCACCACCGTTTTCGCCACGATCTCCCCATGGTTTCAACACGCTGTATTTAAACATCTAGTTGCAACCACCCGGCCTCCTAGAGATTGCCCTCAGGGGTTATACCCTGATTGCCAAGTCACTCCAAAAAGGGGATGCCTAGAGCCAAGTGGGTCTGTTTATCTTTTTTGTGAGGGGTAAATTCGCTTTCCCAGAGAGGCCCTCATGGTGGTGTGTATTGTAATCATGAGTGTTTTGTTAAAGAGCAAGAGAGGGATGTTTGTCGCTCCCAGAGCCAGAGAGGGAGGAGGAGCTGCAGTCGCTGTTTGAGAGGAGTGAGGAGCTATCGCTCCCAGAGCCAGAGAGGGGTGAGGATCTGCCGTCATGCCAGAGCCAGAGAGGGAGGAGGATCTGTCGCTCCCAGAAGAGAGGGAGGAGGAGCTGCCGTCGCTCCCAGAGCCAGAGAGGGAGGAGGAGCCGTCGCTCCCAGAGCCAGAGAGGGAGGAGGATCCTCCGTCGCTCCCAGAGCCAGAGAGAGATAAAAGACGCTGTGGCGGCGTAGAGCGGGGAACAGATCGGGGGGAACAGCAGGAGAGAGGGAGGAGGATCTGCTGTCGCTCCCAGAGGCAGAGAGGGAGGAGGATCTGCAGTCGCTCCCAGAGCCAGAGAGGGGTGAGGAGCTGCCGTCGCCCAGAGCCAGAGAGGGGTGAGGATCTGTCCGGCTCAGCCCAGAGAGGGAGGAGGATCTGCTGTCGCTTCCAGAGAGAGGGGGAGGAGGATCTGCTGTCGCCCCAGAGCCAGAGAGGGAGGAGGATCCTGTCGCTCCCAGAGCCAGAGAGGGAAGGATCTGCTGTCGCTCCCAGAGCCGAGAGGGAGGAGGATCTGCTGTCGTTCCCAGAGCCAGAGAGAGGGAGGAGGCCCCTGTCGCTCCCAGAGCCAGGAGGGAGGAGGATCTGCCGTCGCTCCCAGAGCCAGAGAGGGAGGAGGAGCCGCGCATCGGCATCAAGGGTTCTCGGCTCTCCCAGAGCCCGAGACGGTCAGGCGAGGGTCTGGTCTCTCCTCCCTTAGACGAACAGCGAGGGGTCTAGTGTGATCTGCTACCTCTCCTCGAGCCGGTCTCTCCAGAATACCTCCTCAGCCGGCAGCTCAGGGGTCTGAGGCAGAGAGGGCAGGGAGAGGGAGGTGGAGGCAGACCTCAGGAGTGAGAGGCTCTTCTGTCGCTCCCAGAGCCAGAGATCTGCTGTCGCTCCAGAGCCCCAGAGGGAGGAGGATCTGCTGTGGCTCCCAGAGCCAGAGAGGGAGGAGGATCTGCTGTCGCTCCCAGAGCCCGAGAGGGAGGAGCCGCCGCCGCTCTCAGAGCAGAGGGAGGAGCCGCCGCCGCTCTCAGAGCCCGAGAGGGAGCCGCCGCCGCTCTCAGAGCCAGAGAGGGAGGAGCCGCCGCCGCCGCCCTCAGAGCCCAGAGAGGGAGGAGCCGCCGCCCGAGCCGCAGTCGCCGCCTCCGCCACCAGAGGGAGCCGGGCCGCAGTCGCCGCCTCCGCCACCAGAGGGAGCCGGGCCGCCGCCTCCGCCACCAGAGGGAGCCGGGCCGCCGCCTCCGCCACCAGAGGGAGCCGGGCCGCCGCCTCCGCCACCAGAGGGAGCCGGGCCGCCGCCTCCGCCACCAGAGGGAGCCGGGCCGCCGCCTCCGCCACCAGCCTCCGCCACCACCAGAGGGAGCCGGGCCGCCGTCGCCGCCTCCGCCACCAGAGGGACCCGGGCCGCCGTCGCCGTGCTACCTTGGAGATTCGGGGCCCCCTCAACCAAAGAAGGCTTGGGGGCTCCGACATCAACCCCGCCCACCACCACCCACCATAACAGCCCACCCAAGGGACATAATTGGACTCTTGGGGGGAGGGGGGGGAGGAGGGTGGGGGGAAGGGGGGAGTTGGCCGATTGCGGCCGGTGTACGTTGTACATGGGGGGAGGTGTGTGGCAGAGCAAAGCTCTGCCCTTTAAATTGGCAGGGATGGGGTTAATTTCCCCTACCTGCCTGGGTTTATTATGTTCAGGTGGCTGGGGTTGATTAGTTGATTAGGTTGATTAACGATCAATCAGCGCCCAGCCACCTGATATAAAAGGAGGCCTCTGCTTCTCATTTGGGAGAAGGGAGCTGAGGAAGCAGGTTGGTTTTTTTTGGGGTTGTTTAGAAAGTTTGAATCCAGTGAAGGCATCGCCCAGCCTGGAAACTGTTATTTTTGTAAGTTTTGCTTTTTATCTTTTTTTTGTGTTTAAATTGCTTTGTTTTGGCCCTTGTGCCCTTTCATTTTTGTGTTTATTTATAATAAAAATAGTTTTTTTTTTTTGAACTGCAGTCTGTCTCTGGGCCTCTATCCACTCTGCAGCCAGCCCCTGACCACAGAGGGCACTGTGTAAAGGGAACGGAGTGCCCTGGACTGAATGGCTAGACAATTAATTCCCAGGGTTAAGTGGAAGTCGGCCATCTAAAAAGGGGGTGCAGTTACGGTACATCAAGTCATTGACCAGGAAAGGAAATGGTGTGGCAACCGTGGATTAGAGGAGTAGTTGCAATCCTTAACCAAGGGGATATGATTGATGGCATAAAAGGGGATGTAGTGAGGTGATCTATTCCTTTGTTATTGTTAAAGCTAAACCAAAAGGAGACCTGTATTGTAATCATGAGTGTTTTGTTTTTTTTGTCATGTTCATAAACTGTTTGTTTGTTGTTATTACACAGCTAACATGATCCGGAGCTGTCGCTAAAGGCCAGCACCAAACCCGGACAACATTTCATGATTAACTGTATTTGCACCACTATAGCACTCACTGTGGACTTGTTACATGTGGATGTTTAAATATTTGGACAGTTATTTCAGGGCCAACCCGTGGATTAAACAGAGCAATACACAAACTATTGTGTATTGTTTGTTGTCATTATTGTTTACTGTTTTATCATCAGACTTTGGATTACAAAAATAAACCTCCATTTCACCAGTACTTTGTTGTCTGTCATTGTCTTGAGCACTGCATCATCCCACACCTGCACACTGCCAACCACTTTGCCACATGTGGTGTCAGATAAAAAGGGTTGGATCACGCTTCACTAGCTGCGCTGCTGGAGGCACTGGACAACACATGGGAGGTCGAAAAAAGACGAAGAGAGGAAAGATACACGGCGCTGATCAAGAGGGTCAGTCTGGCAATACCATCCAATGTACCAGCTAAAGATGACCCAGAAGCTTACCTGGTTGCCTTTGAGTGGCTGGTTACCACCGCGTCAAGACCCAAGGAGTTCTGGGCAAGCCAGCTGGGACCCTGCCTGACCAAGGAGGCTCAGGCAGCCTACCAGGCCATGACGGATGCCGAAGCCGCCCAGTACGACCTGGTAAAGCGAGCCATACTGCACCATTTAAACATCACGGGGGAAACACACCGAGTACGGCTCCAGGAGTACTGGCCAAGGATTTTGAAGACTCCCTGGTCTTTGCCAAAGACCGGCCCACTCACCGCTCCAGCACAACGGAGCAGCTGAGCACCACCTCCTCTCTCCACTCCACCCACGACACCGAGACTGAGACCTCCTAGACCGCCAACCCCAATGGGCAACCTTGCCTCCCCTCAATGGAGGCCATGGTTGGCCCCCAGCTGGGGTGAAGTTGCTGCCCTTCCCCCGTTGGCATACTAGCAACAGGACAAATATGTAACCTCTGCTCCCTCCTTCCCCTACCTATTTTAGGGTGTGGGCAGAACATAATTAAGGCAGTTCTCTTGGGCAGTGTGTCATGGCAGCCACAAGGTTAGGTGGCTGTCTCCTGTATCCATGGCTACCTTTTGATTCTGGGTATGTGCATATATTAGTGGTGGTAGATTATGCAACACGATACCTGGAGGCAGTTCCATTGAGGTCCACTAATGCAGCTGCAATAGCCAAAGAACTAGTGCAGATTCTGGCTAGAGTAGGGATCCCCAAGGAAATCTTGACTGATTGTTGAACTAACTTTCTGTCTAACACGTTGCAACAAGTTTATAAAATCTTAAATATATGTCCTATCAGGACATCTGTTTATCATCTACAGACACATGCTTTGGTGGAGCATTTTAATCAGACCCTAAAGCAGATGCTGAGATGATTTGTGCCAAGAGCAAAAACATTGGGCATTGCTTCTCCCCTACTTCCTTTTTGCAGTGAGAGAGGTGCTGCAGAGTTCGACAGGATTCTCCTCCTTTGAGCTCTTGTACAGCAGACATCTTCGCGGCATCCTCAATCTGTTGAGAGAGGGGTGGGAAGAGCACAAAGGCTTGTCCAAAAATGTAGTGCAGCATTTGGCTCAGCACCAGCAACAGCAAGCAACAGCAGCATTACAGTCAAAATGCAAGAATTCAAACCTTTCGACCAGGAGACAAAGTAATACATTGCTGAATATGCCATTATCTCTCCCCCAGGTGTCATGGTGCGAAAGAGTCCTTACTGGATCCCAGAAAGCTGATGAAGTGCCATTAGCAAAGAACATAAGAACATAAGAACATGAAAACGTTTACAAACGAGAGGAGGCCATTCGGCCCATCTTGCTCGTTTGGTTGTTAGTAGCTTATTGATCCCAAAATCTCAACAAGCAGCAGCTTGAAGGATCCCAGGGTGTCAGCTTCAACAACATTACTGGGGAGTTGATTCCAGACCCTCACAATTCTCTGTGTAAAAAAAGTGCCTCCTATTTTCTGTTCTGAATGCCCCTTTGTCTAATCTCCATTTGTGACCCCTGGTCCTTGTTTCTTTTTTCAGGCTGAAAAAGTCCCTTGGGTCGACACTGTCAATACCTTTTAGAATTTTGAATGCTTGAATTAGGTCACCACGTAGTCTTCTTTGTTCAAGACTGAACAGATTCAATTATTTTAGCCTGTCTGCATATGACATGCCTTTTAAGCCCAGAATAATTCTGGTCGCTCTTCTTTGCACTCTTTCTAGAGCAGCAATATCTTTTTTATAGCGAGGTGACCAGAACTACACACAATATTCAAGATGAGGTCTTACTAGTGCATTGTACAGTTTTAACATTACTTCCCTTGATTTAAATTCAACACTTTTCACAATGTATCCGAGCATCTTGTTAGCCTTTTTTATAGCTTCCCCACATTGTCTAGATGAAGACATTTCTGAGTCAACAAAAACTCCTAGGTCTTTTTCATAGATTCCTTCTCCAATTTCAATATGATATTTATAATGTACATTTTTATTTCCTGCGTGCAGTACCTTACACTTTTCTTTATTAAATGTCATTTGCCATGTGTCTGCCCAGTTCTGAATCTTGTCTAGATCATTTTGAATGACCTTTGCTGCTGCAACAGTGTTTGCCACTCCTCCTACTTTTGTGTCGTCTGCAAATTTAACAAGTTTGCTTACTATACCAGAATCTAAATCATTAATGTAGATTAGGAATAGCAGAGGGCCTAATACTGATCCCTGTGGTACACCACTTCATTCTGAGGTTTTTCCTCTAATCAGTACTTTCTGTTTTCTACATGTTAACCACTCCCTAATCCATGTACATGTGTTTCCTTGAATCCCAACTGTGTTCAGTTTGAGAATTAATCTTTTGTGCGGGACTTTGTCAAAAGCTTTCTGGAAATCTAAATAAACCATGTCATATGCTTTGCAATTATCCATTATCGATGTTGCATCCTCAAAAAAATCAAGCAAGTTAGTTAGACACGATCTCCCTTTCCTAAAACCATGTTGACTGTCTCCCAGGACCCTGTTACCATATAGGTAATTTTCCATTTTGGATCTTATTATAGTTTCCATAAGTTTGCATATAATAGAAGTCAGGCTTACTGGTCTGTAGTTACCTGGTTCAGTTTTGTTTCCCTTTTTGTGGATCGGTATTACGTTTGCAATTTTCCAGTCTGTTGGTACCACCCCTGTGTCAAGAGACTGCTGCATGATCTTGGTTAGCGGTTTGTAAATTACTTCTTTCATTTCTTTGAGTACTACTGGGAGGATCTCATCTGGCCCAGGGGATTTGTTTATTTTAAGAGCTCCTAGTCCCTTTAACACTTCTGCCTCAGTTATGCTAAAGTTAATTAAAACTGGAATTTCAATTTAGAACTGGATGACATGTGGGGCATGTTGTCAGTATCTTCCTTTGTAAAAACTTGTGAAAAGTAATCATTTAATATATTTGCTATTTTTTTTTCTTCATCTACGATTTTGCCATTTGTATCTCTTAAACATTTAATCTCCTCTTTGAATGTTCGCTTGCTGTTGTAATATTGGAAAAACATTTTGGAATTGGTTTTAGCTCCCTTAGCAATGTTCATTTCTATTTCTCTCTTGGCCTTTCTAACTTCCTTTTTGACTTGCGTTTGCAGTTCCGTGTACTCTTTCTGCGTACTTTCTTTTTGGTCCTTTTTTAATGCTCTGTAAAGTGCCTTTTTTCGCTGAATATTTTTTTTAATTGATCTATTAAACCATTTTGGCAATTTAGTTTTACATTTAGATTTGTCTACTTTAGGGATGTAATTGTTTTGCGCCTCTAGTACTACATTTTTGAAGAACAACCATCCTTCTTCTGTGGGTGTTTTCTCTATTTTACTCCAATCTACTTCTGTTAGTCTCTGTTTCATACCTTCATAGTTTGCTTTTCTAAAATTGTAAACCTTAGCTTTAGTCATTACTTTTGGGGTTTTAAGAAACACTTCAAATGAGACCATGTTGTGGTCTGAGTTTGCCAGTGGTTCTCTGACCTCTGTTTTAGTTATTCTATCTTCGTTATTTGAAAAGACTAAATCAAGGCATGCCTCCCCTCTAGTCGGTGCCTTGACAAATTGTGTTAGGAAGCAGTCATTTGTCATTTCCACCATTTCTATTTCATCCTTCGTGCTACCCACCGGGTTTTCCCATTTTATTTGGGGGAAGTTGATATCCCCCATTAGTATGGCTTCTCCTTTGCTACACGCATTTCTAATGTCATTGTATAACAGATTATTGTGCTCACCATTCACCGTTCTCCTTCCTTTCTAGTTTAAATGCTTCTGAACCTGCTCGAGGATCTTTTCTCCAAGTAGACTGGTTCCCTTGTTATTTAAGTGCAGTCCATCCCGTCTATACAGATAGTCCTCGTTGTAGAATGTGGTCCAATGATCAAGATAGGTGAAGCCTTCCCGTGTGCATCACATCTTCAGCCATGCGTTTTGATTAATTATTTCCAGCTGTCCATATGGTCCTTTGCAAGGTGCCGGTAGTATACCAGAAAATACCACAGTTTTGGTTTTCTCTTTTAATTTCCTTCCTAGCTCTCTGAATTTGTTTTGCAGGGATTTTGGTCTGTCTCTTCCAATGTTGTTTGTACCGATGTGGACGACTACTACCGGGTCGTGTCCTGTTCGTTCTAGGAGCCTGTCCACGTTCTCAGTGATGTGCTTGACCGAGGCTCCCGGAAGGCAGCACACTGTTGTAGTAAGGGGGTCCAAACTGCAAATTTAACTTGTTGTGTTTCTCAATATGGAGTCCCCAACAATCATGACCTCCCTTCTTTTTGCTGTCTGGTCACCACTGTCAATGGGGTCCTGGATGTTGTTCCTTTCATTCTCTTGTTGTTGGTTCTGCTCATCAAAATTCTGAAGTGACTCAAATTTGTTGGTTGTTTTGATTTCTGGTGGTTGTGTTTGACGAAGTTTCTTTTTTTCCCTGCTTCTGCCTACCTGAACCCAGCTGTTCTGACCTTCTATCTCCCTGGTGGCTTTTAGTCTGTTAGGGGTGATGCAGACTTCCATGAATGGTGGGTGTGCCAGTTCCTCAAGATCCTGTTGCTGTCTCACTTCTTCCAGCTCCATTTCTAGCATACTTACTAGTTTATGCAAATCCTGGATCACGCGGCACTTTACACACACTTGGTTTAGCTCCGCTGGGTTTTCTCGGATTTCCCACATCAAGCAGGTGTCACAGATTATTGGCTTGAAGACCATGTTGAGGTTTTTTTTTTTAGGTTTAGTTTCTTCTGCAGCTGTCAGCCTGCTTTCAAACTGCTTCTAAACTGCTCTGTACTTTTCCACGCCTGTACTTCTCCCACTCGCTGTCGCTTCCACTCACTGTCGCTGGGAAGACTGCCTCGTTTAACTGCGTATGTATGATCGATGCTTTAACTTGGGGTGACTGAGCCTTCCAGTTGCGAGTGGTGCAGTCCAATTGTGATAGTGGCCAAAAACAATGGCACCAACCGCTTCTGCATTGATTTCCATAAGGTAAACGCTATTGCCAAGTTCAATGCATATCTCCCTGCCTCGGGTCGACGAGGCATGGACCTAATGAACCCGCAGCTGTAGAGAGAAAACTGCATTTTCAGCTCCTGATGGTCTGTTTTACTTTATAACCATGCCATTTGGGCTACATGGTGCACCCGCTGCCTTTCAGAGACTGATGGACCAGGTCTTACATCCACATCATAAGTATGCTGCAGCGTATGTTGACAATGTGGTTATTTACAGCTTCACCTGGCACAAGCATTTGGCTAGGATCACGGCCGTCCTTCAGTCTCTACGGGTAGCCTGGCTTACAGCCAACTTGAGAAAATGTGCTTTTGCCAAAACAGAAACTCAATATTTGGGATTTATTATGGGAAATGGACAGGTAAAACCCATTGTCACCAAAGTCCAGGCTTTGATGGATGCTTCAATCCCCAAAACCAAGGCTCAGGTGAGGTCTCTATTGCGGTTAAACATTATCAAAGATTCAGAAGTATTTGTTATTCAGCTGGGTCAGCAAATGTTTTCTATTTATTTGCTATAAGCTTCATGGCTCCATTAAACGGCACACATGAATGAAGAACCGAACAATACAATTTTACAGGATATAAAGGGGATAAAAAAACATCATAATTTCTCAGCCATAAATTGAAACCCTGAAAATAATTGCTTGAAACTGTTGATTGCTACTGTGATCCATAATCCACATTGCACACCCTTGTTCCTTAATTGTTCCTTTATTGTACTGTCAAATACATTCAGTATATTCAATGTGTAAGCACAGGATTTTAACTAATTATCTCTCTATTGTTCAGGCAGAGAAGTGATTGAGCATTAAGTCCAAATGTGAATATTAAAGAGTATGAGAATGAATCAGAAAGCAGGCCTGATGTAAGGTGCAGCCTTTTAGTCCAAGTGTCAAATTACAAAAAAGGTGATTCTGTCACCCACCCCATGTAAAAAAATGTATCTTTGCTAAAACCTCTGTACCAAGTGCCTAATAATGTTCTTCTGTGTTGATTTCCATAAGGTAAATGCTATTGCCAAGTAAATTCTTACCCCTTTCCTCGGGTCGATCAGCTTCTCGATAGACTGGGACCGGCTAGGTCTATCTCCACTCTGGCCCTGACGAAGGGATACTGGCAGATCCTCTTAACTTGCAGTTCTAGAGAGAAAAACACATTTTCAACTCCTGAAGGGCTGTTCCATTTTGTAACCATGCCGGTTGGGTTACATAGTGCATCCGCTGCCATTCAGAGACTGATGGACCAGGTCTTATGCCCACATCATGTATACGGCAGCGTATATTGACAATGTTGTTATTTACAGCTCCACCTGGCGAGAACATTTGGCTAGGGTTATGGTTATGCTATAAAGCTACGGTACACTAAATCATCGACCCGGAAGGGAAACAATGTGGCAGCCGTGGATTGGAGCAGCAGTTGCAATCCTTAACCAAGGGGTCATGATTGATGGCATAAAAGGGGATGTAGTGAAGTGATCTGTTCCTTTGTTGTGGTTAACGCTAAACCAGAAGGAGACCCGTAGTGTAATTGTGAGTGTTTTGTTTGCTTTATCGTGTCTAAAAACCATTAGTTTGTTATTATTAGACGTCTAACACGATCTGGAGCTCTCGCTAAAGGCCAGCACCAAACCGGGACAACATTTCACTTGTGTCACAATTAACTGTATTTGCACCACGAGCACTATAGCACTCATTGTTGTCTTGTGAGCATGTTTGTGTTACGTGTGGGTTTTAAATATTGGGATGATTATTTTGGGGCCAACCCTTAGATTAATCAGAGAAATACGCAAACCATTGTGTATTGTCTGTTATCATTGTTGTTTACTATTTTGTCATCAAACTTTTGGATTATAAAAATAAACCTCCATTTCACCATTACTTTGACATCTGTTATTGTGTTGAGCACTGCATCACCCCTACACCTGTGCACTGCCAACCACTTTGTCATAGTACTGTATATCTTACCTTGCTGTGATTGCATGTAAGCTACACCGTTTGATTTATTGTCATTCTTACTGTATTCCTTCAAATTAAAGACACACTTTTTAAACAATTTTTTTCAAAAATGGACTGCATCTTAAATTGGAGTATGCATGTATCAAAATTGCTAACAAAAGTCGTAACTGACTGCCAAGAAAAGATGAGCAAAAAAAAGTCACTCCCTGATCTTGAATCATCCATGACATACAGACAGCCATTTTCAAAGAAACACAGTCAGCTTCCTGAGGAATTCATAGAGAAGTTTTTACAATTTCAGCATTTTTAACAAACAGTGCCAGCGGACAGATTGGAAATGTTGATCAGACCCCCATATTTTTTGACATCCCAAGCAATACCAGAGTTCACAAAAAGGGAGAAAAACAGGTGTGAGTAATCACAACTGGAAATAGAAGCAGCTCATAACTGTAATGCTCTGTGTGACAGCAGACTGGAAATGAGAAGCAGCTCATAACTGTAATGCTCTGCTTTACAGCAGACTGGAAATGAGAAGCAGCTCATAACTGTAATGCTCTGTGTTACAGCAGACTGCTGCAATCTGCCTCCATACGTCATTTTCTTATATGCGTAATTGAGGTTGTATCTTTGTAAATGCATCTTTATTTGATGTTTTATTTTCTCCTCAAATTGAGGATGGGAAGTTTGGACTGCGTCTTAAAACCAAGGGCATCCTAAATTCGAAGGAATTAGGTATTTGATTTTATCTTGACACTGACAAAGAAAACAATACTTTATCATGTTTTGGCATGCCTTACAAAGATCAAGTCGCTGCGGTTTTTAAACACATACCACACAACTGTAAAAGTCTTAAAACTACTGTAGATCTTGTTTTTTTTAATACTTTATCTGTATAAAAGAGAATAATGTTAATATAATCGTATAAGCACTAGACACAAGCAAGCAATGATGCGCAGGTCACAGCATGCCCTAATGTAGATGTTAGTATCATAACACAGACCTTCTTGGAGTCAAATCAAAGAACTAACTGACTCAAACAAAAACATTACATTAAATACTATGAATATATTAGCATTTCCGCCCCATTTCTTATACTCTCTTCCAATCACTATGGATCCACCATGCTATCACACACCTTCAACACACCTCCTGGTAAGGGGGAAACTTGCCCAAATCTATAACATTCTATAGTGTGTCATATTTAAGCATTTTACACATTATCTTAACCTAATCTGTTAGAGACTGTTTCAAACTAGGCCTTTGTTTGTGGTGTTCTGTTTTCACGCTGTGTGTCCACTCCTCCACACATCTTGATTAGACACCTGCTAACTTTGGCTCTCTGCCCAGACGTCAAGATACGAGAGACTGCAAATGTCTTTCTTAGCTAGTTACATGTGCTTTACGCTGTATCAAAATATGCAAATAAAACTTTAACATAGAAGTAAAGAAAATTATAATCAAATACATAATTAATACTTTATGCAGAAAGTCATCTCATACAATCTAATAAGAAATGTAATTGGTAAATTCGTCTACTAAGTGAAGAACACAACTGCAATGAGAAGCTAGTGTTGAAGCAATATGTATGATTTGCAAGGCGCTACTTTACAAAGATACAAACAAAATGACTGTTTGAATCCATTATTAGAATTTAATATGGTACAATTAGTTATTGTACTGTAGTCGACACTAAAAGGGTTGATTTAAGGTGAAAATGGCTAACTGTTCGGTCCTCAATATATATCTTTGAAAAGGCTCACTTTTTGCAGATATATAAAGATTTAATAATGAACCTATTCACTTATGCTTTAGTGTTAATTTACAGTATTAAAGTCTTAGACCATAACTTTCTCCATGACGGGAATATGTTCTGTAGTCTGCAGGCAAAATTCAAGTCACTGCTTTTGAATTTTATTACATATACAGAAACAAGAACTGCTTTCTGGAACACACTCATATTCTGTTGAGAAGATGCCACATTGTATAAAATCTACAACAGTTTTGTTTTGAAAACACCAGCCAACCAGGGAACACCACACACAAAGGTAAAGTTTAAAAGTTGGTTGATGACAAGACAATCCTGAAGTGAACCAGCTCATAAGTACAAGAGTAGTGAAGTATACAGAACTGTTAGACTAATTCACAAGGTGTATAAAGTGCACATTGGCCAGGCAGCTTTATTGAAGAGTTTCATTAAAGTATCACAAGATGAATCCAGAATGTACGACACATTCACCAGGACGACTGCACCCTGAAGCAACATTCAAAGGGCTTCCAAAGGGATTCACCAGTAGCAAGAGACCTATAACTAGGGAGACCAGATTTACAAATAACCAGGAGACATTGTTAAAAAATTGATAAGACTAATTAAACCATTTAAACATAGGCTATTTTAATGGTTGTTTGAATAGTCATTTCTCACGCTTAGTATCATCTTGGGTTTTTTTTTGTGTTTTTTTTTTTTAAGCAGCTAGCTAATTTCAGTACACTCCTGGGTGTATAATTTGTGGCTAGTTAGTTTAAGTTTAAGAATATTGTGTTATACGTATTGCATACTTTTATATTGAGTTCAATAATAATAATAATAATAATAATAAATCATTAAAAATTAATTTATGTTTTGGCATTTTTCTTTCTTTATTTTTTATTCACTGCATCAGGCTGGATGCTTGCAACCTCATTGCTCTGTCTGGGCTAATCCCACCAGAACTGAACAGCTACAAAATTACCATATTACACACAACTGTAGATTCACACTGAATATAAACTAAATGAAAACGCATGGCGCACTGAGGAATAAGCACTATGTCTGTTTCATCACTTTATAAAAATAATGTTCTTGATTACCCTAGTACCTTGTTTTTTTTTTTATTTTGTTTGCCATAAACTAAAAGCGAATGTTTACGTTATTTTGACAAAAGGTATGAAAATAAGGGACTATTGCTGAAAATTGGGACTTTTTACAGATTCTGAGCAATATGTCGGGACCTTGGATGGAAAACCAGGAAAGATTAGCATTATAAAGATATTGAATAAACATAAGATTTGAAAAGTGAGGGCAATTCCTATTCCCCTCTGTGCTAAATCATCATAGCTGTTGAGGGACAATTGGTGCTAGAGATTAAAATATCTTATAAAGTGGACTACAGCAACCTGAAAGATATGTTATTCTATAGTGTCTGCTAGTAAACAGGTACTGTACACTGGTGTATGATCTGCTCACTACAAGCACTTCTTTCATGAATGAAAGTGCATCATGGTGGTAGTTCACACCACTTTGTTAGTCACTTTAAGTACTTTAAGAGTATAAGAAACATTTCACAAGTCTGACTTGGCTTCAGCAACCTATGTCTTTATCAGGGAATATATATATATATATATATATATATATATATATATATATATATATATATATATATATATATATATATATATATATATACAGTGCCTTGCAAAAGTATTCAGACCCCTGACCAATTCTCTCATATTACCGAATTACAGACGGTACACTGAAATTTCGTTCTGTTGGATATTTTATTTTTAAACACTGAAACTCAGAATCAATTATTGTAATGTGAAACTGAAATATCTTGCTGGCATAAGTATTCAACCCCTGTGCTGTGGAAGCTCCCAGTTTGCACCGATGAAAGAAATTGCCCTAACGAGGACACAATTACCTTACCATTGGCCTCCACGTGTGAACCATTAAAGTTGCTGTCACATTTTCTGGATAAAAACCCCACTTTTGAAGGATCAATGATAAGGCTTTGAATCTGAAGGAAAATGAAGACCCAAGATCATTCTACAAAAGTTTGAGACAAAGTAATACAAATGCATAGATTAGGGAAAGGGTACAAAATAATATCCAAGGGTTTGGATATCCCAGTGAGTACAGTTGGATTAATAATCAGGAAGTGGAGGCTGCATCACACCACCCAGGCACTGCCAAGAAAAGTCTGTCTCTCAAAACTCAGAGCTCAGACAAGAAGAAGACTTGTGAGAGAAGCCACAGAGAGGCCAACAATCACTTTGAAGGAGCTACAGAGTTCAGTGGCTGGGAGTGGAGTAATGGTGCATCAGTCAACCATATCAAGAGCTTTGCATAACACTGGCCTGTATGGGAGGGTGGCAAGAAAGAAACCGTTACTCAAAAAGTACCACCTGAAAGCACGTCTGGAGTTTGCCAGAAAGCATGAGAGTGACCCAGCTGCGATGTGGGAAAAGGTTTTGTGGTCAGATGAGACCAAGATAGAGCTTTTTGGCCAAAACTCAAAGCGCTATGTGTGGCGCAAACCTAACACTTACCATGCCTCAAGACACGTCATCCCTACAGTGAAGTATGGTGGTGGCAGCATCATGCTGTGGGGTTACTTCTTATCAGCAGGGACTGGGTATCTTGTTACAATTGAAGGAAGAATGGAAGGAGCAAAATACAGGAAAATGCTGTAAGAGAATCTGCTTCAGTCCGCTAAAAAACTGAAGGTTGGGAGGAAATTCACCTTTCAGCAGGACAATGATCCCAAGCACAAGGCCAAAGCAACATTGGAGTGGCTCAAGAACAAAAAGGTGAATGTCCTACAGTGGCCCAGTCAAAGTCTTGATCTCAATCCCATTGAGAATCTGTGGCACTATTTGAAAATTGTGGTCCACAAGCGTCGTCGAACGACCTGAACAACCTGGAGCAAATTTGCCAAGAAGAATGGGCCAAAATCACTCCGACACTGTGTGCAAAGCTGGTACATACTTACCCCAAAAGACTTAAAGCTGTTATTGCAGCGAAAGGTGGCTCTACCAAATATTAATGTGTGGGGGTTGAAGACTTATGCAAGCAAGATATTTCAGTTTTTTATTTTTCTTAAAAATATTTCCCAACATAAAACCAATGTCACCTTACAATAATTGATTTTGAGTTTCAGTGTTTTAAAATAAAATATCGAACAGAACGAAATTTCAATGTACCATTTGTAATTCAGTAATATGAGAGAATTGGTCAGGGGTCTGAATACTTTTGCAAGCCACTGTGTGTGTATATATATATATATATATATATATATATATATATATATATATATATATATATATATATATATATATATATATAATATATTTCTAGATGTTAAACTCAAATATTCGGGGTTTTTAATGACAATACTCAAATTATTAATAATAATAATAATAATAATATAATATTATTATTAAACATTATACCTTTGTCTACAATCCGTTTCTCCATTCATCAAACACACAACCTCGAGTGAGTGAAAACATGCTGCATGATTACACTATGTTAACAATTTTTTCTGGGTTAGTAAGTGTATGTTATTTCCTAATTGCTTATGCCTCAAAAGTATAGAAAATGGATATTATTCCCCACAAACTTTGCTTTTGTGACCAGGACAGTGATATTTTGAAATTTACCTATTTCCAATGAGAAAATGGGCAAATTTGTGTCTTTTCGTTCTCATAAAGTCAGAAAAAAACAACATATGAATTCAAATTAACATGTATTTATACTAAAGTAATACAAAAATTACTACAAAAGATTTAGAAGTGAGTAGTTTTTCGAGATTTACTATTATACTGTAAATCATTTTCACGAATCAGCCCCCAAATGTAGTCTCCCATCATGTTCTCGTTATACTGTCCTTGGTAGCGGCGTTCAAATTCCAGTATATCCTGGTGGAAGCGCTCGCCTTGCTCCTCCGAGTACGCTCCCATGTTCTCCTTGAATTTATCAAGATGAGGATCAAGGATATGGACTTTGAGGAACATCCTACAGCCCATTATGCCGTAGTTCTTCACCAGAATCTCAATCAGCTCCACATAGTTTTCGGCCTTGTGATTGCCCAGGAAGCCCCAAACCACTGCGACAAAGCTGTTCCAAGCTGCTTTCTCCTTACTAGTGAGCTTCTTGGGGAATTCACTGCACTCCAGGATCTTCTTTATCTGTGGCCTCAGACAGCTTAAGGAAGAAGTCTTGAAGGTACTTGAAGGCTGCCGACTCCTTATCTAGAGCTCTGACAAATTGTTTCATAAGGCCCAATTTGATGTGTAGTGGTGGCATCAGCACCTTCCGCGGGTCCACAAGTGGCTCCCACTTGACGTTGTTCCTCCCCACAGAGAACTCGGTCCTCTGTGGCCAGTCCCGCCTGTGGTAGTGCGCCTTGGTGTCCCTGCTGTCCCAAAGGCAAAGATAGCAGGGAAACTTGGTAAAACTGCCTTGGAGACCCATCAGGAATGCTACCATTTTGAAGTCTCCTATGACCTCCCAGCCGTACTCATCATACTTCAAGGCGTCCAGAAAGGTCTTGATGCTGTTGTAATCCTCTTTGAGGTGCACCGAGTGAGTCAGGGGAAGAGACGGGTACTTGTTACCATTATGGAGCAGCACGGCTTTGAGGCTCCTGGATGAGCTGTCAATGAAGAGGCGTCATTCATTCTGGTTACAGGCAATTCCGATTGCCTCGAACAGACTGGTCACATTGTGGCAGAAGCAGAGCCCATCTTGACGGGTGAAGAAGCTAGAAAAAGGTTGGTGATGCTTCCTCTGATCTGCGACTTGCACACTTTCATCCAACAAGTTCCACTGCTTGAGCCTAGACGTCAAAAGCTCGGCATTGGACTTGGTGAGACCAAGATCTCTAATCAAGTCGTTGAGGTCTTTTTGGTTGGGGTAGTATGGGTTTCTCTCCTCAGCTCCACCTCTGAAATTGTCATCTGGATCTACAATGTCTTCCTCGCTCTCTGACTTGCTGCTCTCTTCTAAAGACAGCTGCTCTCTCTCCGGAGGAGTGGGTACGGGGAGCTCATGGCAGTGTGGCACCGGGGCGATGGATGAAGTAAGGTCAGGATACGTGATAGCAGGTGCATTCTTGCCAGTCCGACGTTTGGAAGGGTCCACCATGCAGAAGCAGCGGTTGCTTGAGTGGTCAGTGGGTTCCCACCAAATTCTTGGGATAGCGAACTTCATGGCTCTCTTTTTCCCTCTGTACCATCCTACAAAAATAGGACTAATGTGTAAGAGATTCTTGCAACATTTTTCATATATGATATATTTTTTCAATAACATTGAAAATTGTAAAACATTTTAAAATTAAAAACTTTTACAATTTTAAAAATTTTAACAAATTTTATAACATAAAATTCCGAGCAACAATTGTCCATCTTACCTTCCAGAGATTTTTTTGCAGTGCTTGCAGGTGAAATGAGGTGCCCAGGGTTTGTCTTGATCCCCAACAGGCATGCCGAAATATGCCTTGTAGGCCTCACACATCTTAGCAGATGCTTCCACGGAGTACTTTTTCGCTCTTGTTTTGATAAATTGGCCCCAGAGCAAAAGCATCTGCTGGATGCTTGCAGCCTCTTGATGCCATCTCAGAAAAATGCAGATATGTATCCATTTAGGCAGCTGGAACTAAACTGAACTGGTGGGCTTAAGGCCCCTGTATTTATACTACTATTTATATTACTGGAAAGTTCTAGAAAGTTCTAGAAGTTACTTCAAGTTTACTCAGCACTGAATCTATCTAGAATGTTCTGGAAAATAGGTAAATTTCAAAATATCACTGTCCTGGTGTGACGGAAACATGAGTTCTGGTGATGAATCTTCCTCCCGACCTGTGAGGGCGCTAAAGAACGAGAGGAGAAGTATCTGGAAGGGCTGGCCTGACAGTTAGTTTCCGGGTCAGGGAAGTGGGTCAGCCTGGAAAGAAGCGCGACTCTGTTGTAAGACCGTATTGATTTGAAAGGTAAACGAGAGGCAGCTGCAAGTAATAAGGCAGCTGCAACCGTTTACCTAGATATCATGCAGGATTACATATAGGGGCCGGGGTAACGCTGATCTTTTCCTTCGTTTGGGTAACGTGAGGAGAGAAGGACTGAGAGAGGAGCTCTCAGAGTGTATTGCGTGTTGTGTGTTGTCTTTGTTTGTTTATAATTGTCTGTCTTTTTCGCACCACTAGACAGTTAACGCACACCTCCGGAGCTGTCACCACGTAAAGCACTATCCGGAGCACCACTGCACAGACCACCTGCACGTTTGAATATCACCCAGGACTGGTGACCGTGCCTTTGTTTGTGTGTGAGACTGTACTGTGTTCGCCATCCCCGCGCTTTACACATTGTTGTGTACGGCCAGGGATTTATTATTTGACGGACGCCAGACCTGGAAACAGCACAAATAAACACTTGTTCACTGAATCACTGTTGTCTGTTCATCACTCCTGCATCGCATCACCGCTACACCTGTTCCCCTTACCAACCACTTTGCCACACCTGGTCACAAAAGCAAAGTTTGTGGGGAATAATAGCCATTTTCTATACTTTTGAGGCATAAGCAATTAGAAAATAACACTTACTATCCAGGAACCAAAAATATATATATATATTTGTTACGCGGTGTTTCAATTGGAGTCGCGGTACAACTACACATGAATTAATAAAGTGCAATTGCCCCTGCTCACATATTATCACATTTTACTAGCACGTGAAGTGCTGTGCAATCCTCGTGCCTAAATACAAATATATATTTTAAACACTTGTGTTACGCAGACCCGTTTATATCCTGTGTACCAATGACTATACACCAACATTAACACACAACAGACAACACAAAATACTTAACCTGTGGGGCACTTTGCCAAAGGAATGTACACAGTTTTTCTCATCAGGGGAGCCCCTTTAGTTCCCAAGCCTATCTTTCAATTGAGAAACACTCCCACTACAAAAACAAAACGTCAGCCCATCACGTTCCATTCATTCTTAGAAGACATGCCTTTTTAACCTGCCTGTGCTGGTTTTACTTTTCCAGCAGTGTTATTACAGTATATTTTTTACAATATGATATACACAAACTGTATACTTTGTAATATATAAAAGCAGCGTTAGCAAATTTGACATCCCAAAGGAATGCTTATCAAGGCATCGAAATGCATGAAAACATCATCACTCCTATGTGGTTGTTGAAGAACTTGTTTTGTATGTTATTTTTTTTACTTAAATTGGGAACCTCTGATATTCTCAATACAACATTAATTACTGATACTGCTACCAGTTACTTGCTGTCTGTTTGATATCAGATTTTGTTTTGAAACTTGTATATATAATATATATATATATATATAAACAGTTTATATATATGTCATATGCAGACAGGCTTAAAGAATTGAATATATTCAGTCATGAACAAAGAAGACTACACGGCGACCTAATTCAAGCATTCAAAATTCTAAAAGGTATTGACAATGCCGACTCAAGGGACTTTTTCGACCTGAAAAAAGAAACAAGGACCAGGGGTCACAAATGGACATTAGACAAAGGGGCATTCAGAACAGAAAATAGGAGGCACTTTTTTTACACAGAGAATCGTGAGGGTCTGGAATCAACTCCCCAGTAATGTTGTTGAAACTGACACCCTGGGATCCTTCAAGCTGCTGCTTGATGATATTCTGGGATCAATAAGCTACTAACAACCAAACAAGCAAGATGGGCCGAATGGCCTCCTCTCATTTGTAAACCTTCTTATGTTCTTATGTTCTGACATTAAGATTTTCCATTTCCTGTCCAATGTCGGACCCTGTCTGACATCATCGAAAAGACGTCAAGCACAGGTCTCTAGTCGTTTTTTCTCCGGCAAAAGCAAAGAAAACCATTCAATGGCTGAATGAAACTGAAAAAAGGGGCGTGTGAGCAATAGCCCTAGCAGCTGCGCCATACAGAGATAAGCAGACATAAACAAAGGAGGTAGCTGCTTCCGCATCAGCGCTCAAAGAATATCACAGACATTAGCAGAGCTTTTTGGATTGCATTATTGAGGACTTTGGTGATAAAACGAGTGATCAGGAGAGGATTTATCAGTTTGCATGTCTATAAAAATCCAACGAACACGGGGTGGGACTTGGCTGGAGATCCAATACTGATGTTGCTTAACATTGCAATGCCCTTTAAACCAGTTTTACTTGAAAAAAAAAACATTTTAAACAGTGTGTAAAATAAACAGTGCATGTGAAAATAAATTGGACCTGACGTGCCTAACAGGCACTGAATAAATGGACCGCAAAAGAGTTAATGTGCACATGTTAAGTAGTGCACCTACTTACCTACAGACTGCTAAGGTCGGAGCTGTTGAACAACGCTGGGCAGCACAGTTTGTTAATTAATGCTGATGTACTTTCTAGATTATCTGCTGGACACCCCCGAGATGTTGAGGAGGGTTCCAGGGATGCAATAGAGGTACCGGGCTTTCAAGGTGTGACTGCTAGCATTGTGCAAGTATGTTGTGGGGTAGCTACAGAAGAACAGCAAGAGGAGCCTGCAATGTGGGGGGTGGACCCCTATGTTTTGGTGAGACTTGCAAGAAAACGATGTTACGGTACATGCTCTCAAGTGTTTTATGACCCTAGGACCATCTCCCCTCCTAAGGCTCAATGCGGTGGATTGACTATTGATGCAAAGCAAGCTTTCCGCCAGTGGGCCCGCTTAGAGTATCAGGAAGGAATGTTGTGCTGACGAATCTCTGACCCCAGCACCAGTGAGGTACGCTTACAAGTTTTTGCTCCCTCCTATAAAGCGAGAGTTCATTTGGAGAACTTACCACAAAAAGATTGCACATGTGGGCCTAGAGAAAACTTTGTCTGTAGTTAGGAAGTGTTTTTACTGGCCAAATATGGAAAAGGATTTCAACGGGTGGCACGCAAAATGTTCCCGCTGTGTATTGCGCAAAACCAGATCAGATTAGTATCAGTGCAGGCACAAGCCCCTATGGAAATAATCGCCACAGATTTTTTGACATTGGGAAGGCCAAATGACTTGTATCAAAATATTTTAGTGATGACTGATCTTTTTACCAGATTTATTTTGGCAGTACCGACACAAGACCAAACAGCAGCTATAACTACCAGGGTATTATGGCAGTTTATAATCCAGCCGTTTGGGTGCTCGGAATGGTTCCATGGCTCAGATCAAGGCCCAAATTTTGAATCTCATCTTGTAGGGGAATTGTGCCAATATTATGGGATTAAAAAGAGCAGGACCACACCTTATCATCCAAAGGGTAAAGGACCCTGCAAGAGATTCAATCAGACTTTGCTAAGTATGCTGGGTACCCTAGAGGAGGAGAAACAAGCTGGATGGCCAGACTATCTGCCTGAGTTGTTGCATGCTTACAATAATTCTGTTTGCCCCTTTTTTCTTGATGTTTGGCAGGCACATTAGAATGCCTGGTGAGAAGAGGTTGGGAGGCAGAGGTAAGCTAGGTGATTGCTTGGAAAAAGATCCCTGGGTAGTAGCTTCCCAAGCAGACTCCATACTTCCAGTATACTGTCTGCGTCCTGAAAGACGAGATTCAAACCCTACATAAAAATATATTGCGTCCCATTTTGCTAGATACTATAGAAACACCTGAGTTAAATGAAATTGGTCCACAAATTGCCCAGAACCTTGAACAATCTATGTCTGGGTGGTTTTACTGTTCTGAATACCCTCAAGATTTCCAGTTCCCCCAGTGCGGCGTTCTCAGCTTTCAAATTTAGGAGTGTTGCCTACTAGGTATAGAGTATAAAAGTTCAGTTTTTTAGAAAATGGTCACAAGGACATGCACAGTGAAAAGAAAGGGAGAGTGTCAATAATAGTGTTGAGCACTATTATTATTATTATTATTATTATTATTATTATTATTATTATTATTAATAATAATAATAATTAATTTATTTTTATTATTATAACTATTTTGATATTATATATATATATATATATATATATATATATATATATATATATATATATATATATATATATATATATATATATATATACACTGTGTGTGGTTTCCTTGTGTAAAATCATTTGATATTTGTTTTAATGTGCACCTGTTTGATGTAATTGAATAATTAGCTGGATGACCTGCAGCATGTTAAAATTGCCTTGTTATGCTTAATACAGGACTGTTAAAAACTGAGGGAAGAGAATGAAACACAGAGGAATAAAGAAAGAGAAAAGCGACAAGGTAAGAGACAGGAGAAAGACACAGAAAAGACGGGGAACACAGGAACTATATGAGAAGAGATTCATTTTACGACTTTGTAGACACCCAGTACGCTGGGATGTGTGGTTGCTTGAGTCTTTTCTGGGTTGCAACTTTAAAGCCTGACCGAAGCAGGGACAAGCTGAGCCTGTTCCCACTAACAGGAAGGCTGACAGCTGGATCCGTGGAGCGGCTGAGTGAGCTGGCATCCAGGAGTCTGAGTCACAGTTTTTGCCATCTAAGAGGGGAGAGGGATTTGTTTACTCCCCTCTTCAAAGTTAAGTGTTGCCTTTTTATTTTTTTCTTGTAAGTTTGGATTTTGTTTTTTTTCTTTGCTTTAATAGTTTATGTTTATTTCATCACTGAAAGTATATGTTGATTCTGCGTTTTCTTGTGTTGTGTTTTTTTTTTTATTATGAGATTGACTCCTTCTTTCACCCTGCACCATCCCCCTTCTGAACATCTGTTGTAGTCGTTTCTCACACACTTCACTGGTTTGTACTATTTGAACGGATGGACTTTACACACTGTTTTACCCTGGAAAGAGACTTGGACTCCCTATTACTTGGACTCCCGTTTATATATACTGTCTTCTTTTTCTATATTTCACCATTTAATGTGTTATGGAATAATGCTAATTGATTCATTTAAAAACCTGATTTTAACTGTTGGAATAATAAATGTTTTATAATTGATGGTAATTTGTGGACCTTCCTTTGTGTGGCTGCTCAATTATATTTGTTATACAGCCTTACAAGTGAAATGCTGCTATTTAGAACATATTTGCTGTTTTTTATTTTTAAACGCAGGGCCCTGCTCACAAAGCTTTCTCAGGACTTTTATCCGAAGTTATTTTGACTCAGTTTTATTCATAGAAGCAGGCTTTGTAGATAGGACCTGTACTCTAATTTGGTTGAGCATTTTAGTGGGGGATATATACCTAGGTGTTCCACTGAAATAGATTTTTCTTTTTTGTCCCCAGTTGTTTGAGAAGCTCACATTGCAACTGCCCCTCTGTGTATTGTTAGAACTCTCCAATGTCAAGGACTCTGATGCTTCATTAAAGAGTGTGGGTTTACTTAATTTTTTTTCAAGGAGATACATAGCTAACTGTTTTTATTTTAAGTGATAAGCTTGAAAAGAAACATGTATCTTTGATTGGTAATAAAAATGTGGGAATATATTTTAAAGGGAAAGGTTTTGTGGTTGAAATGAGAGGTTCATGAGCAGCTCATGTAGACGTGACTTGTTGCCACCATGTGGAGTGCAACGCCTCATGAAATGTGACCCATCTGAAAGATTGGGTTAGAGGGCAACACCATGTGTATTCTAGTCCTCAGCATAATTATACACTGTGTATCAACCCCAATCTGTACTAGAGAAAAGTATATGTTGGCTTGTGGATTAGGCCATAATGAAGGAATTAAGGACACACATTGGGGAATAGCCAAACAGTGTGTATACTTTGCAAAGTTTCTTTTAGTTTTATCAAGATTTTTTGATTCAGTGTTTGAAAATGCGGGAGGTAGAAGGCTTAAACAGTTTTATCATTGATTAATGTTAATTCAATACCCAAAAACAGTCCCTTGTGATTTGTTTGTTTCTTGAATGGGCATCTGCTCAAAACTGACGAAACAGGCTCTCACAAGCATGTGCTTGAAAAGCTTTGCATGACTGTCTGGCCCTTGGCCTGAACTTGATGTGTCAACTTCCCTGACATTTCTTGTAAGTTTATTGCTGTTAAATTTCCCACCTGTTGTGCTGCCTCAGGTTTTTTTTAAATAAAGCTATGCAACTATAAAATCCCTTTGTGTTTCTATTTACTAAACAAACAGAAAATGTTAATGAAATGAAGATGTATCTCACAAGTATGTGTGAGATTTTATATTCTTCCCTTCAATTAACAAAATGGATTTTAAACACTCCTAATGATGTCTGCTAATGATCTGTCCTTCCCTTCTTCCACGAGTCTACTTCAGGAGTATAAAAAAACTGTCCTAAGTTTAACCATTTCCCAAATCCTGTCAGCTGTCTTCCTTCCTTGACATAGCGCCATTAAAAATAGAACATCCATACCGACCCATTCACTACTCCAACACAATCCATCTGGCAGCTGGGATCTCAAAAGAAGGGTTACTTGTCAGGCTCTTGAATGAAGCTAAGAGGAAACACAAACCACGATCTTTTACTTAAACAGTAGCCGATCTAAATACAGTTGCCATTCAGACCTCTAAAAGCAGGGGAGTTTGTAAAAGCTGACATCAATAACAATACTTGTGAGGCTCTTTAGTTCATTTTTGTTAGCATTGGTGCTGATCCTGTTTGAAATATTTAATTAAACAGTGGAGATATTTATATCTGCCGCTGTTTAGATTAATTGAATAGATGCCATTTTCGCAATTAAAGCAAGTCTCAAAATCTGTAAGATACAAAAAAAAAAAAAAAAAAAAATTAACAATCTGGACCGGATCCAAAAGAAATGAATCATATAGACAGGCCAGTCAACAAAGTTTAAATCTTTCATCACAAAGTTAATCAGTAATATTATAGCTGAATGGGGGTTTTACAGTTAAGGAGCATATTCAATTGATGATATTCCATGCAGTACTGGGAACACAGATTACATATTGGTATAACACAAAGCTGGTTTATTAGATTGTTATCTAAATAATCTAAGCAAAGAATTAGTATTTATAAATCCATCAACAGCAACCTTCTCTGCATTACAAATATAATCGTTTCCCAGAACTGTATTTCTAAATTTATGAATACTGTCTGCATTAATATAAATCAAGCAGCACTTCTAGTCCAGGTTCAAAAGTTGGGAGCAGCAATCATGTTGTAGTTCGGAATGCCGTTTTTTGAACGCTAAAATGGATAAATTATGCCTTACACAAAAATCGATGCTAGTTTTTTTTGAAGGCTTGTCTATACCCCTTATCAGAATAATTGTTGTGCAACACCTGCCTCCATTGAGACACTGAAACAAATGCATCAAAGCAAAAAGCTGCTCTGGTTGCCTTTAAAGTTAGACAGACACATTATATGGCATAAGAACCTGTGAGTACTTGTGCCTGCCCCCTACAAATAATGTTCCTCTTCACCAGCATCAGCCACATTGGAGATACAGATGGAAAATTCCAAACACAGAAGGTGTTTGGTTACTCTTCTTAATGGAAATGTAAAGGTACACTGTCAAACTGCACTCCTCGTTATAAAAAAGCAAGGACTCTTCAAGTAATTACAGTCAGCATGAGAGAAAAAAATACTGCACAACACTTTAAACTTCACAGTGGAATTAAAGTTAACCAAAAAAAAACAACCGTGTACTGTATATGTGTTTATACAATTATTATTTAACACCAACTGGTATAAAAACCATAACTTTTACTACATGAAAGTCAATGAAGCATGTTCCAAGGCTCTTGAGTTGTTAAAGGAGATTGAACACGTCTGCACTAATGCTCTGGGCTTATGGTTTAACATGTTTCCCCATGATGAATTCTCTCTCATCTCAGTTTGTAACTTCTGATTGGTATTTTCGCCTATATATTTAGCACTCGCTGTTGATTCTATATTTGCTGTCTTTCATGTTAGGTCCAGGGACAGCTAATCCTCCCCTTCACAGTCCCTATTCTAGAGCGCACATGTCATGTAAAGCTATGGGTGTAATAATCAAGGCTTTAAAGACATGTCACTTTAACTTGGGTAAAGCCTGTTTACCGTTTGAACCCTATCTTGCCATGAAAACCAAACATTTAAACTGTCGTCTCGTTCTAATTCATTATTTAGTGTCTAGAGAGTCAAGAGCACCAACACATCTAAAATAATCCTTGTATTATTGAGTGCCAACAGGTTTTACTTCTGCAATATAATATATCAACACCAAATCATCTGAGACCTCTGTGCTTCCCCATATTGTGCTGGATATATGCTGTTCAATACCAGAACTATTGTACAAATATTTGCCAATGGTTTTTAAAAATACAAACGCAGTTGATTGTATGGCAATGCTACTGGACCTGTTTCACATTTCTCATCTCCTCTGTCCTGTAACATCATTTCAGTTACAAAGCCAAATCCTTTTGTACGCTCGCAGCTGGAAACATTATTTTAGCTTATTAGCTTAGTTGGAAGGAATCTCCCAATTGTTCCTTTCAGTAATCATTCTTAATGAGGCAGAACATGAGATTTAGAGGTTAATAAGAGTTTACTTTGGGTTTAGAGTCAGGGTATGTCAGAAACAAGGAGGGTGTTTTTCTAAGAAACTGATCCCTCCATTCCTTTGTGAAATAATGTATTGCGCGCTGCTCTCTAGGTCTTGCCTGTCTGTTAAATTAATTTCATACAGGTGCAATGTTCATTATCTTGAGTTGTGAAATGATTTATAATGTCCTTAATTCAAAAATGCATGGAGAGAGGGAAATTATTTTTCATAGGTAAAAAATGCAATCAGGTGAAAATCGAGTGAGTGTTTTGTTTCTAGTGGAGTCTTGGGAGAGAGGAACAGTAGTGCATTTGGTCATTACAACACATTTTATAAACAAGTTAAGATCATTTACAAGATGTATGTCTTATATTTAAACTATGAGATGATAGAGTTGACCATTATATCTCTACTAGTATAAACTTAATATAAAATTAGACAAGATGTTCCTAAGGTATAGCCTTCAGTAGCCATCCAGTCAGAAGCTAAAACTCCTGCATAACTAGGTTACAATTTACATATCCTCAACCAGCCATGTTATATTTGTCTTTAAAGCCAGGACATACTTCTGCTGGGGTGTTATTAGCCACTAGCCTTGTTGACATCAAGTGTTGGATGTCTCAGAATTATTTGATGTTGAATTCTGATAAAACAACAGTTATGCTAGTGGGCTCTCAGAACCAACTAAAGCATGTTGGTTTACTTGAGTTAGACTTTAGCAGTCTCTCATCAGAACTAAAACTAGAAATTAGAAATTTGGGGGTCATCTTAGACTCTGATCTATCATTCAAGACTCATGTTAGGAAGGTTACTAAAGTATCCTTTTATTATTTGAGAAATATAGCTAAACGTAGACCTATTATTTCTGTAAATAAAATAAGACTAATACATGTGTTTGTTTCATTTAGAATTGATTGTGTAATGCACTTTTCTCTGGTTTCCTAAAACGTGATGTCTTGATGACAGAATTCTGACTAAAACTGGAAAAGGGAACATATTACTCCTGTTTTGGCCTCTTTGCACTGGCTCCCTTTGCAGTTTAGAATCGATTTTAATATTTTGCTTTTAACTTAAAAGACCATGAATGAATTAACAACAGTTACTTACAGGGATTATTGACCCTGTATACTTCTAACCGCACCCTTATATCACAAGGAGCTGGGTTGCTGGTTATTCCAGCATGATAAACAATAATGCAAGAAGGGCCTTTTCTTGTAAAGCTCCTAAATTACAGTTTAATCAAGACTTTTCTAGCTTAGTTTTTGTATTTTATAATCAAAACTGCATTTTCTTTTTGTCCTTTTCTAAATTGCAATGTTATCATTTTTTTTGTGTTAGACTCTATTCTGTTCTATTTCTACAAACTAGTTTTTTTTTTTTTACAATTAAAACCACATTTGTTTTCTCTTTTTTAATTTCTGTTCTATCGAATTCTGTAGTTAATTGAATGGTTTAATTGATCATTTTGTGTGTGTGAAGCTCTTTGAGATGAAAGGCACTATATAAATATGAATTGATGTTGTTGTATGTGCATATCAAGTTTCATCTCTATTTAATGAGTATCAGAAAATAGGTAAAAAAGACACTTGTCTGTGACAAATGTATGTATAACTAAGGGTACCATCACCACATCGCCTTGCTTGTTAATATACACCCACAGCAGGGTTTAATTAGATAGTCTTTGGCCATTGCAGAATAGTAAATAATTGACAAACTTCCAATGAATCTGCAATTACTTAGCGATGTAATTCCCAAACTGAGGCTCTCAAGTCAACTTACTGCTTACAGCTGGGACATCTAAGAAGGATCCACTTTCTATACATGTTACTTTGAAGTTCAAACTGAATTCTAAATATATTTGTATCTTCTGGCGGTTATAGTCATTAATCATTTTGTATTTATTTCCTTTCTCTAAAAGTCCTGTTTTTAATAATAGACAAGTTACAGTACTCAGGGGTGCAAATTTGGCACTATAGTGCTACATTCTAGCACCAGGTTACCATATATAGTGCCAGCAGCAATTCTGGTGCCAGTAAACGTGTTTGATTATTCATTTGTATCCCTTAAAACTTCAAAGATGATATTTGGGTCTGGACTACTCACATGACCCACCCTCATCCATCCACAAACACAGGATAGGGGTAAGGGGTGGTGGGCTTGATTAGGGTTTGATCATTTAGCACCAGTGGGCAAAAAATTTAGTTTATCCTGTACTGAAAAATGTGTTGTACCTTAGGAATTGACTGACTTTCATTTAGAGATCTTGTAATTGGGTGGAGTTAGTGACTTTGTATCTGTTCATTGTGGTATTGTTGACTAACATTAATCAACTACTTAAAGGAGAAGTATTTTAGACTAATATGGACTTCTTCATGCATGTCACAGAACCCCTGCATCTGTTGCAACATGGGACATTGACACCTAATTGATAAACACATTTTTTCTTGACTTTTTTAGTTTACCGTGCAAGTGTAAAACAACAACAGCTAATTGAACACTGACATTCAGTGCTGAAAGCCAATCTGCTCAAAGTTTAACATTTCAAACCATAGACGCGTACACAATACTGTTCAGCCTCCATTCATGACTCTTATGTTCCCAAACGGGAGTAACCTAATATTATAGCAGGAAAGCCGTACTAACATTAAGTTTGCATTGATCCCTGGGTATCGGTAGAGCTACTGCATCTGTATGTACCTCTTCTGCACTCTCCACACTCCATTCAAGGCCGGTCATGCTTCTCATCTTCCATTTGGGCTTTTGTCCTGGTACAGTGTGTGTTTTCTTATAGAATGATGTCAATGGATGAAAGCTGACATGAGGAACTACCTGAGCAGGGTTGCCATTTTACATGCCATCTCCCTTTGGATGAACTTCTGATCTTTAATGCGATTGTCTGGATGAAAGTGACACAATATGGCTTGGAACTGGTCCCAATCTCACCTAAATGAAGACACTGCTATTGTATCCCCACCACAGCTGTATCTACCGGTTTATAGTAGTTTTTACAAAACTGTGTTCTCCATTAGACATTTCAGTTTTGTTTCCATGGATGTAGTCCTTACAACGTCCTACTGCTGTAAGGGGTGTCACAAAGAACAACAGGATTTAAAGTGTAAGTTTGTTTCCCCAGGGCTAAAACTACCTAAAGGGAATGTGTAGACAAACAAACTGGTCAATGAGATCTTATTTCTACAAAAGTGGAATGCAGCAAAAGCTAAACATTCTGACTTTAAAATCACTCACAGGCTGTCACAAATCTGCTCTCATTCATATGTGGAAATAAAAACCCATAACATTGTTTGAGGGATGAAATGAAGATAAGAGGTTAGCTTTGCACCTTCATACAAGTGTAGTTTATTCCCTGTATACAGGTTTTGAGGAGTTGAATATTGAGAATCTGCAGGAGAGGATGGAGCTATCATTATTACCCTGCTTCTCATTAAACCTCTGTATTCCAATTTGCTTATGTAATTAGTATATTATATAAAAAAAATAAAAATAAAAAAATAAAAAAAAAACATTTTGTATCTATTTTTGGGGTTGTAAAGTTGTGAAAACCTGAACTACCGTGTTTGGCGTACCTAGCACACCCTTCTCTAAACTGGGGTTTTACGTCTACTCGTCCTCCTGTCAAGCAAACTACAGATGCTTAAATAGAGGACCTGCTCTACTAAATGTGTTTTAAACTTCTGTCTTGTATGTTGCGTGCATCCAGTTTTGAGTCCTTATGGGGAACTATGGCTGCTTGTGTGGTCTCCAGAATGTTGTGTCTTTTTATAGCCCTGGCCGCTGCATACGGAACACAGGAGGAGCGGTGGGCTGCTTGACTGTGTGGGGTCATCATGATTTCAGCAATGCTACATCAAGACATCAGTAACAATGATTATCCAGATTTAAAATTCCTGGGTAAATTGTCCACAAGTAAAAACATTTAAATCATACCTGTGTAAGTGTGCTCAGTAATCCTTAAAGCACAAGCTATACAGTGCTTATATGCATTTAATTTTATAATTAACGTGCAGATCTTATGGAAAAATACCATGTGCTATGCTGACAATGTCTTGGTTGTTTACACAGCATCTTAATCTTTTAACAATCCTACTTCGACACCACAGATTTTTGAAGACCTAAGATGGAGACATCCTCGAACTGGTGAACAGCTTTAAATATAAATAAGTATTAAAGAGTTAGATCAAAGGTTATGTTTGAAAGATACATTATAAAAACATATGCACATATAGAACTTGGTGCCGTTTGCAGGGCTAAACATGGCCCGTATGCCCATTTTGGATTATGTTTTTGTACAAATAACTGTAAACAAAACTATACTAAACTGACAACAGTTTGTTATAGCTGTGCACTACAACACTTACCTTACAGACATCTGTGTCCACACTAGCAGAAGCACAACTTATAAATCAATGTAAAATGCTGCCATGTCTATTTGCAAGAAGTTGTATGGACTAGAGCAAGTTTTTGAGCCATTCAGTTAAGCAACTTCTTTGTTACCTGTGCCTGACAGACGATCTTCCAGGTTGTCTGCCACTGCGTGGTTACGTGCAAAATGGTTGGGCAACTGGTGCAGCAAAGTGCATTTCAGTGTCCCGCAGAGGGGCAAATAGCCAGACACATCTCCCTGCTGACCTAAAAACCTCTCTGGAGTGTCAGTGTGTTTCACAAAAGATGAATATGACATCTTGAAATGTTAATATGTACTGCTATTGATGTATAATTTTGTTTAAAAAAAATAAAATGTATTTAACTTTCAATGCTGTCCCCTGGGACACACAAAGGCAGGCAAAAGTCACAAGGCTCCAGTCCTTGACATAATATACACACGTTTAGATTTGTTTCTCGAGTTGTTGGTTTTGTGAGTTGCAGTCTGCTACAGCTATGGCTTAACATCATGTAATTAAAAAAAAAAAAAAAAAAAAAAAAACTACAAAACAATATCACAAGAGTCTACTGGAAGACATAATAGTAGTACAGTATTTCATGCTAGATTTCAAAATGTCACATTTTTCAATTTGTCAGTTTGTTAAGTATAGATATGAAAAACTGCAAGGTGGTATGTAACTAAAGCAACTCAGCAGGTTTCATTCAAATTAATTAATTCTACAGGGTGATAAAAAACTTTTGGCCATAGCTGTGGTATCCCAGGAGGCATTCCAGAACTTGCAGAGTCTAGGAAAGCAGTTACTCTTGAGGGTTGTTCAATTTCCATTCATTGCTGCACGTACACAGCCACTGCAACCCCAGTGATCACAGGTCATCCCAAGCCACCTTCACAGTAGATTTTTTTTCTTTTGTTTAAACGTCTTCCAATCTGTAAGATTTAAAACTGCATTGAAAGGTTATTTAGCATTATCGCCACTGTCTCCAAGGTTTTATACAATGTGGTTTTTACCTCATAACTTACTACTAAACTGTTTGCTCGTGAGTGTTTTTTTTTTTGTGTGGTTTAGTGTGTTTGTGTTTGAAAGCGCCTATGGTAGGAACATATTTGTACATGATCCAAGCCATAGAAATTCATTAGAACTCAATCAGCCACTATGTTTCCATAATTTCCATTTAAATACGAGACGGAGTGAGGTGGGGGGGGGGGGGGGGGGGGGTAAATATTTGTGGGTATATAGGACAGGATGTACATTTTGCTATCGTGTCACCGTTTAAAAGTAATTTTCGATTGTGTACAACGTGGCAAGGGTTCAAGTATATTAAATATCTTCATATAGTTGTTTATAGACTTCATAAAGATAAGTTTGTACATTGTTGATTATGAATGGGTTATTTATACTACAGTAAATATTTTACATAGACAGTAGACAAGGCAGTCAATCTTGTTTAAATCATAAAGCTGATACAATTATATAAATGACACACACTTTTATTGTACAAATACACTGGTCTGTAATCCTACATACACAGATCATGTTTATTATACAAATTATAAATATGTTTTTGTTATACAAGTTTTGTTGTGATCTCCTGCTTAGGCAATGAATCTGAATAATTTCTATTTAAAAAAAAGATGAGGTTCCACGATTGGGTAAAATGCCTTCTCCAAACATGGTATCGTATGACTTTTTTAAAAATTCAACATAGTTCTGGATGCTCTGTTTATGGCTTTCTGATTGGTCCAAATTTAGTTGCAGGTCTTTTAAGCGTAGTTCAAATTGGTTTTCTGCCTGTAAAACAAATAATATTATTTAGTAAGGCAGTTGTTTAAATACCAATCCAAAAGTTAACAATGTGTTCTTACTACCACTTTCTCAACTTTAACACTTTTTGGCAGGTTTGTATTAAAATTGCCAACTTGTCAATCATTTTGTATGGTACTTCTGCTACACAGCAGGATATCGTCAGAAGCATTTCACCATTCTATTTATTTATTTATTTATTTTTTACATTAAACAAAATGACATTTGGCTTTAGCACAATGGCTGAGACCAGTCATTCTTACAAATATAACTGCCAACAGATTACATATGGATAGATCTGCAGAGGTATGTAGCAAATAGAAAAGCAGCTATTAGACCCTGAAAGCATATCAAACATTTACTCCAAGCACATCCAAACTGACCATCTGCAATTTTGGCACTTTGACAAAAGAGCAAAAAAACCTGGTGAATTGTAATACCAAGCTCAACTTTGAAATGTCCAAAGCAACATAGAAGGGATTACCACATTACAGCAGGAGAACAAAAAACAGCTGATACTGAAGATAATTAGAAGCTGAGCCTGCTAATGAAGACCTGCTATAAAGCATGCACATTACATTTTTTTAAAGCAACATGTTGGAGTGGTTGTAAGCTTTTAATGTTATACATATCACCTTACTAAAAGAAACCGAATGAAGAAACCATACAAAAAGAACTATGCTAGTTACTTTTTAATTAACCAGCTTCAGATTAACAAGAAATCAATTTCCCCCAAAATAATTTAATATTTTACATATATAAAAGGACAGAATTGTAGCTAATATATGGATTTATTATACCATTCAATCAAATTAGAGTTTATATATGTTTACACACCAGACAAACAAGACTCTGCATAAAGGCTATAAAAGCTTTTGAAAACAGCACTCAATCAATATCTCTTTGCCATAACTTTTTTGAAGAAAGCCTATTAAATTTGTGCTTTCATTAAGAAGTCTAATAATAACAATATATTATTAAATTATTTTGAACAGAAATTAGCAAATAACAGGTGGTTTCAAAGACACAGACCTTGGACTATCTCATGTTTCATTATAAGTTATTCCCAGAGTAACACTGTTCAGGGTCTGTGAAAAATCACTGCAAGGCTCTTAAAACTACTTAGAATTTGTAAGAAAAGAGATGTTTGAGGGATTGTAGTATTATCAGTTTATATAAACCGTGCAAATGTCTCTTCCATTTTCTTTGGCATAACTTTCCGATTAACAAAATATATAAAACACTTACTGTTTCGGGGTTGTTCATTTTTCATTTTTGTGAAAATAAAATCAGTGGCAAACAGAGTATGCAATGTCAACTTCACATCACATGCCAGACGCCACTACTCTCTCCATGCCAGCACAAATTAAAATCAAGCTGAGATTCCAAGTCTGTGTGGCAGGAAAAATGCTCACAACACAAACAAGGATGGTGGCTGACATTACCCGGCATCTATTTTCACTAGAAGGCAAACAGTACCCAATTGAACACCGGTCTGTGCACACAAAGCACACTGCAGTAAATGGAGTACACCATCGCAGAGCTCAATGCCTGTCTCAATCCATTCAAGTCTGAGGATTTCACAGGTTCACTCAAAAAGGAAATCGAAGTTGTGAAAAGTCATCATATCAACAGTCCATTTCGAATGTACTTACAAAACAGGGACCCACTGTGGACTGTTTCCAGCAACCCATTGAATTCAACATGCAACTGCACAGTTCTAATAAATCAATGTTTTCAGCCTCCTGAAGGTTTGAACTCTTCCACATTGTGTTAAAATACAAATATGGATAAAGATGTATGTCATTAGATTTCTTTCATTCACAGGACACTAAGCTTCCAATGTTGCTACAAAATGTTTATTACACATCTAGAGTATACCAAAAAACTGTAAATAGCATATTGAATCAAAACCATTTTGAGAATAAGTAGGTTACCATGTTGCAGTTGCTTGTCTCTGCTATAAACTCAAGGCATTGAAACCTGTAATCTGTGTCACTAAAAGTTTCCTCCAAAAGATATTTAACTGGCCAAAACGATTTTAGGAAAAGAACAAAACACAGATGGGAAAATATTAAACCCCCAGTGCATGCAGAGCAAGAGGCTTTACAACCAGTACAATGTGAAGTACCTGGCCTCTCAGATAACATTTTCATAACATAGTAGTTGTGTGAAGAACACTTCTTGTACTCTGCAGTGCCAAGAATAATATGATAGAAGCAGCCCTTCAGAAAACTGGGCGAAGGATCACTGCAATACTTATATGAAAAGACGGACCAACAGTGTGAAAGATTAGTATTCAATAATGCAACAGGCAAATCTGAAAGGAAGGAGCAGTAGGTTGATGCAGAGGTTTTGATAGCTAGTCCCTCTCTTGCTCTCCACACCGACTGGACTGTACAAGACAGATAAAAAAATAAAAAAATAAAAAATAAATGGTAAGAAAAGCTCCAGCAATATTTCAGCAGAAGCAATGCAAGGAGGCAATTAGTTTTCCAGAAATCAATATGGGTGCATCCTCACCAATTTATTTGCTTGCTTCATTTGTTTTAGCTCCTTTTCTCTTCGGCTGTTTTCAGTTTCTAACTCCAGTATTTTGCTCTGGAGTGCTCTTTCCTTGTCAGACGCTTTCTCCTTCAAGTCAGTAACCTACAGGTTTAAAGATTAGTAAATGGCACACAAACTGAGGTATTAAACAATACTTGAGATGCTTTTCACACAGACATTGGGTCTCAGGGGTAATTTGGTCCCTTAGCTCAAAAGATAGCAGTTGGGTTTCAGCTTAAAGGATTAATATAGTGTTAAACCTTAAGTAAACAAAACCATATGCAGCAATCTGATGATAAAAAATGTAAAAAAAAATCAAGCACTTTCATCTTTATATATATATATCATATTTATTATGCCTTCAATATGCAGTATTTCATAAGACTGATGGTATGTTTTACTTCTGTTACATAAAGCACTGTGGAAAGGTCAGATGCAGCAACAAAACACTACCTGGAGTATTCCTTTTGATTTTCCACTTGACTCACTAAATCAATGTCAGATTAGTCTACTTTATCAAATGCTAGAACATCTGAAGGATGTCTCCATTTGAGACAACTTACCATGTAATAAGTAATAATTGTTTAGATGATTTTGTGTGTGTATATATAACTCTTGTTTCTGTGGATCTGTTGATAAATGAGGTGTCAATGTGTGCGACTAGAATGCATGAATAAAATACAAAAACTAGCAATGTAAACCAAAATTTGCGTTTACTGGAGATGTATGCAATACAATATATTACAAAAGACAGAAAAATGTATTAAAATGAGTTTACAGTGATACTCCTAGCAAAATATTTACAAAATGCAATACACCTCCGAAAACATTTCCCTAGCTTTTTCCGTTACCAAAAAAATAATACTAATAAAAAAATTAAATAACTATCAGAGCTAACAATTTTCCTGTAAACTATGTTGTGTATCTAGCAGCTAGAAATATCAGAAGGTATTATTGCTAATTTACTCCACGCATTAATATTATTATAGTTTGTTTTGTTTGTTTTTTTTAAACTAAATAAACAAGCCTGCTGTGTAATTTCAACAAAATACATAACAGATGTTGTTTATTTTTTGCAACAGCTTTTTTTAAACAATTCACTGCTGCAAGTCGTTCTTTTGAACCTTGACAAAGTCACAGTCTTTTGTTTCAGTGAAGCAAAATATGTTTGCTGGGCTTCACAAAGTAACTACCTCAGAAGAACTCATTTTACAGAATCCTTCTGCTGTTCATACCAAGACATGAATCCTTGCATATATAGCACTGCTGTCTTGGCGTCGATTCTACTGGTTAGACTGAGGCATGCATCTGTGTGTGTGCATTAAGTCTACATTGACAATAATGTACTGTATTTCAGAGATAAAACTCATCAGGGAGCAGTGGATAATTGAAGTCATGGATGAACGGGGTGCAGATAAATGAGGATCTACTGTGTGTGTGTGTGTGTGTATATATATATATATATTTTATATATCTATCTGTCACCCCAGGTTTAGTGTAGACACTAAACCCAACTTAGTCATTTTGGAGTGAAGATTTAGAAAACAGAATCCCAGTTTAAGAGATTATCCTACCCTCAAGAAACAAACATACAGGGGTGTGGTTCATCACCACAGTGATGAATTTCACACATCATAGACTCCAGGAAAAAAAAAAAAAGCCTCAGGTTAGTTGACTAAACACTGCTCTTCTGCCTTGATAGCTTCCTGGATTACAGTTATGTCATCTGGTACTACTGAAAAGAATCTGAATTATAAAATGAGGCAATTGTTTCTGGGAGAAGTCTTTGTCAATGCGTTTTGTGATGTAATATTTCAGTTATGGTACGCAATGTTTTTGTGCTTTAGATGTAGTCACAGCAACAAATGCCAATCAGTGCAATTGGTATTGTTTCCAGAAAAGTGTGGATGCCCTAAAATTCAAACCAGCTACATCTGTACCTCTTTCCACCACATTGCTTTAGATTTTAGCATACATAAAAGGTCTGTGGCATTTAGATATTTTGCTGTTAAGATACTTGATCCTGAGTCATTGGTTTAATCTATTTACTGTCTGGATGGCAAGTTGAGATGCAAAGAATCTTCAGGTTCAGGTTCACAGCTCCCTAATAATTATATTCCATTATATATATATATATATATATATATATATATATATATATATAGTATATATATATATATATATATATATATATATATATATAATATATATAGAGAGAGAGAGAGAGAGAGAGAGAGAGAGAGAGAGAGAGAGAGAGAGAGAGAGAGAGAGAGAGAGAGAGAGAGAGGAGAGAGAGAGAGAGAGAGAGAGAGAGACACACACACAGTGCCTATAGAAAGTCTACAACCACTTTCCAAATTTTCACCTTTGCTGCCTTATAGCCTGGAATTAAACTGCATTAATTTTTTTTTTTTATCTACACATTCTACCCCACAACTTCCAAGTGAAAAAATATTTTACAAAATTTGCAGAAAATTAATTAAAAATAAAAACTGAAATAGCTTGGTTGGATAAGTGTCCAACCCCCTTGTAATAGCAATCGGAAATTAGCTCAGGTGTAACCAATCGCCTTCACAATCACACACCAATTTAAGTGGCCTCCACCTGTGTTAAATTGTAGTTATTCACATGATTTCAGGATAAATTCAGCAGTTCCTGTAGGTTCCCTCAGCTGGGTAGTGCACTTCAAAGCAAAGACTCAACCACAAGCACCAAGGTGCTTCCAAAAGAACTCCAGGGCAAAGTTGTTGTAAGGCACAGATCAGGGGATGGGTATAAAAAAATATCAAAGGCCTTGAATATCTCTTGGAGCACGGTCAAGACGATTATTGAAAAGTGAAATGTGTATGGCAAGACCCTGCCTAGATCAGGCCATCCCTCCAAACTAGATGACCGAGCAAGGAGATGACTGATCAGAGAGGCTACCAAAAGGCCAATGGCAACTTTGCAAGAGGCTTTCATGGCCAAGACTGGTCAAAGTGTGCATGTGACAACAATATCCCAAGCACTCCACAAATCTGGCCTGTATGGTAGGGTGGCAAGAAGGGAGCCATTACTGAAGAAAGCGCACCTTGAATCCTATTTGAAGTATGCAAAAAAATAAATAAATAAATAAATAAAAACTTTCTGTAGCCATGTGGAAAAAAGTTTTGTGGTCTGGCAAAACTAAAATGGAACCATCCCTACTGTGAAGCATGGTGGTGGCAGAATCATATTATGGGGATGTTTTTCATCGGCAGGGACTGGGGCACTTGTTGGGATAAAAGGGAAAATGAATGGAGCAAAGTACAGAGAAGTCCTTGAGGAAAACCTGCTGCCCTCTGCAAGAAAACTGAAACTGGGACGGAAGTTCACCTTTCAGCATGACAACGACCCAAAGCACACAGCCAAAGCTACACTGGAGTGGCTAAGGAACAAAAAGGTAAATGTTCTTGAGGGGCCCAGTCAGAGCCCCGACCTAAATCCAATCAAATTTGTGGCATGACTTGATTGTTGTCCATCAATGCTCCCCAAGGAACCTGACAGAGCTTGAACAGTTCTGTAAATAAGAATGGTCGAATATTGCCAAATCTAGGTGTGCAAAGTTGGTAGACACTTATCACAACAGACTTACAGCTGTAATTGCTGCCAAAGGTGCTCCACCAAGTACTGATCTTTCAGTTTTGTATTTTTAATATATACTTTTTTCTCAATAAAAATGTTTCTCCCCTTAACAGTGTGGAGTATGGTGAGTAGAGAAGTGGAAAAAAATCCTTATTTAAATGCATGAAACTCTAAGGCACTGACACAACAAAATGTAAAAAAAGTTCAAGGGGGTGTAAACTTTCTATAGGCACTGAATGTTGTTCTCTTGATCATTATAGAAATTTGAGGAGTTGCCATACCTGTTTTCTAACATCTGCCAGAGCTGCTTCCAACTGCCGAGTAAGAGCAAGAGATTGAGCTGACCTCTCCTCCAGCTGCTTCCCACTGTAATGGAGTGCTTCTTCTTGCCTTGACAGTTGCTGAACAAGCTTCTGATTCTCTGACTGAACATCTTCTATTTTCCTTTAGAAAAAAAAAAACACCTCTCTATATCCTATCAAACACAGCCAGAATGAAACAATGCTGTTAATATTTAATAATTAAAAACATCCATTTACCTATGAATAGCATCCAATTTGAGCTGTAACTCAAGATTTTCCTTGTGCAGTAAACCATTTTTTTCTCTGGATGATTCTAGCAGTTTGGTTTGATTTTCCACCTACAAACACACAGGACTTCATCTCATGAAAATAGTAGATTTTCTATGCAAGAAAATGAAAAGGTACTGCAGAACTGCAGATGACCAAGATGCCTCAGCTGGCAATCAAGCTTTTAACATCTAGGATTTTTTTTTTTTTTTTTAGTTTTTCAAAGTAGAATTTGCTTTTACAAAGTGTTAAGCACACCATGCTCAAAGGACTTCACAGCTGAATTAAATGAGCAACCATTTTGTACCTTCACAACACACTCTTAACATTATTAATTATCCCCAAAAGTATCTAGGTAAATGTTCCCCGCACCCCTTTACTCTAAACTATAGATAAGAAGTGATCAGAAGTAATTGTGCTTGTGCTTCTGAGATGTTCTTGTGGTTTTTGCCTAGCTCCTGGCAGACACAAAGCTAAATTAAATGCTGGCACATTTAAAACACAGTAACTTACAAAATAAACTAATTGGATTGACATGGATATTAAATATACACCTCCTCACAGAATAGCTATGGCAATCTATCTATGTACACAAGACTCAAAGGTGCTATGGTTTCCACATGCATAAGGGAAGGACTTCAATCTTCAGTTCTGTCAAGCTTGTACTTTTATATAGTTCAACAAGGGTATAGTCCCCAAAGCATAAAGTCAATAACAAAGGTATTATCTAAACTTATATATTCCATCCACTATGCTAAAGAACACAAAACAAAAGCAACCAAGCACAGTACTACGTGCTCTGTGATGTACACCATGCAAAAATACACTCTGTCATATAAGACTTGAACTACTTTAAGTGGAGATGGCGCATAAGAGGGAAGAGCATAAGCAAGACGAGACTACCACCAGGTGGTTAGAACTGTAATGGCCCTTCACCAGGGGAAGGTGGTCCTTTATTTTCTGTAACTCATCAATATGCACCTTGACCTGCAGCTGACTAACAACATGTGACTTGTGTGAGTATCTTCGCTCGCAGCTCAGGAGGTTTTCCTGACAGTCCTGCAGCCTTTGCTCAGCTGCCTTCAGTAAATCAGGGAAAGTTTCTAGCTCCTTCACACGAGCCTCCAGATGCCTTTTCACCTGTTCCAGAACATTAACAGAATGTGGGCAAAAATATATATTACAACAATTATTTGCATTTCATTTTTCAAGACTACTTAAAAAGAAATGTAACTTATATTTTTTTTTTCTCTCTCTCTCTCTCTCTCTCTCTCTCTCTCTATATATATATATATATATATATATACACACACACACACACACACACACACACACACACACACACAGTACTGTGCAAAAGTTTTAGGCAGGTGTGAAAAAATGCTGTAAAGTAAGAATGCTTTCAAAAATAGACATGTTAATAGTTTATATTTATCAATTAACAAAATGCAAAGTGAGTGAACAGAAGAAAAATCTATATCAAATCAATATTTGGTGTGACCACCCTTTGCCTTCAAAACAGCATCAATTCTGGTACACTTGCACACAGTTTTTGAAGGAACTCAGCAGGAAGGATGGCCCAAACATCTTGGAGAACTAACCACAGTTGTTCTGTGGATTTAGGCAGCCTCAGTTGCTTCGATCTCTTCATGTAATCCCAGACAGACTCGACGATGTTGAGATCAGGGCTCTGTGAGGGCCATACCATCACTTCCAGGACTCCTTGTTCTTCTTTACGCTGAAGATGGTTCTTAATGACTTTCTCTGTATGTTTGGGGTGTTGTCATGCTGCAGAATAAATTTGGGGCCAATCAGATGCCTCCCTGATGGTATTGCATGATGGATAAGTATCTGCTTGTACTACTCAGCATTGAGGAGGCCATTAATTCTAACCAAATCCCCAACTCCATTTGCAGAAATGCAGCCCCAAACTTGCAAGGAACCTCCACCATGCTTCACTGTTGCCTGCAGACACTCATTCTTGTACCGCTCTCCAGCCCTTCGGCAAACAAACTGCCTTCTGCTACAGCCAAATATTTCAAATTTTGACTCATCAGTCCAGAGCACTTGCTGCCATTTTTCTGCACCCCAATTCCTGTGTTTTCGTGCATAGTTGAGTCGCTTGGCCTTGTTTCCACGTCGGAGGTATGTCTTTTTGGCCACAAGTCTTCCATGAAGGCCTCTTCTGACCAGACGTCTCCGGACAGTAGATGGGTGTACTAGGGTCCCACTGTTTTCTGCCAATTCTGAGCTGATGGCATTGCTGGACATCTTCCGATTGCGAAGGGAAGTAAGCATGATGTGTCTTTCATCTCCTGCAGTAAGTTTCCTTGGCCGACCACTGCGTCTGCGGTCCTCAGCGTTGCCCATTTCTTTGTGCTTCTTCAAAAGAGCTTGGACAGCACATCTGGAAACCCCTGTCTGCCTTGAAATGTATGCCTGGGAGAGACCTTGCTGATGCTCAGTCTTGCCATGGTGTATGACTTTTGACAGTAAACTGTCTTCAGCAACCTCACCTTGTTATCTGAGTTTGGCTGTTCCTCACCCAGTTTTATTCCTCCTATACAGCTGTCTCTGTTTCAGTTAATGATTGTGTTTCAACCTACATATTGAATTGATGATCATTAGCACCTGTTTGGTATAATTGTTTAATCATACACCTGACTATATACCTACAAAATCCCTGACTTTGTGCAAGTGTACCTAGAAGAATTGATGCTGTTTTGAAGGCAAAGGGTGGTCACACCAAATATGGATTTGATTTAGATTTTTCTTCTGTTCACTCACTTTGCATTTAGTTAATTGATCAATATAAACATGTCTATTTTTGACAACATTCTTACTTTACAGCACTTTTTCACACCTGCCTAAAACTTTTGCACAGTACTGTGTGTGTGTGTGTGTGTGTGTGTGTGTGTGTGTGTGTGTGTGTATATATATATATATATATATATATATATATATATATATATATATATATATATATATATATATATATATATATATATATATATATATATATATATAACCGTGACATCTCCCTCTGTCTTCAGAGCGAATGAAACTTTTCAAATAAAACACTGCACCATTTAGCTGAAAAAAAAGAAATGCATTTACATAGAAGCATCAATTATTTGGTTGCAAGTATAACAGTAAAGCATTGAAAGGACTGCGCTAAATGTTATATTTTTAGAAAGTGCTGGTACTGTGCAGTTAAATAAATTGGTTCTGCTGAAACATGAAGAACTCGAACAAACACATTACAAAAGCGTTGCACGCAACAAAGTTCTGAAAGTAGATTCATAATTTGGAAAAAAAAAAAAAAAGAGAAAAATAAATGCATGGCTTGAACCACAGCCCAGAGGAAGAGGCACAGGGAGAGCAAACCGAACCAGATCAGTATCACATTTGCTTATCAAAAATTCAAAATCGAAACACTTAGGGCAATACACAAGAATAAAAGGATGAGTTTCCTTTAAATTTCTATAAGTAGTAAGCCTGGAGGCTTTTCAGAGAGATCAAAACAATAACAATTAAAATGCCATTTTTTTTTTTATCCTGTCCAAAATTTTAGCCTGCTATACTTTCCTCTCATCTAAGATCTCACGATGTTCCAATAATTAGAAAATTATTTTATTGTGCTGTCCAGGACCCTGTTCACACTTGCCCAGGGCCGTCCTTTCTCATATGTGAACACTCCAAAAAAAGAAAAGGCAGCACAGGGCCGGCCTAGACTTTGTCTGCCGATTGGATGTGGCCCAGGGCCTGCAATCCAAGCCAGGGCCTTTACATGTGTATGAACACAAAGTAAACTAGGGCCAGCCTTTTTGTATTACGTGACCAGTGTGGTTGCAATGATAATAACGAGTAAACAATAGAATAGTTTAACAATCATGGGGTTTCCATGCGGGTCAGTTTACACGTGAAATGGCAATGCGTGCGCACATTTGGGAGAATTACTCGAGTATATCAGGTTTATGGCCGGAAAAAAACGGCCAAAGAGAGGGTAAATGACGAAAAACATGGGAAAAATCCACGCCCAGTTTCACATGGAAACCCACATTTCACGTGTAAATGTTAATGAGCGTGTTTATTCTTAACTATAAATATTACAAGGGAGCAGGTCAGTTGTTAATGTGGATTCCAAGACAGCAGAAAGTAGCGGCTGATGGGCGATTTTACGGTTAGTAGTGGTGTAGTTCACCTTAATGAAAATGCAGGCGGCTTTTTTTATTATTGTTTTTTGCTGTGTCTGGTCTGTCAGGTTGTAAATCTCTTGTGGGTTTGCAGTTCTGTATAAAACCACTTGGCATGAACTGCATTATGTCCTTGTTATAATATTAACGCAGATGTTTGAGAATACCCTTGGTGTAAAAACTACGCTAAAGTTAAACACGAAGAGCAAGTGAGCTGCATAAATGTCTAACTGAATTAATTCCCATCCTTCTTCTGATCCCAGCTATGTCTAAACACAACGCGTCTTCCCTCCCCGTTAAAAAATATAGTTGGTGAACTGGATAACATGAGCCAGCTCAATCGTCTGAAAGAGCGCAACAACATCCAACAAGTTGTTGATGCCCTCTCAGAATTGACCAAATAAAATTGCAAATTAACACATTCATTGTGTTTTACTTGTTTTATACATTAATATTTAACACAACAGCAAATCCAACACAATTTAAAAGAAAGAAGAGAATATCCGACAGCACGAGCCTCCTCAGATCACTGCTGTCTAATTGAAACTGGAGGCTGAGGTAACCTTCAAAATTGCCAAGTCTGCTTATAATAAAAGCGGGATTGGGCTTGTTTTTTGAGTCGCAAGTTTACATTTGCATCACCTATACTCTAACATGGGTAGGCTTGTTTTGAAAGGCAGTGCCACTTTTTTCCTTGTGAAACTTAGCAACACTGGTAACCTACCCCGTCTGTCTCACAGGCAGCAACTGATTCCACCTCATTTTGCTGTTGACAAGAGTTTGTGATGGATAGAGCAGACAGTGGCAATTTTGGGAACTAACTAATGCTGCACTTCAGTCCATTTCATCAGTATCTGCCACCTCCCTTTCAAGTGCCCACTACCCGTATTTGCCCAAGTGTGGTGTTGAATGCTCCTCAGCAGCTGTCAGTCTTCTGGACAGGTCGGGTTTCTAAGCCAGGGCAGTATACACAGTATCACCTGATTCTCTAAATCGGGGGTGGCCAACCGGCGTCTCCCGAGCCGCATGCGGCTCTTTTGTAGTTAAAATGCGACTCTTCGAACTTCCCATATATTTCATTACACAATGAATAACTTATTTATTTATTCATTCATTTTTTATGTGTGTATTATTTTTACAATTTTTTTTTTTTTTTTTTTTTTTTTTGTTCTAGCACAAGCCAATCCATTTCTGACCTTAGCCAATCAGCAGAATGGCAGCGACACTTTTTTGTTACATTTTTGTTTTGTTGCAACTAACTAGCAAATCATATCCACCCTTACTTTACTGTGCATTCGGGACAAGAGTTACAGAAATTTGGAAACCGTTAACTTTACTTTGAACAGAACCGGCTTCTGTTTTGTTCATAATGGCAGAAAAAAAATAGCGAAAAAGAAAATCTGAAGATGAATTTCGAACCTTCTTACCAGAGTGGGAGAGTAATGGAAAACTCCTGTGCCTTATTTGCCAATGTCTGGTTGCATAAAACATCTTATTAAGTATTTCACTTAAGTGTGACACTTAAGTGTTTTCCCTTAGCTAAGGAGAGTGGTTAAGATGTTTTGTGCAACACCCTTAAGTTTTTCCCTTAGCTAAGTGAAAAATACAATTAAGTATGGACTATTAAAATTTCAACCAATAGGCGAGTAGCTTACTGTACTCTGTAAATCCTGTCTCCATAGCAACATTTGGTCAGTTAAGAAAAACTACAGTATGGCTGATTATATTATTTTATAGTATAGAGGAATATAATAAAAGAAAGCAAATAATAACAGACAAACTATGTACGAATTTGACAACTGCCATGAAGCAGAAGAAATTGGCAGAAATAACAATGTGTGAATGCAAGAAATTTAACAGTAAATCGCAGCATTCACGAGATTAAAAAAAACAAGCATCACAAAAAACAGGTAAATCTACAAAAAATGTACACTAAACATATTTGTTTAAACAATTTGTATGGCTGTGTTCGCAACAAAAATGAGAGCAGTTCTTGTATTTAGCAGAATTAATCATTAATCTCACTTAAGATGTTAAGTAACCAGCCAAATGTGTGTTTTTTTTTGTTTTTTGTTTTTTTAAGTATACACTTTTATAGTGACAAAATCCCACCAGTAGCGAAAAACAAAGTGCTGCCGCTGTATTTGAAGAACAGGGAGCAATGTGAGATTTCTTCTTGCTGGGGTTGTTAATCTGCTTCCAGCATTATACAGACAATTTAAAAGACAGTATTTCGGTCAAATCAATAGTTTGTTATTAATTGCTCGTCATCCATTATATCCAAAGGATTTTCTCTCTGAAAATCCTTCTGCTAAGTGTGGCTCTGTCCTCTTCAATTTCCAAAAACGCTGCCATACCGTTTTTTCGATTTAAGGGGCCTCAATAAAGACATTTAAGTATTTTCACTTAGTCGTTTTGTGCAATGGTTAACTAACTTAAGGGAAATACTTAAATACAAACTTAAGTAGAACATTTGGGAAAACTAAGGGGGGAATTTCACTTAGTGTTATGCAACCGGCACTTGCCTTTATGTCACAGTTCAAATCTTCAAATCTGTAGCGTTATTTCAATACAAACCATGCCCGCATTTACAAATAATTTCCAAAAGATTCTGAACTTCTGTTTTTATGTTAATGCTAGAATTGCCACTATAACCATGTGCTAATTTCCATTTAAATATGGTGTTTCTGTGTGCAAATGTTAGATATTATGTTCGTGAATACATCTTTTGAGTTTTATCTGAAAGTTCGTATTTCATTTTCATATAGGAGCTGATTAAAATGTACCCGTTAAAATGACTGCTCTCGGTAAAAAGCAAAAGGATAAACAGACGCAAATGTTGACCAAATTTGCCAAAGAATCTGAGCCCACGACTCTAGCCTACTCCTAACAAGTGGCCTGGAACACTGCCTGTGCAAAAATACCCTACTCCGAAGGTGAGTTTGTGAAAACTTGCCTTAGGGATGTTATTGCTATCCTATGTCCAAACAACAATCAACTACAAAAGCCCCCCCCCCCCCCCCCCCACACTTATCTACACACCATACTCCACACTTAAGGGGAAAAATGTTTTTATTGAGAAAAAAATTATATATTAAAAATACAAACCTGAAAGATCATAATTGGATAAGTCTCCAGCCCCATGAGTTAATACTTGGTGGAAGCACCAAGCATGGTGCTGCCACCACCATGCTTCACAGTAGGGATGGTGTTCTTTGGGCAATGCGCGGTGTTGGGTTTATGCTAAACATAAAGCTTTGCATTTAGGCCAGAAAGTTACGTTTTAGTTTCGTCAGACCACAGAACTTTTTGCCACATGGCTACAGAATATCCAGAGTGTTTTTTTGCATACTTCAAAACAGGATTCAATGAGGGGTTTCTTGAGTAATGGCTTCCTTCTTGCCACCCTACCATACAGGCCAGATTTGCTGAGTGCTTGGGATATTTTTGTCACATGCACACTTTGACCAGTCTTGGCCATAAAAGCCTGTAGCTCTTGCAAAGTTGCCGTTGGCCTCTTGGTAGCCTCTCTGATCAGTCTCCTTCTTGCTCAGTCATCCAGTTTGGAGGGACGGCCTGATCTAGGCATGGTCTTGGTGGTGCCACACACCTTCCACTTCTTAATAATCGTCTTGACCGTGCTCCAAGGGATATTCAAGGCCTTTGATATTTTTTTCTACCCAACCCCTGATCTGTGCCTTTCAACAACTTTGTCCTGGAATTCTTTTGAAAGCGCCTTGGTGCTCATGGTTGAGTCTTTGCTTTGAAATACACTACCCAGAAGACGGAACCTACAGGAACTGCTGAATTTATCCTGAAATCATGTGAATAACTACAATTTAACACAGGTGGAGGCCTTAACTTGGTGTGTGATTTTGAAGGCGATTGGTTACACCTTAGCTAATTTAGGATTGCTATTACAAGGGGGTGGACACTTATCCAATCAAGCTATTTCAGTTTTTATTTTAATTAATGTTCTACAATTTTCTAGAATATTTTTTTCACCTGGAAGTTGTGAGGTAGGATGTGTAGATAAATGAAAAAATATATATATATATAACATCTCCGTTGGTTTTTCAGCCATGGTGATCTGCAATACGTGTTGGTCAGTTTCATTTTATACCTCAGAGTTTATTTTTAATTAATGAGTCATAAGATGCACTAGTTGAAACAGTACTCACTACTAATGACATTTGAAAAACAATTTGGGAACAGAGAACACATTATTAACCAGCCAGACACGAGGTATTTTGCTTTATTACAGCAGCTTAGATTCACTCGTATACCAGTTCTCTGCGCATGGAAACTGCATTTTCACAAAATTTCACTAGTAATCTTCAAAAACAGCACGAGTACTTTACGCACAGCTAATTTACATATCAACTCCCACCTTTCCCATTCATTTGCAAGATGTCGGCTGAAAAGCCTGGTTTACTCGAGTAAAATAAACTGAGCGAATGGAAACCCAAAAAAGTATCTTACACAAGACATTTCTCATGTAAATGCATGGAAACCCCATGAACGACAGTCATTTGCAATATGTGAAGTATTCGTTACGAAAATAAATGTTAACACTAGCAAGTTGGTGTTTCCTGTGTTCTAAATACCTCCATGTTCTTGAGAGAATAATGTGATTGCGGGTGTGGGTAAGCTCAGACCATCACCCCATTACACACCATAACATGAAGAAAAAATAGTAAATATATGTTTTTTTTTTTATATATATACAAATTGCTACTATGCTGCATTCAAAACAATATATATTAATAAGAAACATCTGCTATGAATCAAGGATTACTGTACATCCCAGTAACTCTTCCATTCTGAGTGCAGGCTATCTATCGTTCCATAAAAAATAAATAAATACACCACATTTAGGCCTGCTTTTCAGTTACATATGTGAACGCACAAAAGGCCCCTTAAACCACAAAATGTGAAAGGGGTTTCAGACCTAAATATGTGGCTGCCCTTTCCCAGCATAAATGTTCTCCTTTCATTCAACAGTAATAAAGTATAATTTTTTTTCCATATGTTGATTCCTGACTCAGGGGTTAGGGTTAGCTGTAGCAGAAGTCGTGAATGCATTAAAAAAATGTTGTGACAGCAGGTGTTATCAAAATAGGACTAAGACAAGCAAACGTTACATCATTTTAAACTTCAAAACAAAAAGTTTATAAATAAAATGGTTTTAAAAGTCTAGTGGCAACCTACTTTTGAAACTTCCGTTTCCTTGCTGTCTTTTGAAAGTTCATTTTCTTTTAAAACATGTTCAAACCTAGTTTTCAGTTCCTCGGCCTCCTTCTGTAAATCTTTTACCTGCATTGAAAAATTAAGTAGACATTTTAAGTCAGATGTCAGTTTGAGAATAACAATAAAAAATATTGTTATTCTGAAGTTGTGACTAATGGATTAGCCTACTGAAGCAACACCAACCACATCTCAAAAGTCAAGCACATCACAAGAGAATTTGGACAATTTGATAGTAAAAACTCATCTTCACCATGGTATGAGAGAGCTTCACTGCCTAGAGGACATGCACTTGGTTTTGGTTGTAGAGCACAAGACAACGATAATGTGTGAAAAGTATCATTTAAGTTTAAAAAAAAAAAACCCTGTGATTATGTAAGTACAATATCTCCATTTTATAATGATAAGATGGTTTTGTTACTTAAATAATGTGCCTTTTTCCAACAACTACAAAGCTCACTGATAGTGGGACTAACTGAATGTAGTCATACTGTAATGTCACTGTTTGCTGAAGTTATGAGCATCCTTTTTAATCATGAAATCAACTACATTATTGTAACTAATGAAATCAGTAAACACGCTTTCTCTAGCCTAGACAAGCTTCTCTAGTGAGAATGGGCTTTATTCAGAGTTAAGTACCCAGGAGATTGTGTGCAGAGGTGTGTACTGACCTTAGTTTTATACTGCTCAGCAAAGTCTTTGTGTTGATCAGCGTTTTCTTTTTGTTCTTTGAGTTCTGCCTCAGTGCGAGTGGCTTGTTCTTCCAAAGCAGCTATAGAAGCCTGGAATGAATAACATTCATCAGTACTATGCCTCACTTACTTTTACTCATATTAAACACGCCCCGTTCCAGCTTTAGTGAACTAGGGTTTTTTTGTGAAAAAAGTTACTATTTGGAGTAATTAGGTCAAAGGAAATCAGAATGGACATTGTGACCACATGTGGCATGAACAACACAGATCTTCCCTTACATTCACACAACACCTATCCTGGAATCCTTTTTTCTATATTCAATATGGATAATTAACCAAAAATTGAGGAAACACCTCACAGAATGAGTAAAAAAAAATGCAATATGTAGTAACAAATGCATTATAGCTGGGCCCTAAATTTAGCAACAGACAATTTAGACCTGATGATCTAATTTAAAATGAAAAGCCAATTCAGGGGCAAAAGATAGTAACACAGGCACAGACTTGTTTTTGGAATGCATTCCTTTGAAATTGGTGCTTGGGGGGGGGGGGGGGGGGGGGGGGGGGGGGGGGGGGGGGGGGGGGGGGGGGGGGACAGGGGTCAGAATATGCATCACTTTTCTGTGTAGCAGGATAAAGTCACTTACCTTTTACAGAAACAGGCATTTATAAATGCATTTTTGCGCTTTACATCAGGATACATTACAAAGAGCTGGGAACAATAAAAAGTGTGAACTGCCTTTGAATGACCATGAAATAACTACACTGTGAGAACATGTAATATAATTATACAGCTTCTCATACAGATCAACTGTAAAAAGTACTGTACCTTAAGTCTAGCATTTTCGAGGTTAAGATTGGCACTCTCAGAGTTGACAGCTTCTATTTTCTGCAATATGTCTTCATTTGAAATTCTGGCACAATCTCTGGCTTTCTGCAGCTGTTCAATCAAGTCAGTAATCTGACTAAGAATAAAATGGCATGACTTATAACTTAATGTAACATTATGTACATGAAAATTACCAAATCTGTTGTAGCAGGTAAGGTTTGTTGTCTGACTCAGTGTTACAATACAGAGAGAGAGAGAGAGAGAGAGAGAGAGAGAGAGGGATACTTAAAACTACCAATACAGAACCTATCTATAGTGACCATTCAAAATGTAAAGGCCCTCCTCTCTATAAAGGCCAATTTTAGGTGGTCCCCAGAGTGGTCATTTAAGAAGGTTTAATGGCAGTCTACTTGGAAGAAGGAACAAACAGTTTGCATTTTGCATTACATTGCTGCTGCAATGTGTAATCATGCAAATCTATTTTGAAGAATGCATGTCAAAATCCAGTTTCAGTACTACCCATTTTTTAAGCATTGAAGCATGGTATACATTTTAATATAGAGTACCATCTTCAACATTGAAAAAGCTGATATGCACATGAACAATTTGATTTAATTTCTTCGGATACTGCTCTACAGTCACCATCATTGCCTCCAGCTTCAATCAAAATTGTAATCAGTGAAATATTCATTTTAATGGCTACAGATTAAACAAGCCTTCTTGAAATGATTACTATCCATATTTAGTATGATCAGGAACTAAAATAATGCAGTTGCAGGCACTGGGAAGACACAAACAATGGTCAGTAACAGCAATCTGCAGGAAAAAAAAAAGTAATTACAGCTTTAAGAAAACCAATTAGAGATTAATGCAAAAACAAGAAACATGGCAAGCCAAATTATTATTTAGAGATCTCTCAAATTAATTTATAGATATCTCTAAATATTTAAAGATATTTCTAAATCATTCAGTGCATTTACATGAGCATAAGAATTCCGATATTTTTCGGAAAACTAATTCCGATATCAAAAGTCATGTAAACACAGTTTTCGGAAAATGTATTGGAATATATTTCGAAAGTCAGTTTTCGGGAAAACAGCACATAGAAATTTCCGATTAAATTCCGAAAACTAACAAAATGTATATCATGTAAAGTTATTGGAAAACTTATTGAAATAGCATACTGCGCATGTGAACACTTGTGTGTGACCCTTTTCTCCAGCATGTGGTTTTAGAAAAGTCTGTATGTATTTGTTAATAGCCCATACTGAAGCAGCTAATGTTTTCCAGTTTTAAAATCATGTGATAATTTAAAATAACATCTGCAAAAGAAACTGGTAATATAGAACAGGATGAGCTGTTGGAAAAGCTGATTGCACATTTGTAGGGAATCTGAATAGAGGTATAGAGGTAGTAATCTTTGAATTTAAGACCTGACACTTCGATAGAGCACTTGAGTTATTGGATTGGTCTCCGTTCTATCACAGAAATGTCCGGTCTGTTCAAATCGTGCTTAGGCTACAACAGTACTTTGCATACAAAAATATCCTGCGTTTTCCAAAAATTTCAATCCATGTATATAGTTGAATTCTAATTTGATTTTGTATCGTTAAAATTATGTAAACACAGGAAAGTGGCGTTTTAAGAAAATCAGTTTTCTGATTCAGTTTTCTGAAAACATTAGTTTTTTGGATATCTCAAATTGATTTACAGGTATCTTAATTCATTTTAGATACCTTAAAAACTGCACAATTAAATATATCTGGAATTAAATTTGAGATATCTGGAAATATTTTACTGACATCTCTAAATATTTCAAGATATCTTAAAATGCAATTTGAGATATCTGGGCTAGATTCTCAGTGCTACTTGCACCAAATCGTCATTGGAGCAATCTTTATTTGAAAAGGAAAAAAAAAAAAACACAATTTTTAAAACGAATAAGAAACAACTTCAGACTCCTAGAGCCTGTCATATCCGATCCTGTAAGATACGATACCCTCTATTAACCAATGGACCTCTAGCATGTGTCACTTGCACATGCTGTTACCAACTGAATGGTACTGATGTAAACTGATCAATGCACATTATTATGGGTCAAAACAGTAAATTCAGCCCTTAGAAAGACAGAATGGATAGACTAGGTATAAAACTTTTTTTTAGTTGAACTTTTTATACAAGAAACAAGAAAGAAAGGGTTTAATATAATTGCTATACCGTTAAAGCTGAAACAGGATTTTTTCGACTTCCAAAGCTAGTTTTGTGTTTGCTGTTGTTTGTCTCAGGTTATCACTGCACTGTGCAAAAATAACTGTCGGATTACTGTGGCATAGACTGAGAAAGCAGTTAGTGTATTTGGAATGCTATTCTGTAAATTGCCAAATACTGTATTACAGCAACAGTAATTTTCACATTGCCTTTGTACAGTATACATGAAGCACCATACTTTAGTGTTTTATACACATAGATGTACGCGAGTGTTCATTTATAATGCCCTGACATTAACAAAGCAACTGCAAATGCAGTATAACGAGTCCCTCTGAGATACGACATTTTCACGTATACAATGGATCCCTGGAACCAACTCAATCAGATATGACAGGTGCTTATGACATTTTGGAGTAAATAGCTTTGAGAATTTAGCCCTCTGTGACAACACTGTAATTTAGCAAGAGAAAACAGATCTGAGAAAACTAAGTTTAGAGTGCTGTGATCATGGGGTCCCTTTTGATTTAGGTGTGGCTCTACAAGACCAGTTACCTCGATGAGGTTAATAAACAGAAACCTTAGAGAAGATTAAATTAAAGATAAACAAGCGGTAATGCAAGGGTTTGGTATAATGCATCTAGATTTTTTTTTCAAATTGGTTCAGACAGAATAACACAGATGGATGGATTTACATTATAGTCACTAAGACATATTGAATAAACATTTTGAAGTTCTAAACACGTATCTCAGTAAGTGGAGCTGGAGGAAAGCACACATGCCAGATGTAACGCATATACAAATCCATCTGGCCATCAAGGCAAAACATGAGAAATAAAAACGACTGGTCCTGAAAATCGTTGTAGGCCTGGAATGTCCTAATTTAATGCTCTTCCAACACCAGGAAGCTGATCCTTTCCAAAATTTAAAAAAGTTGCGTCAACAGAAAGGAAGTTTGAAAATATATATATATATATATATATATATATATATATATATAATATATATATATATATATTTATTTTTTTTTTTTTTTTTTTTTTTTAAACTACGACAGGAGAAATTGTGTTACATCTGGTCTAAGTGGATACAAACGCAAATTTGTAATAAATCTTAAGAATATTGTCCAATCCTAACGCAATGGGTATTCTAAGGCAAAGCTAATTCTTTAAAGACATGAGAGATAAATAAATAAATAAAACACACACATCAATGCACATTGCTCACAAGAACAGATAAATAAAAAATAATCCCTGCTAGACAATGCACACATATCATCTCAGTAGAGAAAATAATGACTGCTTTGCAAGTTAATGTAATGAAATTTGAGTTTTAACATTTTACAAAAAGTCTTCTTTCAATTATAAAAACCATCCCACCTGGAACATGAAAGTTTGCAAGCTTTGATGGAAATCTATCCAAGTTGCATGAAATGCAAACCAAAACAGATATAAAACCACTGCTGTTATTTAAAACATGACTTACACTAAATGGTATATTGCATGTTACATGTGTGCTCAAAGTTTTATAAGCAGTTATGTAAACTGGAATATTACAATTTGATTTTGTGCCATAAGCATTCACTGTCAAAGTTGAAAGCCCATTCCAATTCAGGCATGACATTACCATTACAGTATTAAAACACCATATCCCACGAACAGCACTAAAAACACATCTTCCAGTCTAGACATTCTTCCCCCTCTCCTTAAATGTATAGATTTTGCTCAACTTACTGTTGTAGAGTTGTGACCTTGGCTTCCAGTTGAGCTTTTTCCTCAGTACTCTGTTCCTGATGACTTCTCCATGTGTTTGCAGCTGAGCATGCTTCAGTCAGCTTCATATCCTTAATGTACAGAACATAAAAAGTCTGTACAGAGGAGTTTATAAATCCACTAACAACACAATGTACCCTGAACAGCAGCAGCATACAGAGTAGGGGCACTGCAGGGACTGAGAAATCACCCAATAATTCTAAAACCTCATAGGTTACAAAGGCAATTCTTCAACAACTAAATAAAGGCCCTGTTCTACATCAGACCACTCAGCAAGCGATACAATATCATGATACAAATAGTCACCTGACCTTTGGAAAGGAAGCCCCTGCTTGAAAGAGGCCCAGGACTGAAGCTGTGAGGGGATACCTGACCAAACTACAGTAGCCTGTGCCTTCATTTTACATGACAACTACATTCAAACATTTTATTCAAATAAAATATTAATCCTTTTTTAAGAACTAAATCAAGAATGGAACTGAACAGACTATTTGAATAATTACATCTGGTACATTTCAAAATCACTGATATCAGAAATGTAAAATGTTAAAAAAACAAACCGACTTGCCTTATCGTTAAGCTGATCCTGAAGTTTCTCAACTGCTCTCTCAAATCGTAAGGCTCTTTGCTTCTGAGCTCTTGCAGCTTTTTTAAGAGCTTCTTTCTCTTGATCAGCCTTCTCTTTTACATGTGACATCTGGCTTTTCAGATGTTCAATCTCAAGTTTTCGTTCAGTTACTGTTTGCTCAAGACCCTACCAAAAAATGATTGAAAATTACTGTTGTGTGCATAAATCCACAGAGAATTTTACAGAGAATCTACATTTAATTTTGTGACATTTATTAATAAATAAGTATACTTTGAAAAGAACATAAGAAAGGTTTGGGAAGGAAAAAAGGCTCGTCATCCCTTGTTAGCACACCACTCTGAAGGGGAACTAATTTAAAAGCACAAAATCTATTTTTTTAATTTTTTTGTTTAACTTTTAAAATGCTCCCATTTTATTTAGGCATTTGGAAATACCCACAAAGCGACATACAGCAATGGCCAAAAGTTTTGCATCACCTAGAATTTTAGGATTGAGACAATTAACATACTTTAGATCTTTTATTTAACATCATGCAATCAAAGAAACTACAAAACGATATTGCAAAAGTCTACTGGAAGCCATAATAATAATACAGTATTCATGTCACATTTTTCAATTAGTCAGTTTTTCATTAAGTAAACTACAAAGTGGTATGTAATTCAATATGTTAACATAACGTTATTCAGCAAGTTTCAATCGACTTTGTAACATTTGTTAATTCTATAGGGTGATGCAAAACCTTTGGCCATAGCTGTAGATCTTATAGATACAGTTAATATACTGATCTCTGAATGTGATTTTCTATGCAAATTTCAATTCCCATAAACACATTACAGCTGTAAAAATTACAATTCAATTGCTACCAGCAATTAGAGTTTCTTCTAGAAAGTTTTTATTTATGTTTCAGAAAACAAAGCACACCCATAGCTCAATAAAGGTCCATTCAGAACAAAGATGAATAGATAAAAGACAGCGTAGCAGACAGTGACACATTAGTAATCCTTATAGGTACAGCAATGAGGTTAAGCTTTTCATTTACTCAAAGCCTTATATATTTTGCTAAAGCTATTTAATGTCACTCTGTCAGACAATGTAAGATGTTACAAAGCAGTATGTAATTCAATATATTAAATGTAACAGGTTTCATTTGACTTTATGAAGCAAAATTAGTTAATTGTATATATGGTCATGCAAATCTTTTGGGCATAGCTGTAGTCCACCGCTGGGATAATGAAGCTTGAAGGCTACCAGACAAACGATGGAATTCCAAGCAAACCACATTACTCACAGAATACATTTGTATTCATTAGCAACAAAAAATCTTTGTGTTAAATGACCTCACCTTCGGCTCAGGACATTTAACAGCATGAGGTGGACCTTACCAGACAGTAAAACCAGCCTCTTCGGGTTCTATTGCTTAAGCATGTCCTGGTTGTTTGAACAACAGAGCTATAATGTATCTGTCCCTTATCGTGTTTTTGACACACTGGGTCAGGCAGCAGTCATTTTCTAGCAGTTCAGTTTCTACTATACCACATCAGTTTATATTGGGACAACTCAACTTCACCCATGTATTCAACTTCATACAGTATCCTTCCCCCTACATGCATTTCTAATTGCTTCTATAATAACTTGCTATTATTTCTATTCTGACTTGGGGGTGTGTAACATATCCCTATAGACAACATGTTAAGTGCTTTGACCTACAAGCTGTACCCAAAATGACTCGCTTTGATTTGTAGACTGAGCTTTTATTTATTTATTTATTTTTTTACTTCTAGCCCATTCCCAACATATAGAGCTACACCTCTTCTCCCATCTAGTGTATCTTTTCAGAACAGTGTATTACCCCTATATATGGAATTGTTCTCCATCATCAGGACTAAGCCAAGTTTCTGAGATTCCAACAAAGTCATACTTTTCGGTTGACGTGTGCTTCTGACATAGAATAAAAAATGAAATTCCTGTCCATGTGGCTTACACCTTAAACCCCAACTAGAACCTGATTTTGTTTCCCACCCACCCCGAATCCAGATTTATTTTTAATGTCCATATTACATAGGTCGCAGACTAAAACGTACTGGCACCCTACGCTTATTATACCATAATTCAAAGCAACAAGGATAGGCATTTAGTAAACTTTAACAACTTTTTATTAAACAAAAAGCAAAATACACCCTTTCTAGGAATTTAACAAGTAATTTTTTTTATCAAAAAGTAACTTATTCATTTAAAGTATTCGGTCAATGACAAAAGTATTGGCACCCCTGCTTAAGTATTTTGGATGTTCTCCCTTTTCTTTTATAATGGCTTTCAGACCAGTATGTTACATTTTGTTGGGGACATCTGGGCCCAGTCTGTCTAGCATATTTCCTTCAACTCAGACAATTTGGATACACAATGCTTGGCTACAACTTTTTCAGTTCAGTCCAAGGAATTTCTATTGGACTGAGATCTGGGGCCGGTTGCACAAAAAGAGTCTTAACTTAAGTTTAAGACTTAGTTTAAGTCCAGCAAAATTGGTCTAACGTAAGACCTTGAGATAAGTCGATTGCACAAAGCAAAATTTAGCAGGTCTTACGCAAGACTGGGCTTAAGTTACTGCTGCTAAGCAATGAAGACTGGTCTTATTTTTTCGAGTCTGTTTGAAAAAAGATATGGCTGGCGATGGCAAAGTGAAGAAAATTAATTTTAGCAAATTAGAAAATTTATAAAATTAACAGAAGGAGTCCTGCTGCAGTTCCACCGAGTCGTTAGCATGCCATAATATTGTATACACGATTTCACTGCATGGTTCTATAAAAAAAACGTTTAAGTATATTTATTTATGTATTTACCTAAACAAAACAAAAATACCATCTTGAAATTGAGTGATTACCAGATTTTATTTTCACAAGACCTCACTAGAACAGAGTGGGATTTTGAATATAGGAATACTACTGATTGGATACATTTTTAATTAAAACAGTATTTGAAAATATAGACACTAACTAATTTATTTTTAATTTACCTGCTGTTTCCATCACCATGGCATCATCCATTCCTGTCTCTGCACCCTCTTCAATTCCATTGAAAATGGGACATGTTTTCCCATAAATATCAAGTATTAAAGAGGTTAACTGGGAAAGTTTTTCAAAAGATTGCCTCCAGTTTTTGGTTTCTTTTGTGGCCTCAGCCAGCAGATTTTACTCCCCTCCTCCTCCTCCCCTTAGTTATATTACATTGTACAGACTTTTAATGTAAAGGTGCCAATACTTTTGTCATGAACAAATATTTGAAATTTCTGTGCTTTTGTTTTTTTATAGATTCCTTGTTAAACTACCACAAATTGTCTATTTTGATCTCTCATATTAATTAACTAATGTTTACCAAATTCTTGTAGTTAACATATATTTTGTAATTATCTTAGGTGTTGGGTGCCAATACTTTTGTCTGCAGCTATTTTACTGAACATTGACAATAACCTAACCTTTCTAGTAAAAAGGCTGATCAAATTTTAAAATGAATAACTAAACAATACCATGGAACTGAATTTATGAAAAAAAAAGCCTTATGTATGAGGTGAGGATTTAAAAATATAACATATTCAATAGCTACATGTTGCAGACTGACTGTACCGTGCACATTAATGCTGAGCACAGTACATTTAGTGCCCTTACCCGTAATTGTACAGTCATCCTGTTATTCTCAGACTCTTTGTTACGTAGCTGCCCTTGCAAGTGAGCCCGAGTTGCCTCCACCGACTTGGACAGCTGGACGACTGTATCAGTGTTGTCCTGGAAGGATAGGTATTGCAGACGAAAACAATTCTCAATTTCTATTTCTGTCAGTAGTATACCACAAACTTGTGCAAGTCTTTTATAAATGATTACAAATATTTTAGTATGGTAATATTTTCCTTAATTTTCTTAAAGCCCCAATTAATGCTAAGCAAATATGAATTCCATATTCTTAACATATACCTGTCTTATTACTTTAACATTGCCAGTCCTCCTTGTATTGTGCTGAGAATCTTTAGGTTCTGTTAATGTTCCCTTAATTCAGGATATGTACAATAAATATTTTAAAATACAATACATAAAGCTAATAAACTCACTCTCTAAGGTTTAGGTTACTATTAAGTCATGACTAATTACTCAAAACAGATAAAATCCTTACAAGACAAACGTCTCTCGATTGCTTCACTCACCCTGTCCTTTTGACGCATATCTCTAAGTTCCTCAATAATTCTCTCTTTTTCATCAATTCTTCTTCTTAGATGCTGACAAAAAACAAACAAACAGCATAATGCTGTCTTGCTCCAATACTTTAGAAATGTTGCCCCCCTGTGGAGGCCTCATGTCAATGCACCTGGTATATAAATAAATGACTAACTAAATCTGCCACAGAGCTCACCATGTTCTCAGATTCAGCCTCAGTCAGCTTCTTCAGTAAAACTTCAACGTGTTTGTCAGCTTGAAGACGACCTGCCTAGTAGATGTCAAAAAACAGGGGGAAAACATGATTTAACGTTCATCTCTAGATCTCAGAGTATATTATATGGGTCCTATTTTAAAGCAAATGCTGCAAGTTTGTAATGCACATTTCTCTGGTATCCCAAAACACATGCTGTGTCTTGCTTATAGCTCATTCAGAACACTGCCGCTAGAAGTTTGACTAAAACCAGAAAAGGTAACACATTACTCCGCTTTGGCCTCTTTGCACTGGCTCCCAGTGCAGTTTAGAATTGATATCAAGATTTTGCTTTTAGCCCTGTAAGACCTAAGATCCTGAATACTCCTAACTGCACTATTAGATCACAGGATGTGGGTCTGCTGGTTATTCATACATGAAGAGCCTTTTCTTGTAAGGCTGCATCCACACTGGACAGAGCGACACAAGCAAAGTCGCCGAATGTCAGTCCACACCAGACACGACTGGGAAATGATCCAAAACACTGGAAATAAATACATGGCCCAGCCCATGCATTCCTATTGGACAGACTAGAGATGGGCTGTCCCATTACAAAACAGGTCTTGTTTTGATAAAAGGTTACCACCCTGACCCCTGGTAACTCCGTTGTAAAATAAAGGTTGGACTTGTAAAATCCATAGATCAGAGTTATTGAACATCCCTATATCTCCAACAGTTTTGTTGTTATCATTATTATTATTAGTAATTGTTCAGTTGTAGTCGTACTATTTTTTTTTTGTGGTACCAGTAGTAGTAATAGTCTAATTTGAAGCCCAGTACATCTCCAGCTACCAGAATACCACTGGACAATAGTAGTATAGTTGAACAGATATTTTCAACAACAATTTTATTGTTATACATTTATATATAAAACTTACTGCAATTTCAATTGTGTTTCTTTACAAATTCATTCTTTGAACCTTTGTTTAGTAACTAAGTATTTTAAAGTGCAACATTTATAATTATTATTATTACTTTTATTATATTGTTGTTACGCACTACATAATCACCATCTTCATCATCATTATTAATAATAATATAATAATAATAATAATAATAATAATACTACAATAATCTGTGTTACCATGCACAGGTCATCACTTAAATTGTAGTTTTTTTTTTTGTTTTTTTTTTTTTTAATTGTCGCCAATGGTTTTTTACCCAAGTTTTCTCCCCAATTATTATTTTTTATCCCAGTTCACCATTGCAACCCCCTCAATGACTTTGGAAACGGAGGCTGAAACACACGTCCTCCGAAACGTGCTCCTGCCAATCCATCATTTTACACACTGCAGATCCACAGAGAGTCCACTGGTACTATAGGTCTGGTGGCTAAAACAGATCTGAATGGCTCCACTGCAGACCCAAAGGCGCCCTATCAGCCACAGCGGTCGCTGGTGCGCAGTGAACCGTGGATTGCCCTGCCAACCTCTGCCGCCCGGGTAGGGAGGGCTCTCAGCCAATTGTGCACCGCCCCCTAGGAACCCCCAGTCACGGTCGGCAGTGACATAGCCTGGATTTGAACCTAGTTTTTCCTTTTAAAACAGTCCGGTGAACTTGACAGAAAATGCGTTATAAATATGGCTCATAATCTTCAAAACTATGTATGAGCTTGGTATTGTTGGGATGTGTTACATAGAATACAAACATATTGCTGGCTTTGGTTTACAACGTATAGTTTAGTAGGACCTCAATAATATTTTAGATTGTTTGGTGACTCCCCACAAAACTTCACTTTATGCGTATGTAAAGACATTCTTCTTGTCACAGATTTGTGCCATAGAACAATTTAGTGAACAAAATGTAATTTATCATAAAAGCAAACAAACAAACCAAAAAAAAGCCACTGCTTCAAATTAGGTCACATGTTTAAGTTGTGTGAATGCGGGACCTTTTTTGTGTCATTTTTAAAAGTCAGCAAAAGTGCACATTTTTCATTTAAATGCTGAATATGTAGACTGGATGTATGGTCTGGTTTATTTTTGCTTATTAATAAACCTGTTTTTATGCAACTTACATAAAATCAGGAAAAACATGTCTCTGTGCTGCCAAATGTACCACCTGCAAGCCACTCAAACATAATCTTTCTTCTGGATGTCTTTGCAGTTGTTCAATTTGCAATCCTATAATAGCTACTGTTGCACCTCATAATTAACTTTTCATCGTCCATAACTAACTTGTTTTCAGACGTCGTGTCTTTTAAGGCATGTGAAAACCTATCTGTTTTGCAGTTTTGATTGAAAACAGGATTTTCTTTTTGTGCTTTTTTAATTCAAATTGTATTACATCTTTGTTTAGACTCTTCCTTGATCAAATTTTACAAATAACATTTTGTATCTCTTAATTTCAGTTTTTATCAAATTCTGTAGGACTTTTCAATTCAATAGTTTGTTTTTTTGTGTTTGTGCGCGTCTGTGTGTGAAGCGCTTTGGGATCCTTGTGATGAAAGGTGCTATAGAAATTATATTGTGCAAAATTTAAATTCTGTAGTTTTTTCCAGGTTTTATGACATTTACTTTACATTTTGTCATTTGTATTTTAGGAATGCCTTCTTGTACGATTTATCTATCTGTTAAAAATCATACAGCGTTATCCTTATCCTGCAACAGGTTCAACAAATCGCTGCCTTACATCTACACAGCTTTTTTGTAACAACCTTTAATTAAACAGTGTCAGTGGTGGTGTTCAGCCAGTTGTCAATACTAATACTCACTGAATGATGGGTGTAGGAAGGGGTGGGTTTATGCAGGATGAGGGACGTAATAAAGTCTACATCATTCTGTTTGGGAGATTGCAGGTTCAATATTTAGTTTTGATCTTTTTTGATACTCACTTCTTCACCCTGCAGATCTTTCAGTAGGTGACGGAGTGTTTTATTGATGACTTTAAAGTTATCCAGCTTCTCCAGCAAAAGATTTCTCTGTCTGGACATCCTCATCACATCTTGATTGGCAAGTCTTCCATCCTTAAAAAAAAAAACAAACAAGAAAATACAAAAAAAATATCAGCAATAATTTTCACAGTAAAACAGACCTCCAATGGGATATTTTAGTGCCAAAATATTTAGCTTTGCCTATTTTAAATATAGATCCAGGGTTAGAAACCAACGCACGCCTCTGCAAATTAAAACTAATGAGGACTAGTTGATGTCTATTTCTCAGTAGTTCTGTGGAAGAGTGCTTAAAAACGTGTACAGATATACAGTGGCTTGTGAAAGTATTGACCCCCCTTGGCATTTTTCCTATTTTGTTGCCTTACAACCTGGAATTAAAATGGATTTTTATTTAAATTTCATGTAATGGACATACACAAAATAGTCCAAATTGGTGAAGTGAAATGAAAAAAATAACTTGTTTCAAAAAATTCTAAAAAATAAATAACGGAAAAGTGATGTGTGCATATGTATTCACCCCCTTTGCTATCAAGCCTCTAAATAAGATCTGGTGCAACCAATTACCTTCAGAAGTCACATAATTAGTTAAATAAAGTCCACCTGTGTGCAATTTAAGTGTCACATGATCTCAGTATATATACACCTGTTCTGAAAGGCCCCAGAGTCTGCAACACCACCAAGCAAGCGGCACCATGAAGACCAAGAAGCTCTCCAAACAGGTCGGGGACAAAGTTGTGGAGAAGTACAGATCAGGGTTGGGTTATAAAAAAATATCAGAAACTTTGAACATCCCACGGAGCACCATTAAAGCCATTATTAAAAAATGGAAAGAATATGGCACCACAACAAACCTGGCAAGAGAGGGCCGCCCACCAAAACTCATGGACCAGGCAAGGTGGACATTAATCAGAGAGGCAACAAAGAGACCAAAGATAACCCTGAAGGAGCTGCAAAGCTCCACAGCGGAGATTGGAGTATCTGTCCATAGGACCACTTTATGCCGTACACTCCACAGAGCTGGGCTTTACGGAAGAGTGGCCAGAAAAAAGCCATTGCTTAAAGAAAAAAATAAGCATTGGTGTTCACCAAAAGGCATGTGGGAGACTCCCCAAACATATGGAAGAAGGTACTCTGGTCAGATGAGACTAAAATTGAACTTTTTGGCAATCAAGGAAAACACTATGTCTGGCGCAAACCCAACACCTCTCATCACCCCGAGAACACCATCCCCATAGTGAAGCATGGTGGAGGCAGCATCATGCTGTGGGGATGTTTTTCATCGGCAGGGACTGGGAAACTGGTCAGAATTGAAGGAATGAAATGCAGGGAAATTCTTGAGGGAAACCTGTTTCAGTCTTCCAGAGATTTGAGACTGGGACGGAGGTTCACCTTCCAGCAGGGCAATGACCCTAAGCATACTGCTAAAGCAACACTCGAGTGGTTTAAGGGGAAACATTTAAATGTCTTGCAATGGCCTAGTCAAAGCCCAGACCTCAATCCAATTGAGAATCTGTGGTATGACTTAAAGATTGCTGTACACCAGCGGAACCCATCCAACTTGAAGGAGCTGGATCAGTTTTGCCTTGAAGAATGAGCAAAAATCCCAGTGGCTAGATGTGCCAAGCTCATAGATACATACCCCAAGAGACTTGCAGCTGTAATTGCTGCAAAAGGTGGCTCTACAAAGTATTGACTTTGGGGGGGGTGAATACTTATGCACGCTCAAGTTTTCTGTTTTTTGTCTTATTTCTTGTTTGTTTCACAATAAAAAATATTTTGCATCTTCAAAGTGGTAGGCATGTTGTGTAAATCAAATGATACAAACCCCCATAAAATCCATTTTAATTCCAGGTTGTAAGGCAACAAAATAGGAAAAATGCCAAGGGGAGTCAATACTTTCGCAAGCCACTGTAATCTCACGTTCACAGGCTTGAGTTTAAAAATTGCAGGAAAATTAAATTTTCTAATAGGGTGTAGCAGTGGTGAACAAACATTCATAATGCTTACAAAACAGTTACTCAGAACTGAAACCTCCCTTCATCTCCCCTTGTCATGCAGAATTTTGCATTATGTGAATGAGTCAGTGTTTTATTGAATCACTATTGTTTAACTGAACTTTCAGTATAAACAAAATGTACTTTCTAGACATCAAAACAGTATTAAAAAAATGGCCATTTCCTCATATTATGTTTTATTTTTCAATGATGTATTTATTTTTTGAAAAAGACCAATTGCTTGAACACAACACACTTATTTGGTAGGTTGATCTTTAAATCAGTGTAAAATCATAAAGTACTTAAAACTATATAGATTTAAGGGATGGTTGCTGAAGTAACTTAAAAATGCACAGAGTCCTTTTCTTCAATCAGTTGCCAGGTTTATTGAAATATGCAGGGAGTCTGGTCCCAGGTACAGGACAAACAGAATACTCATCATTACAATCTTTGCATGACATTAAATACCCTTCTGTATAGATGGTCCACCTCCCCTTTCTCTGACACTTAACCAATGGTCAAGGTAATTTAATTTATTGTGTGAGTGTGTGTGTGTGTGTGTGTCTGTGTGTGTAGTCTAGTGTGACAACCTCTGAACTCAGTGCATTCTTCACACTCCTGGAGACAAAAGGTCCATACATCTGCCTTTTGTTATCTTCTTGGGACCCCCTTTGATCCTAGTGGCATTATCTCTTTCGATCTCTCTGAAGTCTTTAGAGCCTGTGCTAATTGTAGTCCACAGCATTGTTATCTCGTTAGCTTGCAGTCATTGTTGGGCAAGAGCTTGTAGACGCAACGTCTCTGTCAATGGTTAGCAGTACATGCAATTTGAACCAAACAGCCTGCTATCTGCAATATTAGTCTCTTTTCAGAAAAGAACACCAGTATAGCTCTGCCAGTCCACATGCGTAGCAAACTCCCAATCAATTCTCGATCCATGTTTTCCAACAGTTGCTTAACTATGTTGTATTGCTAACGTATTCATACTACAAGATTTATGTCATATGGTCCGTTTCAAAGAAATGGAATGTGAGGAAATGGCTATTCACGTTAGCTATTTTGTGTTTTTATACTGTTTTGATGTCTAAAAAGTAGATTTAGTTTATAACACCAAAAAATTACATTTAAACCATGGCGATGAATAAAATCAATAGCGTATTGCATCTTTGAAGTAAGTGTGAAGTCATTTTACAAAAATGTGGCTTTATACCGGTTTGCAACCCCCCACCATAAAAGAAAAAAAAAAAAAACAGTGATTTGCAAACACAAGGAATATGACAGACAGACACTTCAAGTAACCTGGCTTTCACAATCTGACTGGCTGTAGTAACTCTACACCTTCAGAAAATAAGATGTTCTGCAAGGTTTGTGTCCAGTATGACAAAAGCCAGAGTGGCACATTTGTGACTGAGTCATCTACCTTTAAGATAGAGTCCATTTTAAAGCGCATAAGCTATCATTTATTTTTGATCACATGTTTGTTTTGTTATTTTTACATTTTTATAAGCTGCTATTGGATAGCATGACAGTCAAATTATAGGGCTAGTTCTTACTTTTTCCCCTCTGAAAATCTCATATGTATGGGTATAGCTATAAAAACATAAAAGTTAACCTTAAGTAAATGCTAAAGTACAATGTGCAAATATATAGCACACTGCTTATCAAAAGCAACAGTAGCAATTCAATTTCGAGAAATATAAGGCAATAAAACTGCTTTTGGCATGCTTAGGCTTTTACAGGAGAGATTCTTAAACAGTTAAGCAAACAGGCATTAAAGTCGACTTACATCTGAATATTCAGCAACCGAATCCTTAAATGAAACTAGCTGTATTTCTGCAGAGTTGGCTGCCATTTCTGCTTCAATGAGCGTTTTCAACAAAGACTTCTTGTCCTCAGCATGAACATCTTTGCCCAACCTTAATAAAAAACAAGTAAAATGGTGTTAACCACAAATACTAATACAACTGTATACAAGCCAAATTGGCATGCCCCTACAGTTTAAGCATTGTTACTACTTTGGGGGACAAAAATATAAGCCGCATGAGCAGCTTCTGGGTGCCTGTTGTAGAAACAACACCTACCTATTCATTTGTAGATCTCCGAGTAGCGTAGAAGGGCTGTTGTGCAATCTGATGCTCCCTTGGGTTCGGTTTTCAAGCCCAGTTGAGTATCCAGTTAGGTCTGCTGCAAGTTCCACGTCCTCTGTTCTTGTAGAAATCAGTTCCTCTGACACCTCTTCTAAAAAATCCTTTCTCCTGTTCTCTAAAAACTACACACATAATTTAAATCCCCGTTTACTAAAACATGTCTGGCTTAATTCCTCATCAGGTGCACAAGCATCACATCTGTTAATTATAGCCTGGGGACATTCAGTGTCTGGTTCCACCTGTGCATAGGTAGAGCTAATTAGCTGTCAAATGAAATGAGAAACCTTAAAGTCTGTATACTATACAGTGTAACAGATATTTCATAGTTTTTATATTGGTTTGTTTATGTATTGCTTTAATTACTTCTGTCTGATAATGACATGCCAGTACACTTTGGGTTGAATTCCTCTAAATATTGTAGAATGTGATGCGATTCATGTGTACCATTTACAAGTACCATTTACATGTACCATTTGTCAGCCTTCTCCGTCCAGTACACTATTGTACATAAATAATGTGTGATCATCACGCTTTGAATGAAGTGAATAACAAGGACATAGTTTCAAAGTCTGTTGATCGTACCTTATTTAGGAAGTGTGGATGACATTTGGTGCCTGACACCCAATGTACAATTTCTAGTCCATTAAGAAAAGTAAAACCAACTTAAATCGAAGAATTGCTCAACTGTGACAATGTTGCCCCGCCCCTGTGTATTTCTGTGTTGTATGTTGTGTGTTAATGTTAGTGTATAGTCATTCGTACACAGGATGTAATATGGGGTATGCGCATGAGTGTTTAAAATGTATATTTCTATTTAGGCACGAGGATTGTATAGCACTTCACGTGCAGGTAAAATGTGGTAATATGTGAGCACGGGGAATTGCACTATTAATTCAAGTGCAGTTGTACCGAGACTCCAATTGAATGATTGATTAACAATTGAGTCTCGGTACAGCTGCATAAAAGCAGCATGTTTTCACTCACTCGGGGTTGTGTGTTCGGTGAGTGGAGAACGGGTGTGGAGAGGAGAAAGTAAAAAGTAACGTAAATAATAGCAGCTCACTGTGTTTGTCTGTGTAGTTCGTTTTTGTTTGGCTGCCAGTGCCGTGTCCTGTGTTTTGTTTGTCTTTTACAACCTTTTTTTTCTGTCTGTGTCACTATTAAATGCTGAGCGCAAACAATCGCTCAACTTCACCCAACTCCACCTCTCTGTTGTTTATTTGTTGGTTCCTGGTTCTGGTCTGACGTTACCCACTACAGCAGTCGTTGTGACATCAACACACACAAAAAAAATAATAATAATTTATATATATTTCCTTACCTCATGTCCAGGACCTTCCATTTCAACTCTGAGGCCATAACCATGTCTATCAAGAGCATCCTTCTTAAAGTCAAAGTCACTCGAATGGATCACTGAACAGATTTTTTCTGCTTGTCTGGAAGTTATAGTTGATTCCTGTGGAGTCCTCTTTCATGGGAAACAATACAAAACTGTCAAGACTCCAATAAAGTACTGAAACAAATGCTTTCAAAATACATACAAAAGGCCACTGTATAAAAAAAGAAATAAAACAAAAGGTTAAGAAACTTTAAAATATACAAATGCTGCTTCAAGAAACATCTAAATGGAATGCATGGCCGAAATGCCATACCTACCTCCTTGTGACTTTGCTGAGGCGTCCTGTCCTTCTTGTGAACCGTTCTTTTTTTCCCCTCCTTCTTTGTACTCATACTTCCTGGGTCTGTTGCAGATGCTGATATGACAACATGGGACTTCTAGGAAAGGAATACACAATATTAAAAGGGGATATTTCACCTTTGTCATCTGTAGTTTATGTAGATTAAATCTTTTAACAAATCCCTGGAAAGAAAAAAGCAATTTGCCTGTGCTATCTATCTTAACATAGAATATGGTTCTTCAGAAAATGCCATTTATTTACCTCAATTGAAGCAGGAAGAGACTTGCTTCTTTGCACATGCACGTAAACAGGAGTGATTTCATTTACATGTACATGAACTGGGGAAGAAGATCGGGCCTTCATGCTGAGGAAGAAAAACAACTATCAATGTGTAAATTGCTTAATGAACCCCATAAACCAATGCATGGTTGTTTTGACTAACCCCATAAACCAATGCATGGTTGTTTTGAAGACATTTTGAAAAATCATTAATTTACATTGAGAAATTGACTTGATGCAGCAGGTTCGTCTTCATTCCTTGTCTTTTCAGTGCCCTCTACTATGAAGAGCTGTACAAAATCAAAGTGGAAAACTGCATATACATCTACTAAATTGTATAATTCAGCCTTTTTATAGTATTTAGACTTCCTTTTTGCAGTGATCTGTATGGCCAAGCAGTCCCCCCACATTGTGGAGAGCATGAGCTGGGTGCCCTGAGAGAAGAGTTCACTACCAGTTCACACACCCTGAAGATCTTCCAACTGAAGAGAAGCTTGACAAGTACTGGAAAAGGCTGCACAGTTCTACCTACTTTGTGCAGACTAATGAAGGCTCCACTCTCATTCCCCATTCAAAAGCCAGCAGTGAGAGAACATCCTCCGCGCTTAAGAAAATTGATAGAGTCCAGGGCTACTTAGGAAAGGATACCATTCAAACCCTGCTTTCCTGCAAACTGAACAGTGGCAGCTGCTGTTATGATTCCAACATCAGTGACAGAGTCCTGAGAGATTGCAAGTCTGTCACTTGAGCATACAACATGCACCACAAAACACAAGCATAACAACACCATAATCTCTAAGGCTACATTAAAGAGGTTAAGCTGTATTCTAGTTTAGTTTCTGAGCATCCATATTTTTTTAGAAGTTCACTGACCCCTCTCAGCAGGAGGGGGTTAACACTATCTCCCTTAACGCTACCCCATACAAAAAAAAACCCTAGTCAAGTGTCCTGTGACCATGACAAGTATGCTGGATTGTTTTGTTTTTTTTCGTGCATAACTCGCAGCAAGTGCAAAGGCAAAGTAAGATAGAGGAATACACTAATTTTAATAGAATACAATTTGCAAAAACCCCAGAACGATTATTAACCTTCTTTTTCTTGCCAAGTATTTTTACCGTTACACTCTCACGGAAAATTTGCCTTTGCACTTCAAAAACGGGCCCAAATTCTTCATCATCATCATCATCTGTGTCACCCACGCTCACAGATATCACTGGCATTCGGTTATCTAATCAAGAAGATAACAGACACCCTGAAGCACTTAAGCGACATAGATAACTAACTTACTACTTAGCATTAGCTGTCGTTTATCTTAAAATATAGTGTTGAAATATACCGGTAACCTTACACAATTTACATTCTGAAAAGTCCTAGCTAATTTTACGTGTGCCAGTCGCTAACTAACATGACTCGAGTTTTGACAGCTTCCAAACGAATTATGTTTATTAGAATAAACCCAACTGAATTATCACAAAAAAAATAATGTGAACTGTGTTCAGCCAGTTAAGTTCCCTTAGTTATTGCAAGAGGCATGCATACATTCATATAAATTGCACAAAATACTATATTACCAATTGAACTGTTACCTTGTAAAGATGTAGTTTGATTCAAACTGTATTTTCTCCTCTTGTTTTCTCTGGTTTGTCTGTTAGTATCAGCTGTTCCACTTTCACTACAGCTGACGCATCACGCCGAATTCTGATTGGGTAGTTTAAATGTCTTACTCTAGTTACTTCTTCTGTGATTGGCTTCTGTGTTCCTGTAACTTAACAACCAGGGGAAAGGCGGAAGGGGGGGGGGGTTGGTTAGTGTGTGTTGTCATGACGCCATCTCAGAGTTCAGATTTAAAAAGACATATCACTTTGTACCGGAGCACATTTTTATTTCAGTCGAAAAAATGATGAGCACGTTTCTGAGCAAATACAAGCGGGCTTTTTCTGTGTGGATTCAAAATCAATATATGTATGTAGTGTCTGTACATTGCTGGATGCATGCCCGCAGTCTTTTTCATTTTAATTATCAAATGTAATGTGAAACTACCCTTTTACGATTTTATTTCGAACAATAAGCCAACATTGAAAATTTCAATGCGTTTCTTATAAAATGTTTTCAGTATACATATTTTTGAAGTATTAGTCGTCATAGTAGTACGCATTCATCTTTCACCAGGGATTAATTTTTACATTTATACAATTCTGCTTGTGGAAAGTATCTGGAGGGACAAGCTTTTTTTTTTTTTTTTTTTTTTTTTGAGTCAGAGATGTAATGATGGATTCATGTGACGCTCACCTCTAAAACCTTTCAATCTTTAACAATGCGTGTAAAAAAATATTGTGCTTGCTCTCCTTTCCAGTGCCTGTGGTTGGAGCAGCCCTGAGAATAAAGGCTGCATGTCTGTACTTCCGATTGCGACCCAATTTTTGGTCTCAGTCAGTGGTCACCGACGGTCGGAATGACATCATCCGCACTGCAGCGAGAGGCGTCTTGTTTGAAAAGTCGTATTGGCTTCTGCGACTGCAAAACGCGCAGGGTCGGATGATAAAAAAAAAAATCCAACGTTTGTGGCATGGTCTCAAGCCAGTGAAGCGCGATAGAGCAAGTTTTTGATGAACCCAATAAAGATGAATAGGATTTTAAACTTGCCTCGAAACTGAATTAAAGCGTAAATGAACCTTTGCTAAAAGTATTGGTGCTTCCATAGCTACCAGGCGCAGCAACCACCTGTATAATAATAACAATAATAATGAATACAATATATTTGTATTTGTATTATTATTGTTCTTTTTATACATTTGAGTCACTAATAAGTTAACGTCGCTATTTATTTTCTGTATTACTTTCCCTATCAAATCAGTAACGTTGCTCAGCTGTTCAGTACGTCTGACCGGAGTCAGTATGGAGAACAGCTGATCAGTTTTACTTGTTTGCTGCTCAAAAATATATATGAGCCAATTTACACATTCACTTCATTCATGAGACGGGCAATTTTAAAATCCTGTCTCAGTATTGCAGGATTGTGGAGCCTGTTGGCAACCCTAGTCACAAGTCGACACCGACAGCAACGCAGACTGGCTGAAACTGTGCAATTATGACCACTTTACTGCGTCAAAAAATCTGCGAACTCGGGGTGCTTATATTGGGGTGCTTATAACGTAGGGATATATATATATATCTATATATATATATATATATCTATATAATATGATATATATATATTATATAAAAAACGAGTTTTCTTGGTTGTAGGGTTCCCAAAACCATACACATGTGTGGAAACGTTCCTTTCAAGGGAAACTTTTGTTTGAAAACAAGCACTTTCCTAAACCTACTGAAAGGATGTGGAGTCATGGCAAACTACACTCATTGATTCTATTTAAATCTATTATGCGATTGTGATTCACCATAGATACAGTTGACACACACATATATATATATGATATATATATATATATATATATATAATATTATATATATATGATATGCACACACACACACACACACACACACACACACACACACTGAGTGACATTAGGGACACTTTCCTAATATGGAGTTGCACCCCCTTTTTGCCCTCAGAACAGCCTCAATTCATCGGGGCATGAATTCTACAAGGTGTCGAAAGCGTTCCACAGGGATGCTGGCCCATATTGACTCCAGCACTTCCTAGAGTTGTGTCAAGTTGGCTGGTAGTGGATCTCTACTCCGAATAGCTTGTTCTATCTCTTCCCACAAATGCTCAATTGGATTGAGATCTGGTGATTGGGCAGGCCACTGCAGTAAGGTGTATTCACTGTCATGTTCGTGGAACCATTCCTGGACAATCCTAGCATTGTGGCATAGGGCATTCTCCTGCTGAAAAAATCCATTAGGTGATGGATACACTGCTGCCATGAAGGGATGCACCTGATTGGCAATGATGTTCAGATATCCTGTGGCATTCAATCGTGGCTCCACTTTTATAAAGGGGCCCAATGTGTGCCATGAAAACACACCTCACATCATCATACCACCACCACCAGCCTGCAATGTTGACATGTGGTTTTCTCCATACCCTAGTTCTTCCATCAGCGTGAAACAGCAGGACCAGGCAATGTTTTTCTAGTCCTCCAGTGTCCAGTGTTTACATTCCTTTGCCCACTACAACCTCAGTTTCTTGTGTTTTGCTGAAAGTAGATGAACTCTGTTAGGTCGTCGGCTGCCATACCCCATTCCTGTCAAGGTACGACGAGTTGTGCATTCTTTTATGGGTCTTTCAGCACCAATGTTGTACTGTACTGTCAGCAGACTAACTGTAGCCCGTCTGTTGCTCTGCACAATTTGTGGCAGCCTTATTTGGCCTTTTTCATCAATGAGCCGTTGGCTGGATGTCCTTTGGGTGGTGGACTATCCTTGATACACACGGGTAGCTGTTGAGTTGAAAAACCCAGCAGCGTTGCAGTTCTTGATACACTCAAACCGGCGAGTCTGGCACTTCCTACCATACCCCGTGCAAAGGCACTTAAATCTTTTGTCTTGCCCATTTACCCTCTGAACGGCACACATACACAATTCAATTTCACTGCTAAAAGGCTACGGCTTAATACTGTACTCGTATTAGGCATGTAGGACAAGACGTGATATATAGGTTTAAATGATTTTAAATGAGTACCTTTCATTTCAGTCTCCAAACACATACTGGTATATGTAATGTAATGTAACAATGTCAGGATATTGTCGTTCACGGACTCTTTTGTGTTTTGGTGTTTTTATACAATACATTAATAGCTTAAGTAATCACACGGGCAAACTTAAACGAAACACTCACGCATGCGCATATCTCAAAGTAGTTCAAAATTCCGCAAGGGGCGAAATTAGGCATGACGCCGATACTACATCGTGTCTTTGTTTTTAGTTTTGGCTATCTTATCAAAAACATCCTATGACGTCCATGCGATGATTCACATTTGGAATGTTAACTGAGCACTTATAGATAGGTTTGTTCGTTCTCAGACTAAATTTGCAAGATGCACCAGTGTTCATAACTGAAAAGTGAAGAAATGGACTCGGCCGCCCTTAACGAAGAACTGGTTTGTGCTGTTTGCCGTGACGTTTTCGTGGAGCCGGTAACACTACCTTGTGGACACAATTATTGCGACGAATGTGTCAATCAACTGAAAAAGTCAGCTTTAGGAACCACAGCAAGAAGCAGATCCCACTATACATGCCCGCTCTGTCTAGCGCCCTGTGAAACCGGGATTGAGCTGAAGAGGAATGTTGTGCTGCACAATATCATTGAAAAGGTCTACCAGCAGCAGCTCCAGTCTGGGGCGAGCGTGTTCTGTAGCGTCTGTAAAGGTCAGCAGAGAGCCCCGGCCGAGAAGACGTGTGTCAGCTGTGGAGAGTCCTACTGCTCTTTGCATATAATGCCCCATTTGGAAAACAAGTTTTTCCATCAGCATGTGCTTGTGAGCCCCACCGCAGAAACAAACAGGCTTTGCAGAGACCATGGCAAAGAACTGGAGCTTTACTGTAAAACTGACTCGACCCCGTTATGTGTTTATTGCATGCTGCCCTCTGAGACTAAACACCTGGCTGGCCATGACGTTGTCAAGCTGGCAGAGGCGAGACACATTGTAAAAGTAAGTAGGCCAACAACAACTTACGAAGTGTTCTCACAGGTAACCAAGATACACTAATGATCTCTGTGATTCAGATTTTCATGCAGGACAGCTTGTACTATTGATCTGGACACGTTTCGACTAAAGTGGACACCACCGTGTGATTGTAAAACGACGGTACCGATAAAGATATGTTACAGTAGACACACCTAAATACTGTATATTGTATCTGGTCGCTGTAATATGTTTATATACGTTAGAGTAATACGTTTCTATAGTAGGTTACCAGTTAGCACTATTTACAGTAATCGGAATGAGAAACACAGTGCTGGCCATTCACTTTGTTTACATTGCTGATGGGTTACAGTCACAGATAATTTCTTCCCTGCTGGAAGTTATCCTGCCACTGAATGAATTGCAGGTCAAAAATATTATACTAACGATAGAAAGTAAAAAAAAAAAAAAAAAAAAAAAGGCATTTATGTTTAAACATGATTTTTACTGGCAATAAGGCAGCTAATTTTGCTTTCATCGGTAGCTGCACAAAACTTTTTCTTAATGTAACTACCCTAATCCCTTGCTCTAAACTTGAGACCCATAAAATAAAAACAAAAACATCTTTCTTAAGCCCAGAGGTTAAACTACATTTTTCTCACTGCCAGTACAATTTGTAATGTAAAAAAAAAAAAAAAAAAACAGGAAAAAAGTTGCGGCCAGTTTATTTATTCTGGTTCCAGTCACTGTAGATAGATGATAAGAGCCTTTTTATGCAGTTTCTTAACCCCTGATTACTAAAATAATTGTGTTTTTTAGGAGGAATGTTTTGCCAAACTTGGCAATATAAAAGAAAATCTTTCACAGGTCCAAGGAAGTCTGCAGAAATTGGATGAAACTGCTTCATGTTCAAAGGTACTGCAGAATATTTGCGGATATTATTTTGAACATAAATACATGTGATGTTTTCACAACTAGGCACATGAGAGTTTTTT